>NW_022436954.1:338176-354109 GCF_009761245.1 Sapajus apella | reverse complement strand
GTTCTGTTCAGGACAGCTCTTCATGGGCTCCCCATGTTCTGTTCAGGGCAGCTCTTCATTTGTTTCTCATGTTTCTTTGGGGACAGTTCCTCACGGGTTTCTGTTTTTTTGGAGGGACAGCTCTTCATGGGTTTTTTTTAGGGGGACAGCCTTCACAGATTTCTGTTTTTTGGGGGGACAGTTCTTCATGGATTTCTCATGTTTTTTGATGGGACAGTTCATGGATTTCTCATGTTTTTTTGGGGGACAGTTCTTCACAGGTTTCTCATGTTTTCTGGGGGGACAGTTCATGGATTTTTGTTTTTGGGGGGGGGGTTCTTTCTTCATGTATTTCTCATGTTTTTGGGGGGGACAGTTCTTCACAGGTCTGTTTCTCATGTTTTCTGGGGGACAGCTCTTCATGGGTCTCCCATGTTCTGTTCAGGGACAGTGTTTCATGGTTTTCTCTTTTATTCAGGGCAGTTCTTCACGGGTTTCTCATGTTTTTTGCGGGGATGGTTTTTCATATGTTTCTCATGTTTTTGGGGGGACGGTTCTTCACAGGTTTCTCATGTTTTTTGGGAGGACGGTTCTTCACAGGTTTCTCATGTTTTTTGGGGGGACGGTTCTTCACACGTTTCTCATGTTTTTTGGGAGGATGGTTCTTCACAGGTTTCTCATGTTTTGTTTGGGGACAGCTCTTCACGGGTTTCTCATGTTTTTTTGGGGGGACAGTTCTTCACAGGTTTCTCATGTTTTCTGGGAGGACGGTTCTTCACAGTTTCTTATGTTTTTTGGGGGGACGGTTCTTCACAGGTTTCTCATGTTTTGTTTGGGGACAGCTCTTTGTGGCTTTCTTGTGTTTTATTCAGGACAGCTCCTCATGGGTTCCTCATATTGTATTTGGGGGAGTTCGTGGGTTTCTCGTGTTTGCCCAGGAATCGTTCTTCACGGGTTTCCATGTTAGGAATGCAGAGACCCAAGCAGAAGCGTTAGGAGGCCGTAGTTGGTGGATTTCTCTTTTTCTATGTGTTGCATGAGCAGAGGCTCTGACTGCCTTTTTCTGGCCCATCCTCTAAGACATTTGCACAGAGAGCAGCCTTGGAAGTTAGAGACACTGTCTCCCTCTGGAGCAAAGGAAAGATGTGCTGAGGTCATCCTTTATAAAGGAGTCCCTTTCCCTAAACTCAGCGCTTCCCTCCTGTAACACAACTTGCTGTGAACGTGGTGCCGCGTTACCTTCCCTGGGGTCTCCATGGGGCTAATGCTCTTCCTACTGATGTTGCTGTGAGGAAGGTACTGACGTGTATCTCTGATCCAGGGGCCTCATGTCTCCTACTGGTTTCAGGAAACTGAGGTAGGCTAACTTGGAGGGCAAAGGTCAGACCCCACACAGCCCTTGACGCCACCCATTTGCTCCCAATAGAAACTGAGACATCACTCGAGATGTTTCCCTCTGCCCCGTTATCCCAGCCACTCCTGATACCTGGTGATCTTGCCTCCTCCATCTCTCTCATCCTGCCACCCCTCCTTGGTGCCCCTACCACCATCAATCCCATCACGGACCACCGGAACCACCTGCTCATCATCCTACCCGCGTCTGTCCAGCCCCTCCCCGAGTACGCCTGAGAGGGTCAGCCCCAAACTCCCTCAGCAGCCTGCGCCCAGGACTCAGTACATCACATCCCTCAGCAAGCCGAGCGTTCTCACCCAGGAACTGCTGAGGTCTCTCCAGAAACAGGATCCCCTCCCTCTGGGGAGGGGGACTCCAGGGCAAGGGAACAGGAAACACAGCGAACATTTATAGCTGATGTACGAAAAGGCACGGGGAAACTGAGTAATTGAAAGGCAGAAATAAACGGGGCCCCATGAATTACCCTGGCAACCAGGCACAGCAGTGAAGACAATGAAATTCATTGCGCCTATAACCCAAAGTCAAGGTGAAACTGAGGCATGGGCCCAAATGCGTCGTGCTGGTGCCAGGGTGCCCAGCTCACTCATCCGTCACCCACCACACCCCTTCTCATCTGCTGATGGCATGCCACGTCCCTGCACTGTGCTGGGTGCTGGCCTCACTGAAGTGACTATGACCACCTTCAAATGGAGCTCGGGCCTACACGGTCTCTCCGGGGCCCTGATGCTCTCTGTAGCAGGGAGTCACCCCTCACGCAGGCAAGTGATGGGTCAAGGTGGGTGGGAGCAAAGCCTGGGGTTCTCTCACAAAGCAGGAGTAGGAACCGGCTCCATGGCCCCCACTCCAACCTGGATGGAGTCCCAGGAAGCTGCCCGCCCCCACCACCGAGCAACAGCCAGGACACAGTGACCACAGATGGCCAGGGAAGACAGAGCTCCCGGCTCCCAGTGACCAGGTCCCTGGGTTGGGCTGTGAAATAGCCACATGCATCTGCCATTCTCGACTGAAACCCTGACCACTCACTCACTGTCCCTCCCCTTGTTCCAGGTTCTCATTCCTGATCCTCCTCCTGGCCACCCCGGCTTCCTCCTGTCCACCAGCAGGTGTGTGACTCCCCCAGGGGCTCCCAGGCCCCGTTCTGTTCCATTTCCATGCTCAGTGGTGGTGTTCAGGGCTTATCCCAGTTGCTGGCACCTCGCCAGTGACCAATCAGTGCCCACGTAATTGACAAACTCGACCAAACCTCAGAGAGTTTCTCAGTAGACAGCATCCCCCAACTTTACTCTTTTTTTTTTTTTTTTTGGTCAGAGTCTCGCTCTGTCACCCAGGCTGGAGTACAATGGTACAACCTCTGCCTCCTGGGTTCAAGCAATTCTCCTGCCTCAGCCTTCCGGGTAGCTAGCTGGGTTTATACGTGCCCGCCACCATGACCAGTTAATATTTGTATTTTTAGTAGACACAGGGTTACATCATATTGTTCAGGCTGGTCTCAAACTCCTGACCTCGTGATCCGTTTTATTTTTTTATTTTTTTTGAAATTAAGTCTCACCGTGTTGCACAGGCTGAAGTGCAGGAGCACAATCACAGCTCACTACAGCCTCAACCTCCCAGGCTCAAGCAATCCTCCCATCTCAGCCTTCCAAGTAGCTGAGACTGCAGGAATACACCCCAGCTAAGTTTTTTTTTTATTTTTTGTAGACTCAGTTTCTCCATGTTACCCAGGCTGGTCTCAAATTCCTGGGCTCAAGCAATTCACCCACCTTGGCCTCCCAAAGTACTGGGCATGAGCCACCATGCCTGGCCATGGCCCCAACTTTACACATAAGCCCAGTGGCCCTCAGAGAGGACGAGCTCTGTCCAAACCACACAGCCAGCAGGTGTCACGTCCAGAGCGTCCCTTCCAAAGCCTGTGCTGCTTCTCCCAGGGGTAAATGAACATGGAAAAGCCCGTAGCTGAGGCATGGGGGTGCTCTTCTGCCAACCAGGCTTCAAAGCCCCAGTGCCTGGGGGACAGTTCACCCCTTGCAAGGACAAGAGGGGCCAGGGAGGGGGCTGAGTACAAGGGTCCAGCGCAAGCCTCCAGCAGGACGGGGAAGAGCACAGCTGACTTGCTTCCCACAGCACAGCCCTCATCTGTGAGGAAGCTCCAAGTCACCCACATGTAGGCTGACCAACAGCAGAGATGACCACCTGCAGGGCCCCGAGCCCAGGACTGAGAAAGAACAGACCAGCCAAGCAGAGGCACAGCTGCCCGAGCTGCCCAGTGGCCACATCTGCCATTCTTCCAGTCCATGCTCATGTCCAGGCTGGCCTTGCCCCTTTGGGGCAGAGAGGAAATGCTTCTGTAACTAAAAAGGCAGGCGTTGCTGGCGGCAGCTGCAGAAGGCTTTCGCTTCTCTTGCGTTGTTCCGTGCAATCCATAACCAGGCCCTTGAGGTGGCAGTGCTAAGTACTTAGCAAGGGGACAGTGCCAGGCTCCAACCAGAACTTCACGTCTTGGCACCCATCTGCTACACTCCCAAACTAACCCCTGCCATGCCCGTGGGGAGAAAGGGACATCCATGCCTCTTCTCAGAGGAAGGGACAGAGTGGCTCACTGCTGTCTAGAAAATGAGGCCTCAGAACCAACAGATGGTTGATGGGGAACAAGAGGGAGCATGTCACCACCCACCATGGCACAGTGCCTCTGCAGGGAACCGACCACCTCTTAAGGCCTCTCCACTTTCTGACAACATATGTGCAGAAGTGCCTGACGTCCTGCAGGCCAGGACAGAATGCCAGGACATGGGACCAGGGGGTTTGGAGGAGCTTCTGCAAGTCAGGCAATGCCACGTCTCCACTCTGAGCTGCTGGCCTCCACGCACCTGGCTTTTCTATCTCAGCCTCATTTTCTCCATCCAGAAGGTAGACGTCCAGCCCCTGTGGTGCTGGAGAAGGCCACTGTAAGCCTTAAATGACAAATAGACCAGGCACAGTGGCTCACGCCTGTAATCCCAGGACTTTAGGGAGGCTGAGGCAGGAGGATCACTTGAGCTCAGGAGGTCAAGGCCGCAGTAAGCCACAACCGCACCACTGCACTCCAGCCTGGGCGGCACAGCAAGACCTTGTCTCAAAAAAAAAAAAAAAAAAAAAAATACAAAAGCACGCACAGCACAGTCAGCTCAGCTGTATCCCTCTCTGCGCTATGTCCTCATTCAATTTAGAACTGATACCCCTGTGTGTTATGGGGAGACAGGACGCTGCCCATCACCTCGGAAGTCTTGGCTTGCGCTGCCGTACACAGCCCTGCAGACCGGGCAGCTTGTGCAACAGACATGTATTATTATCTCTCATCCTGCAGGCTGGAGTCCGCAGAGCACTGGGCTCTCCTGAGGCTTGTCTTCTTGGCTTGCAGACACCACCTTCTCCCTGTGTCCTAACAGGGTCGGCCCTCCGTGCATGTCTATCTCCTCATCTCCTCTTTTTTTTTTTTTTTTTTTTGAGATGGGGTCTCACTCTGTTCCCAGACTGGAGTGCAGTGGAATGATCTCAGCTCACTGTAACCTCCACCTCCCAGGTTCAAGCGATTCTCCTGCCTCAGTCTCCCAGTAGCTGGGACTACAGGCATGCACCACCATGCCTGGTTGATTTTTGTATTTCAAGTAGAGACAGGGTTCGCCATGTTGGCCAGGCTGATCTTGAACTCCTGGCCTGAAGTGCTCGCCTCAGTCTCCCAAAGTGCTGGGATTATAGGTGTGAGCCACTGCGCCCAGCCCTTAACTTTATTTATTTTTTTTTAATTTTTCTTAAGATGGAGTCTCGCTCTGTTGCCCAGGCTTGGAGTGTGGTGGTGTGATCTCGGCTCACTGTAACCTCTGCCTCCCAGGTTCAAGTGATTCTCCTGCCTCCGTCTTCCAAGTAGCTGAGAATACAGACACGTACTAGAGCGCCTGGCTAATTTTTGTATTTTTAGTAGAGCGCCTGGCTAATTTTTGTATTTTTAGTAGAGATGGGGTTTCACCATGTTGACCAGGCTGGTCTCAAACTCTTGGCCTCAAGTGATCCACCCACCTCAGCCTCCCAAAGGGCTGGGATGACAAGCGTCAGCCACCACGCCGGGCCTTCATCTCTCCTTAGGACACCGGTCCTCTGGATTAAGGTCCATCCATATGACCCCAACTTAACTGGATTACTTGTCTCCAAATACAGTCGCACTCTGTGGTCTTGGGAGACTTAGAGATTCAACTTAGGAACTTAGGGAGGCAACACAGTGCAGCCCACGATAACTCTCCACTCTGTTCTCCGTGACCTGTGGTCCTTGAAGACTGCTAGGTTGTGACTATGAGCACTCATTTACCAGTACATCAAACTAACCTGCTATTTTATGTCAGAACCCACAGTTGTGATGCTTGGACCTCAGTCACTGCTTGGAATCCTGTTTCCTGAATGAAGCAGGATAACGTTGGAAGGTCCCAAACTGTCCCCGCTGTAATTAGAAAGACCAGAACCTGGCCAGGCACGGTGGCTCACGCCTGCAATCCCAGCACTTTGGGAGGCCAAGGCAGGTGGATCACCTGAGGTTGGGCGTTCAAGGCTAGTCTCACCAACAGGGAGAAACCCCATCTCTACTAAAGATACAAAATATCAGCCAGGCGTGGTGGCGCGTGCCTGTAATTCCAGCTACTCGGGAGGCTGAAGCAGGAGAATTGCTTGAACCCAGGAGGCAGAGGTGGCAGTGAGCCGAGATCGCACCATTGCATTCCAGCCTGGGCGACAAGAGCAAAAATCCATTTCTAAAAAAAAAAAAGACCAGAACCTGAGCCTTCGTGAAGAGATTTTAAATAAAAAGAGACACAAGGTAAGGGTGAAAGAAGCAATGAGCACCACCCTGGGTGGAAAAGCCTCGCCTTTACCAGGAAAGTCAATCCAATTTCCTACTTCCCGTCTTCACTCATTACTGGAATATTCACTCACAAAAGCAAATTGCAAAGAGACCTCCATTCATCAAGGCTTTCTTCTTCCTGGAGATGTTATCACGCTCTCGGAGGCGATCAGCTCATAAAGGTGAAAGGAAAAGGTGAGGCCCAGAGAATGCAATTGTGCCTCCTTAATTACATCGCAGGCAGGGCGAGAAGGAAAGATGAAGTGCCGTGTATAAAATCTGCGTCTTTAATGGGGAGACCTTCCTCATCAAAGGCAAATATCCAATTCAAACAAGAGCCAGCCCAGCTTGCTCTTCCTGAAGAAGTCTGCAAAGCCAAACCTGGCTGTCTGAAGAGTACTAGAAAAAGAAAGTCCTTCCTCTCTTTACTGCCACGTTAGATACAGAGACAAATGGTCTCCAGGGGTGCAGACACACAGCTCTGCTAAAAGGCCAGACTACCCCGCAAATTATATTCATAAATCAACTCAAAGCACGGGCAGAGAGGGCTTCTGCGGCCGGTCTGGAGTCACAGCCCATGGGTTCTGGAGTCATCTCATCAGAGCCTTGTAGCAATTCCAAGTCAAGGGTACAGTGTGCGTGTGTGTGTGTGTGTGTGTTTTGCACAAACACACCAGCAATAACTCATTTCCTGGGCTCCCCGATAATTTGCAGAGCTGTTCCATATCCCAGGGACCCCATCCAGAGGCGGGGTTGGGGTCTCCATCATAACATGAGAAAACAGGCTACAACGAGCCACAGTTTATGAGGTCAAAGGGCACTGGCGTGACTGTTAGGACCAGAGTCCCCCTCCCACCTGCCCCCAGCCACTGCCTGATCCTCATCCAGGGCTCTGCAGCCTGCTCTGGCCCTGGGCACCTGCACGAGTCAGCCAGGGCTGTGCAGCAAAGTATGCAGGCCAGGCAGCTACAACCACAGAAACACACTGTCCCACGCCCCCAGAGGCCAGGAGTCCCAGATCCAGGCAGCGTGGTCCCTCTGCAGGCACAGATTGTTCTAGGGTCCTCTCCTTTGCCTGGGCAGGGCACTGCCATTTCCCTGTGTCTTTATACAGCTGTCTCCTTCTAAGGACACCAGTCACAGTGGATCAGGCCCACCCTACCAGCCTCATTTAACTTGATGAGCCTAGCTCCAATGAGGTCACACTCTGAGTGCTGGGGTAAGAGCTTCAACCTGCAAACTTGCACGGGCACTGTTCAGTACACAGCAGTGCCGCTGGCAGGAAGGGCTGGGCCAAGAGCAAGATCAGTCCCATTTTCCAGGGAAAACAAGGCACAGAGAGACCCTCAAGCCTTATGGACACCAAACACATCACCACCCACTCCAGGATGGGGCGGACAGGCAGGTACTCAGGCAGCAACCCCCAAAAAAGTTTTGTATTCAAAGTGGTCATTGAGGCCACATCTAGGGATGCTGGTCTGTAGGTGGCTGCACTGATGGGACCACAGTTACTCTCAGGGACAGCTAGGCAGTGGGCGCCTGATGGAGCCGATGTCATGAACAGACCCCAGCATCAGAGCTGGGCATGAGGCTGAGACCCAGGAGACTGGGCGTGGGGGCTACAGGAAGTCAGGGCAGGCTGCCACTGCCTCAGCCCTGCTCTCTCGGTGGCCTCAAATCCCAACGCCACTCACTTGCATTCCTCTAAATCACCTCACTCTGTGTTAACTGAGAATTAAGCCATGAAGCAGGATGTTAGTGGCTGGATCCAAAGGGCAGGTGCCGGTGGGAGGGGGCAGACCCAGACAGTCAGATGCAGAGAACAGAGTACCAGTGAACTCGAGCATGGGGTGGTGGACAGCAGGACCCAGCCCTCGACAAATCACAGAAGACCTGCTACGGCTGCAGAGAGCCCTTCCTGGGGGCAAGAACCGTGAGGGACAGGCAATCCTGGGTCCCAGCGTTACCCCAACCCTCGTCAAAGGTCAGCTCCAGCGACTTAGATGGAAGGTCCAGTCTGCTTCCTTCGTGGGTCAATGGTTTACAATCCCAAGAAGGCTTAAACCTAAGGACAGCGATGAAGAAAGAAACCAAAGCTGCCCGACACTTACCGTATGTGAAATCCAGAAACAGGCCTCACTTTTACGCACAGCACCTGTTTATATTTAGGATTAAAAGTACCAACTCATCACAGCCAAAATAAGCAGGGGAATGATGGATTGATGGAGACATGAGACTTTATACTGAAAGCATAATTTTAAGAAAAGTGAACACATTTCTTAGATGTTTCAGAGAATTTAGGATTCCCCCTATTTTCAGTATATTGAGATTGATAAGGATTACTTACATACCCAAAACAGGAATTCAGGTTTGTAAATGAGATCACACTGTAATCAGAGGCCCACTCTTCAAGGATCATAAAATCAACTAGACATAAACAGAGAAATCATTGTAAAATGAAACTTGCAAGCTTTAAGTTTCTGACAGGGAGGAGGCGGGGGGGATAACACCGGGAGAAATGCCTGATGTAGGCAACGCAGCGGGGACGGAGACAGCAAACCACCACGGCATGTGTGTAGCTATGCAACAATCCCGCAGGATGCAGGACGGGCACATGTTCCCCAGAGCCCAAACACAATTTAAAAAAAAAAAAAGAAAGAAAGAAAGAAAAGGTTTTGAATGTATCACTCTAATAAATTAAAATTTTAATGCTAAAATCACACAGAACAAAAATATTCTTTCTGAGGAGAAAGCTTCCCTTGAGGAAGAAGAGTGAGCCTGGCCTGGGCACCGCCTGCCATAGAGGAGAGTCAGCCATAAAAATAAATGTGGTGTGCCAGATGCCGTGGCACATGCCGAAATTCCAGCACTTTGGGAAGCTGAGTTGGGAGGACTGCTTGGGCCAAGGAGTTCGAGACCAAACTGGGCAACATAGTGAGACCCTGTCTCTACAAAATATTTTAAAATTAGCTAAGCATGGTGATGCATGCCTGGGGTCACAGTTACTGTGGAGGCTGAAGCAGGAGGGTTCCTTGAGCCCAGAAGCTTGAGGCTGCGGCTGTAGCAAGCCATGATCACACCACTGCATCCAGCCTGGGCAACAGAGCAAGACCCTATCTCAAATATATTAATACATAAGCAAATGAATGTGATGGTTCTTAAATTCTAGCTCCATGCTTTCATCTACCCAAAGCTCTCAGCCTGCCTCTGGTTCTTTCTCCCCCCGCCCCAAAGATGGAGTCTTGCTCTGTTGCCCAGACTGGAGTGCAATGGCACGATCTCAGCTCACCGCAACCTCCACCTCCTGGGTTCAACAATTCTCCTGCCCCAGCCTCCCGAGTAGCTGGGATTACAGGCATGCACCACCACGCCCAGCTAATTTTTCTATTTTTAGTAAAGACAGGGTTTCACCATGTTGGCCAGGCTGGTTTCGAACTCCTAACCTTGTGATCTACCCGTCTCAGCCTCCCAAAGTGCTGGGATTACAGAGTGAGCGACCACACCTGGCCTCATCTCTTGTTCTTTCTGCTGAAAAGGGAGAGAGACTAGCAAGGTTCTAGAAATGTCAAAGGCTCTCTGGCACAGCAAACTGGGGTCTCCCTACATCCCCTCCTGCCAATGGCTCAGAAAGACCCATCCCTGCCTGGCTCAGTGGCTCATGACTGTAATCCCAGCACTCTGAGAGGCCAAAGTGGGAGGATCACTTGAGGTCAGGAGTTTGAGACCAGCCTGGTCAACATGGTAAAACCCCCGTCTCTACTAAAGATACAAAAATTAGCCAGGCATGGTGGTGGGCACCTATAATCCCAGCTACTCGGGAGGCTGAGGAATGAGAATCGCTTGAACCCGGGAGGCAGAAGTTGCAGTGAGCTGAGATTGCACCACTGCGCTTCAGCCTGGGTGACAGAGTGAAACTCTGTCTCAAAAAAAAAAATAAAGACCCATCCCTGCTCTCATCATTCACTTGATGAATGCCCGCATGTGCCTAGTCCTCTCCCTCAGTGCTTGAGATTTCACGTTGAACAAAATCAACAGAAACCTTTTAGGGGTGTTTGTTCCCTTAGCAATTTTTTCGACAGATAAAAATTCCACCATGGAATATTATGCAGCCATCAAAAACGATGAGTTTGTGTCCTTTGTAGGGACATGGATGAACCTGGAAACCATCATTCTCAGCAAACTGACAGAAGAGCAGAAGATCAAACACCGCATGTTCTCACTCATAGGCGGGTGTTGAACAATGAGAACACATGGACACAGGGAGGGGAGCACTACACATTGGGGTCAGTTGGGAAATAGGGGAGGGACAGTGGGGGGTGGGGAGCTGGGGAGAGATAGCAAGGGAGTGATGCCAGATGTAGGTGATGGGGAGGAAGGCAGCGAATCACACTGCCACGTGTGTACCTATGCAACAAGCTTGCATGTTCTTCACATGTACCCCAAAACCTAAAATGCAATAAAATAAATAAGTGGGGAAAAATAAATAAATAAATAAAATTCACCTAACATAGAATTTACCACTTTAAAGTATTTACTGGTTTTTACCCACGTTGTGCAGCTATCGCGACTATCTAATGCCAGGACATTCTCAGCACCCCACATGGAAACCCCAAACCCATTCACAGCCACCCCCGGCCTCTGGCAACCGCTAGTCTGTGTTCTGCCTGTAGGGATCTGCCCATTCTGGACACCACGTGTAAATGGAGTCACATCACACATGGCCTCTGCGTCTGACTCCTTTCACCTGGCGTAATGTCCTCAAGGTGTATCCACGCGGGAGTCCACGTCTGTAACCCATTCCTTTTCAGGCCAAGTCACATCCTGTCACGTGGGTACACCACAGTTTACTTATTACTCAGCTGACAAACATCTGACTGATGCCAGTTTTGGGCTGTTATAAATGCTGCCATGAGCACATCTGTAAACGTTTTCACTCGTACTTATGATTCCATTTCTCTTGGAGACACGCCCAGGAGTGGAAATGCTAGCTCATACAGCTACTCTATGTTTAACTTCACTCTACATTTAACCTCACTCTACATATAACTTCACTCTACATTTAATGTGACTCTACATTTAACTTTTTAGGACCTGCCAGACCATTTTCCCCAGTGGCAGCCACGTGTTAACCAATACCATGGGTATGGCTCAGACAATAATTCTCTTCCCACTGCTGTCATTTTTGTCTTCAAGCCTTTATCTGCATGCTCAGGAATTTCATACGTGGTCAAATGTATTTGTCCTCAGTCACCAAGCCACAGAGAGATATCAAGTCTCAATTAATATACACACACAAACACACACACATATTTCAGATCTTTGGTGACTGTCCTATGGGGAAAACCCTACTTGTAAATAAAGGTGTGTGCTCAAAGCTTTGTTCAGTAGGGCATTCAACAAATACTGGGCACCTGCGATGAGGCAGGGCCTGCCACAGGCCCTGAGGATGTATCAGTGAACAACGTAAAGGCTCCCCGACCTCCCCAGAGCCAACAGAGAGACAGACATGATAGTTTAAGACAATTAGCAGCGCCCAAAAGTTTCTCCCAAGACGGAGAGTTACCCTTCCAATCAGGCTGTGTGAAGTCCCTGCAGATAAGACGCCTTCACCTCCCCCAACCATCCCTTCTCCACAGCAACCACAGGCCCTCCTCTGGTATTCCAACTTGACAAAGCTGGAAATCTGAGGCATTGCAAAGAAAGAGGCCTCAGCTGCAAGAAACACTGCTGCTCTCATGGATACATGATATCCCGGATACATGAGATCCTGGATACATAAGACACATTGCGATCCCAGGGACCGCGTCTTTTCATGCCTCGGGAGAGCTGTGCCACCACTGCCTGCCTGGAGGTTGTGCCGAGCTGGCGTGTGCCACGAAGGGCGATCACCACGCTGCGTCCACTGCACTCCAATGCCACGATGGTCAGAGCTGCTGCTGCTCACCTGGCCACAGACAGCGGTCACCTGCACAGCAGAGGCTCGTGAGTGAGGGTCACTATGAGCTGGTTCTCTTTCAAGTCCAGACACCGATGACTTCCGTTTCAAGATAAATCCAGTGGCTGTTCCCATTTTACAGATAAGAAAAGCAAGGCTGAGAAGTATAGGTGGGTTCATGGCCACAGACTAGGTACAAAGCAGAGACGTGTCCATGCCCAGCACACAGACTCAGGGTAGTGGAGCCTGCTTTGACGTCCAGAAGCAGCACATGGTCTACTCCCTGGGAGGAGTGACTCTGTGAGAGGGAGGCAGGGACCCGGCACCTCCTCCAGTTCCCCCAGTCACTCTGACCCAAGTAACAAACCCCCCTCCAGGAACCTGCCCAGTGGCTCTGTCAATGCCAAATTTCAGCAGCAGAGCCATGAGCCCAGCCCCCAAATCGATTAGAGTCCCCTGTTCTATGGGGTACTGACAGATTGTTATTTGTACAATTCCTGGTTTATCTGATTCTCTGACTCTCCACAGCTGTGTGGAGCAGGGGTGTGCCCATGTGGCTTGTGGGTACATAGTAGGTGCTTAATCACCATGTGTCAAGTGAATGAATAGCTGCTTGACTATGCGGGTGCAAGTCACACAAACGACTCGTTGCCTTTAAGGCATCTGCATGGGCCTGGTGGACACACCCTTCTGACTGGTGGCAGCCCGGATCAGGACCTGGTTCCCCAGCCCCATCCCCTTCTCATTCCTCCCCTCAGGCCCCAGACAGGTCAGGGAATATCTCAGAATGTGCCCAGAAGCACAGAGGGCACATGACAAACCACTCTCTGCAGCTCAAGGCCTTGTACCTTAAGAACAGCCTACCTGGCAGGTGGGCAGGTGACTGAACCCATTTCAGAGGTTCATAGGCTGAGGTCAGAGAGGTGAGGGTACTCCCAGCCCCTTGGCCGGAAAAGGCAGGGCTAGACGCCTGGTCCTCCAACTCCATGCTCAGCATCAGACCCACACCTCAGGCCACCCCGCCTCAAGAGCCGGCTGCCATGTGGCTCTACCCAGGTGTCAAAGAGGGTCGATGTTGGCCAGAATGACCCACCGGGAAAGCAGCCAGCACTCAGAGTCACCAAAGGTGACCTTTAGAAGCTCCTGAGTCAGCCAGGGATGGTGGCTCACGTCTATAATTCCAGCACTTTGGCAGGGCAAGGTGGGCGGATCACAAGGTTAGGAGTTCAAGACAGCCTGGCCAACATGGTGAAACCCCGTCTCTACTAAAAATACAAAAAAATTAGCTGGGCGTGGTTGTGCACACCTGTAATCCCAGCTACTCAGGATGCTGAGGCAGGAGAATCGCTTGAACCTCGGAGGCAGAGGTTGCAGTGAGCCAAGATCGTGATGCTGCACTCCAGCCTGGTGACAGAGCAAGACTCTGTCTCAAAAAAAAAAAAAAAAAAAAGGAAGTTTCTGAGTCATAGGCCAGCCAGAGTACACCATGGACAATCCTCTTGTCCACGTGGGATTCCTGACCAGGTCCCACCCGAAGGGCACAACAAGCCTGCCTCCATCCACCCGGTCAGCTCCACTGCCTGCTGTGCCAAAGCTCACCTTTCCTGGTAAAGACCATGAACATGCAAGCAGCCACAACGGGCATGGCACTGACCCAAGGTCATGGCCGTGGGAAACTGCCCTGGAGGAAATGGAGCTGGATGCCACCCGGACAGTTGGCACTCGGGCTGGGTGACTTTAACCCTTTTCTCTGCTTTCCAAATTTTCTGTAAGGCGGCAAAATAAGAAGTAAATCTAGATATGGAAAACATCATGTGTCCACAGGACGGCACACACAGGCACGCACATAGAGCAGGTGGGCCTGCAGGGTTCCGGTGACCTCAGGCACCACCTGCAAGGGCAGGGTCAGCTTTAGGAATCAAGGGTCACACCAGCGTAATGAGCATCTGTGAGGGGGAGGCGCAGGGTCTAGGGAGATATAACCCCCCACCGTCTTCTGGAGATGATGAGGAGGCAACCAGCCTTTGCCAAGACCTTAGTGGTCAGCATTTGCCAACCAGTCCATCTCCCACACGCCTAAGGGGCAGGCACTGTGACAACCCTTATTTCACCAAGAAAACAAAGAGCTGTAAAGAGAATCTAAATCACAGAGCTAACAAATGGTCAAACCAAGACGTGATCCAGTGCGGCTTGGACCAGATGCCATTTAAATACTGTGGTGCAACAAAGTGTTCACTCAGCAGGCCTGGGCTGTCCGCTGTCCAAACCCCACACACTCCAAAGAAAGACTGGGCCCTTCCCAGGCTCACGGGAGATCACCTCTGAGCCCCGGGAACACCCAGTGTGGTAAGAGTGCCTGAGTTTACCTGGGGCCTTGAGCCACATCAGATGGCCTGTGCTAGCAACACCCTCTACAGTGGGGACCCCAAGCCACGTGGTAGCACTGTGATCTCTGGGGGCGCTGGGGACTAAGGCCAGGCATACCTATGCAAAGAACCCCCAAGAAAAGGCCTGGCTCCGAGGCTCTGGAGCATGCTGAGGGGGGCCAGACTCCATGTGTGCCGTCACACATCTTCGCTGGGAGCCGTCCACGTGCCTCCCCGGAAGGGGACGCAGGAAGCGGGCGCCTGGTCTCTCCTGGAATCTGCCCCACAGAGTCCAGGAGAGACCCCAAAGGCCTTTGCTGATTCCACCCTTCGCCGTCATGAACTCTGCCTGTCACTAAAACAGCTTCACCGAGGACTCTGCAAATCCTCCTGGTGCCTCAGTGAGCCTGGTGAGGGGGTGGGCGGCCTTGGGGAGTTTGAACACAGCTGTCCTGTACTGAGAATTACAGGCCACAGGTGTGGAAACTGAGATCTCACTGGATTTACAAGAATGTAAGTTAGTTTTATAAAAGCCAAAGATGTAAATTTTAAAAAATTTAAAAAAAACGTAAACCACAGGGTAGTGACCTGGAAGGGGTGCGCTCACATAGTAACCACCAGGCCCCGGCTCAGGGAGCAGGCAGAGGCCCCTGCTGGGCTGACAGTGTGGCTTTGCAGGAGCGTCCCACCGGCAGGTAACAGGACCCGGCGCACCTCCCATCTGCGCTGCTAGCTGAGCCTGTGCCAGGAAGGGACCCCATGGACAAGTTCTCGGGTGACAGCTCTGATGGAAGAGGCACCACAGAATGCTGCTTGCTCACCCCCCCCCACCAGGTAAAGGCTGTGGCACGGGACTCCCAGGGTAGGGGCGCTTCACCCCAACACCCCATCGTCTGTCCCCTGCCAGCCACGCCCTTGCACTTTAATGGGAAAATAGGGTTACTGAGAATAGGGTCCCCTCGAGGTATCGGCTGGGACCCCCGTCTCCTTCCAAGACGACCCCAGTCTAAGCCTGACCAGAGACATAGAAAAGAAGACCAGGAATGCACTTTCCGCTGCGACAAACTCATTCTCTTTCCCAGGACTGCTGAGTGATGAGGGCCACGCTGGAGCCACGAGGAACAAGTCGTGGGAAGGGGAAAGCGGCAGAGCTCGGAGCAGGGGCAGGGGCAGGGGGTAGAGCTCGGAGCAGGGGCAGGGGCAGGAGCAGGGGCAGGAGGCAGGAGCTCAGAGCAGGAGCAGGGGCAGGGGCAGGAGGCAGAGCTCGGAGCAGGGGCAGGAGGCAGGAACTCAGAGCAGGAGCAGGGGCAGGAGGCAGGGCTCAGAGCAGGAGCAGGGGCAGGAGGCAGGGCTCAGAGCCCTGCCTCCTGCCCCTGCC
>NW_022436954.1:285474-328176 GCF_009761245.1 Sapajus apella | reverse complement strand
GGAGCAGGGGCAGGAGGCAGGAGCTCAGAGCAGGAGCAGGGGCAGGAGGCAGGGCTCGGAGCAGGGGCAGGAGGCAGGAGCTCAGAGCAGGAGCAGGGGCAGGAGGCAGGGCTCAGAGCAGGAGCAGGAGGAGGAGCAGGAGCAGGTGCAGGAGGCAGGGCTCGGAGCAGGAGCAGGGGCAGGAGGCAGGAGCTCGGAGCAGGGGCAGGAGGCAGGGCTCGGAGCACTCCACCTCCCCTACGGCCCATCCACGGGATGCTGTCCAGGTTCGGGCAGGGACAGGACACCTCCTCCCTCTTCCCTCCCTCCCTCCTCTTCTCCACGAAGGCAGTATTTGCACTGAGCTACTCAGACCCAAGTTCCTGTGGCCTTCACAGCCAGAGGCCTGGCCGTAGTAGTACCCCAGGCCACGGTCTCTCAGCACGCGCCCACCCTGCGGGGCGGCCCCTCTTCTCGCAGTGTCCACCCTGCATCCAGTCTGCATTCTCCCTAGCTTTGGGTCATCTGAAAATCTGGTGGTCATGCCTCTCTCTGGCCAGAGGGCAGCTGCCCAGGACCACCATGCCAGGCCAGCATCTCTGACCCTCAATCAGTGGCCAATCCAGCAGCATCCCAGGGCTCTGCCCGTGCCCCTGCTGAGCACTCCTGCAAGAACCTCCACCCTGCAGCTCCTGCCTGCACCCCTGTTGCTGGGCTCCAGCAGAGGCTGCACAGCCCCTCGGGAGGCAGCACCGGGAGACCCACATGCCAGGAGGGAGAGCCCCCTGCAGCCTCCTTCCCCTGTCCCTCACGCCGTTTCTTAGCATTCAACTTTGGGAAGTCCAAGTCGGCCACCCAGAGGTTTCCAAGATGTGGGAGAATCACCGCACTTCCAAATTTCACCAGGAGGAAAGTTCCAGAGAGGGGTGGGCCTGCTAACACCCCCTTCCTCACAACTACCAAGCCACTCCTAATGTGCATCTGGGCATTTGGGGTCAGGCGTGTTATGTATCTGCTTGCTGGTGGCAGAGTCCACAGGGTCACAGCAGGAAGAGGGCCGGGGTTGGTCCCCTGGGGCCGTGTTGAGTGTCATTTCTGGGTGGCTGCTGGGATGTGGGAGAAAGGAAAGGCCCCTTAGCTCTGTGTCCTCCCAGGGCTGCAGCAGGTGAAATGGGGCTGGGGTCCTCTAGGGAGAAAAGCTCCTATCAGGGCTGAGCTCTCATTGGCCCTGGCCCCGTCCAGACAGGAGCCAGGTCCAATTTCTCTCCATGTGCCCCCCGCCAGCCTGCATGGAGCCCTCCACGTTTCCTAAAGTGACTACTCCGTGAACACAAAGAACAAGAATACACAAACACACTCTCCAGAGTGCACGTCTGCCTGTGCCGATGGAAGGAGAAGGGTGTTAATGCAAAACCCTCTGTTTCTGCTCTTGAACTCCTGACCTCAGGTGACCCACCCACCTTGGCCTCCCAAAGTGCTGGGATTACAGACGTGAGCCACCGCGCCCAGCCAAGATCTTCTGTTTCTGAATTCCCCCCACTGCTTCCCTCTCTGGACAGGCACACGCGAGGGCGGCTCCACGATGGGCTTGAACCTGTGGCAGCTGCACGGATCAACCGCATCCGAGCACCTGGATCTCCTCTGAGCATCTAATTATTCCTGATAGGTTATATCATGACTGTTAAACAGCTCTTAGAAACCAAACTCGTCCCTCTGAAAACATCCAGGCAGAATTTACACGGAAAGGTGGATCTGCAACTGTCACTCAGAGTCTGGGAAGAACAGGAGCGTAAACATTTAGAGCAAGCAGCCAGCAGCACTGCACGGCCGCCAGCCTACCTCCAGACGGACGGGGAGACCGCGCCCTTCTCACACCCACGGCTAGGGAACCACAGCAAAGTTACAGATTGTCTACCATACCATACCGCCAAAAGACGAGCTTGCCACCTCGGCTAACCGTAGATAATTTGTAATATACTAAAAATGCCAAGGCTGGGCGCAGTGACTCACGTCTGCAACCCCAGCACTTTGCAAGGCCGAGCCTGGAGGACCTGGAGACTTAAGGCCAGGCGTTCGAGACCACCTGGGCAACACAGCAAGACCCAGCAACTACAAAATATAAAAGTAAAAAAATGAGACGGGCATGGTGGCACGCATCTGTAGTCCCAGCTACTCGGGAGGCTGAGGTGGGAGGATTGCTTGAGGGCAGGAGTTTGAAACCACCCTGGGCAACACAGCGAGACCCTGGTCTCCACAAAAAGTAATAGTGAAAAAAAGATTAGCCGGGCATGGTGGTGCCTGCCTGTAGTCCCAGCACCTCAGGAAGCTGAGGAGTGAGGATCACTGAGCCCAGCCAGTCAAGGGTGCAGTCAGCTATGACTGGGCCACTTCACTCCAGCTTGGGTGACAGACAGAAGCCCTGCCTAAAAAAAAAAAAGAAGAAGAAGAAGAAGAATCATGGTAGGAAAGAAAAAAAAAACAGGAACATCTGGATTCAACCAAGAATTTATTTTTTTTTTTTTTGAGACAGACTCTCACTCTGTTGCCCAGGTTGGGGTGCAGTGGTGGGATCTCGGCTCACTGCAACCTCTGCCCTCCGGGTTCAAGCAATTCTCCTGCCTCAGCCTCCCGAGTAGCTGGGATTATGGGCGCACACAAACACACCCAGCTAATTTTTTGTATGTTTAGTGGAAACAGGGTTTCACCATGTTGGCCAGGCTGGTCTCGAACTCCTAACCTCAGGTGATCTGCCGGCCTCAGCCTCCCAAAGTGCTGGGATTATAGGCATGAGCCACCATGCCTGGCCCACTTTAAATTTTATTTCCAACAGTCTCAGATAGGCCAAGCTTCCTACACTAGGTCTGTTTGCTTGTTTTGGTGAATTACATTCGCTCTGATTTTTCCCTTCTTCTTTCTATGAAAAGGGGAAGTAACAAAGTTTCTACTTTCAGGGCTTTGCTGAGATGCAGGTAAAGTTTAACCAGGAAGCAAAAACAAATCCATAGAGCAAGACAGCACTGGTGCCAGAGCCAGCTGCCCGTGTGACCCGTGTCTCTCCCTCAGCCAGATCTTCCAGTCCTCATTTCCAGAACCTGAACAGCTCTAACTAGATGGTCGCTGGAGGCTGACCCTGCACCAGGCCTCTCTGGAAGGTGGCACGCATGGGGTCACTCTTGCCTCTCCAGGCTGGAGAGCAAAATGCGGGTAAAGAATTCCTCTGTGTTCCTGCCTGCTTCCGAGGCAGGCTTACCTACATTTCAATGAATTCCGCTGAAAAAAAGATTGGCGTCCGAGGAGTACACTGGGTTTGACAGTCTGAGAGCTCCCAAGAAAAGCTTTTAAGGGTTTTAAGATGCCTAAAAACCACACATGAAGGAGTCCACATTGCCCTGAACATCCAACTATTTCAGCATCACTGTATTTAAACCCGGGGGGGCACAGAAAGCCATGCAGTGGTATTCCCAGGGGCCCCACTGTGTGCCTGGTGTGGCAGGAGGATGCTTTGGAGGGGTATGAGCTTGAAGTGGGCATCACCAGGGCAGAGAGAAGCTGTCCTGGAAAGGAGGGCATCCCCATAAAAAGTGTCGGGGAGATGGGAAAGTGTGGGGTAGAGAAGACAAGGGATGTGCACCAGAGCCCAGCACGTGCAGAAGGCTCCGAGGATGGACTGGGTGAGGCTACAGATCAAGAGAAGAAAGAATCCCAACCCCATACACGCTAGCCCAATGCTGCTTTCCAAATCTCAGATAGCTCCAGGGGACGTTACGTTGCCAGGACAGGGCTATGCACCCAAGTGTTCCTCCCCATCCTCCCTTCCTGAGTCCTAGGCAGGTGCCATGGACATTACAGATGGGTATAAAACAGCCCTGCCTCAAAGGAGCTCCCAGGATAGAGTGGCTGGCATAGCAAATGGGACCAATGGGCAGTCTCTGGGATACAAAACATTGGCTTGGAATCCTGATTCTGATTCCCCTAGGTGAGATCCCTGGTGAGTTACTGAATCTCCTGTCTCAGTTTCCTTATCTGTCAAAGGCAGGTTGGAGGCTTAACAAGACAGTGTAGGAAGACAGTTGGCACAAAGCTGAGATGGAAGTGCTCAATAAATTGTGTCTAAGGCACGCACTCGCATGTGCGCACGCGCACACACACACACACACACACCCTATGGCTTAGAGCAGAGGTTACTAAACTCTGGGAGATCACAGGCCAGGAAAATGAAGAAAAATAAATTTCATGGTCCTGTCGGGATGCCCAGCATTATACGCCTCCAGGATAAGGTGTCTGCAGAAGTGAGAAGCACCGTCACTCACTGCTCCTCAGCAGTGAGGACACTCGGCCCCACTGTCAGAGAAAGGTCAGGCAGAATAAAGCCCAGTCCTCTGAGTGAAACCCACTGCGCTTCGAGCAGAACTCCCTCTCAGGCCCTGGCTCTCCTCATCTCACCACAGATGGAGAGAGCTGGTCAGGAACCAGCCAGGCTGACCCTGGAAGGAGGAGGCTCCGCCAGCCCCACCCCCAGGCCAGGACAAATGTGGCTGTGGTTGAGGATTTGAGGAAAAGCACGGGGCCTTGCAAGCACTGTCATGATCGTTCTCATCAAGAAATCCCCTTTGCGATTTGTAGTGAGCCACTCCGGGTGCAGCCAATGAGACACACCCTCCCACGCCCTGCCTCAAGAAAATCCACGTGCAGGGCTGACCCAGGAGAGAGCTTCAGTTCACAGGAGCCCAGCCAAGCATGGTGTGGAGGGAGTCAAGCTTCCCTGTCCTGGAGGACACATGGGTGCTCACCCTTGCATAGGTCATGCCTCCTCTCAGAATCAGGAACAGCCACGGTGCCCCCTCTCACCAGCACACACGTAGTCACACACAGACCCAGCTCCTCCATCTTCAATCAGTGAACTTCTGAGAGAGCTGCAAAGCCAGGCAGCCGCCATCCCTTGTGGCAGAACACGCAGCAGGTAGGAGTCCTGCCTCGGTGCCAGTGTGCTGGGTGCTCCTGCCGGAGACGCTCCGTGCGGCATGCGTCCCTGGGCTACCAAACAGCGCACCTGCACACCTGCTCTGGAGGTGAGGGTCTCCATCTGGCCTCATGGACAGAGAACCTGCCATGAGAGCTGCCTAGAGAGATATACTTGGGGGGTCTCTGCCAGACTAGATCCCAGGGGCCTGCCTGGTGCCTGATGGGAGCTCTCTGGGAACAATAATAAACCGCTGAGATTCCACAAAGAACGAGGGTGTGTGCTGAGATGTCCGTTCTTCACAAGGCTCCTCAGATGCTCCAATGAGTCCGTGACCCCAAAACGTGAAGAATAGCAGCTTTCCATCATTTGCAAGGGAGCTTCTGAAGGCAGCCTCAGTCCAAGGGGGTCTCCAGGGGCTGCAAATCCATCCCCAGTATTTAGTGGTGCATGCCTGGTCTCGGCCCTTGCCGCCTGGTCCTTTCGTTCAAAATACACAGGTATATATTTATATTCATGTAATGTGCTGTTGTTTATATTCACACTCGTCTCACTTCTTTCCTACCGGCAGACGGTTCTGCAAGTGTCAGGAAATCCGCTGCAGCCAGAGAGCGGATCGCTCCATCCATCTGCTTCCCTCCACTTGGCCTGGGGCTCGGTGGATGCCGAGAGACCCAGGCTTCCGCTGAAGGAACTGGGGACACAGCATCCTCCATCCAAAAAAAAAAAAAACACGCTCCGCACCTGGACAGCGACACGCTTCACACCTGGACAGTGACACGCACCACACCTGGACAGCGCTCTCCCTGCTCCAGGAATGAGCTCCGCAGCCCCAGAGCTGAAGAGAAAAACATCTGGGACAGTGAAGAGAGCGTGATGCAGCGCCGACACTCCCCTTGTCCTCACAGATTTGGGGAAACGCAAAACAGCATCCAACGCAGACTCGGAAGGAGAGGGCAGGGGTGTTATTCCGGCTCGGTCCATCTGCACTGCTGACAGGATCGTTTCATTCAACTGCTTGGGGACTAGGAGTTTCAGGGGGTCTCCCAGGGATGCCGCATTCCTAATTGCCCCCCTTACCAAGTTCGCAGTGACTGACAGCTCCCTGAGACACCCCCCGGCCACGTGGGCTACTCCACACTCCCTGGCACCAAACCCTGTACTCAGTACAGCACACTCTGGCCATACCGGTCAATTTCCTTTAATTTTTTTTTTTTTAAAGAAAACATTGTATTGAGATAGAATTCACACACCAGTGAATTCACTCATCTAAAGTGTGTGACTCAGTGCTCCCAGCACTTTGGGAGGCAGAGGAGGTGGATTGCTTGAGCTCAGAAGTTCAAGACCAGCCTGGGCAACGTGGAGAAACCCTGTCTCTACAAAGACATAAAAATCAGCCCAGCGTGGCAGTGTGTGTCTGTAATTCCAGCTACCTGGAAGGGGGCCAAGGTGAGAGGATCACTTCAACTATTGAGGTCAAAGCTTCAGTGAGCCATGTTTGTGTCACTGCACTCCAGCCTCGGTGACAAAGCAAGATCCTGTCTCAAAAATATAAACTAATTAAATAAAATGTAAAATGCAGTGGGTTTTAGTGAGTTCAGAGTGGGGTATCTATCATCACAATCCATTTTTGAGCATTTTCAAAAACAATAAAGCAAATCTGTGCCCCTTAGCCACCCCCTCAACCTCCCCATCCTCTCCCTCCATCTCCCCCCAGCCACTAATTACTTTGTGTCCATACCTTGGCCACTTTGAGGCATTTCACATACATGGAATCTCACGATGTGTGGTGAGTCAATTTTCTCTCGTTCCTTTTCACTTCTCTTTTGGGAAAAGCTTTGCAGTTGTCCAGATCGCCTCTGTGGATGACTGTTCAAGTTACATGCTTGAATCACTTCAGAATATGAGACGGGAACACGCTGGGACCACCTGGGTTTAGCGTCCACCTCAAAGCCTATTCGTTATATCCTCAGCTTTCACTGAAGTCAAAGGTATTTGAAACCATTTTGTTTTTTGCAAAACCCCTCCTGCGAACACTGTGTCGCGTGAAAAAAAAATTCTTCCTAGATGAGAACATCAAGACAAATCTGCTTTCCAGATGAACTGATATTAGACAAAAGAATTCTGTTATCCCATCTTTCCCTTCTTGCCCTGGCTGCCAGGAAGCTCAGAGGTTAAAAACCAGATGTATCCATACAAAGGCTCTCTCATCCTACAGGTGGGTCCTAGAGACTCTTCATGCTTCAAGTCAAGTTTTACCAGTGTGGCATGCAGCACAGTCATTTGGGAAACCAGCTAAAAAGATTTCCACCGAATCTGATGTCCTATTAAAATCTGCAATTTAAATCACAAGCCCAAAAACATTCTCAGATTTGGCTTTAAAGTCAAAGTAAAATGTCACAGTCCTTTTCCTAGGACTCAGAAGACATTCTGGGGGGAACAAGTCTAGTTCCTCCTCTTGCGACGTCTTCGTCCTCACCCAGTGAGCATTCATATGCATCACACCTGTTTGCAGGCGCTGCAGTGAACACGGGAAACGCGCCCACTCCACGCAAGAGGGCTGCCCTTGCTCTAAGACAATGAGACCATCTTTGGCCAAGATCGCAGGATTTCTATCAATGAGTGGGCTGAGCACAATCCTCTTCCCTGGATGCAGAAACTCAATCCAAGTCCTCAGAGGGTTCCAGCAGTTTCCATGAATCCACTTCCTCAGCATCAAACACCAGAGCTTTGCAAAGCTTTGGGGTGTTCTTGCCACCGGTGATCCCTGCTCTGGTAGGAGAGGTTTCTCCCCCCATTTCCCTCACTGGGAAACCAGTTTGAAACAGCGGTGGAGGCACAGGGAGAGGCGAAGGAACCAAAGACGCCATGCCCGCTTCTGCAGGGCCCAGGACTGCCGCTGCCTCCCAGGTAGGTCCAGGGGGCTCGGGGGCTGAGGCTCTTTAGAGAAAGAGCAAAGGTGAAAAGGAGCATCTTCACGGGACAGCAGGGACTCCTAGCAGCTGAGGGGCCAGGCACGGGCAGTGTGGCTCTCAGAACAGAGGCAGGTATTGCCCACACGGCCAGCAGCTGGCACAGGTGTGCCTGCTACAGCGCATACTGTTCCGTGCGGACGCCAAGCTGCCCGGGTCCTCTCAGCCCTCTATTCTGGAAAACACAGTTTGCTCCAACCTTTCACTTTCCTGAACAGTGCCAAGTTGAACATCTTTAGGGTCACAGTTTCACTGCACTCGTCCCTCTGGATAGATCCCCAGGGACAAGGTTTTTGAATCAAGGTCTATCTTGCTGTAAAACAGAGGTTTAAACACCACACAGAGGAGAGCGCAGACTCTGTCCTCTGCGCCTTGGAATTGCTTTTAATCATGGCATGAGCTATGCGGGACGTTAACCTAAACAGCACTGCAGAACTCTGAGGGTCTCATTCTGACATCACCCACCCTGGAAACATGACTCCCTGTGGGAAAGGCCCGGCGGACGCACATGAGCACTGGCTGTTCTCCCTTCTACAAACGTGCCACCCCCCTCTCTGGCTCCTGCCAGCCTGCCACCTCCATCCACACAGAGGAATGGCCTTTCTGATAAGCAAACTGGAATGACCATGTCTTTTATTTCCTGCCTTATGACATTTCAACATGTAGGGGAACATCACAGACACAGGGAGAGATGCCCCTTCCAGAGCTGGCTAACTCCCAGGCAGTGAGTGGCTTCCTTGAGGCACACCTCGCATGCACAAGCCAACCACCTCTTCCTCAGCTCCCGTGTACCCAGCCAATATGCACCACCCCTGCCCTGAGGCACTCCAGGGCCAGCTGCCAGACAACCAATGGCCTCCCCTACAGCTCCACGCCCACTGCAATGGTTCACACTGGCCAGGCCTGCACGGCTCACCCAGCCCGGCCCTGCCTCTCTCACAGACACCCCCAGAAAGGCTCTGGCCTCAGCTTCCTCCCAGCTCCTGCCTCCTGACCAAACCCTGGCACTTCTGGGGCTCACAGCCTCCTGCTCTTGGGAAATGGAAGCCATAAAACCTTCTTTTGGGAAATCTTTCTGTCTTCCCTCAGTCACCTCCATCAATTCAAATCCTGCAGTAAAAATGAGGCAGTTGCAGCCATGAAGTGAGGAACCTCGCACCGGTTCCCCTCTGGATCCCCCATCTACAAACCAGGGCTCCCCAGCCCCCAGAGGGACAGCCTCCCTTCTTTTCCACCAACAGCTGAAACACACACAGCCGGGACTTCTTTCTCCTGTAGCCAAAAGACATCGTGATTCAGCGCCATCAGCTTTGCTTGAAAAAACGGCCTTCCCCAACCCCGTATTTCCCAACAAGTGACCTCTCTGCTCAGCCTGCCGTGTTGGGAGACTCAAATGTGATGATGGGTCTGGCTCAGGATCCCACTGCTGTCTAAGCAAGGCTGGTCAGAAGCTAACTGGACTGAGGCCAAGGGGGTGTCACTGTCAGACCCCAGGCCCACCCAAGCGCCCACCTAAACATGTGTCACGTGCCACCCCAGTCTGCCCTGTCCTCTGGGACAAAGTATCACACAGTGGGTCCTGACTGGGAGTCACGTTGCAGCTGTCCCCTCGTGTAATTGCTAAGACGGTGAACTGGGGGTCACAAAAGGCCCTTCTAGACCACCAGGTGCTTGATGGGACGCCAGGGGTGGCCACGGCCTTCGGTTCTGGTCTCCATGCGCTGGGGCCATGGAGCGTTCAGCCTTTCACAGCCCATTCATCCTCCTCTCAGCAGGGAGGGAGAACAGGATGGGGCTGCGTGGCGGTTTCCTCCTGGCTCCCACGTGCACAGAGGAGCTGGCTGTGCTGCAGGTGCATGGAGCCACTTCCGCGGGCCACCCTCCCACAGCCACGCACGCATGCCACCAAGGCAGGCATGCCCCGACGCGGGACGTCCTTCATCAAAACCCCTTATGATAGTGCAGCTGCATGCCGTGCGAGTGCCGGAAGGAGAACCAGAGGCCCCAGCTCTCACCCTGGAGCTGCGGCAGGGGCCACACTCTCACTGAGCCTCGATGTCCACCAGGGTCCCAGCAGGGACAGAGCCAAGGGACCTCTGGCCCTCCGGCCCCCCCACTCCCCAAGTCTGTGCCTCCCTGACTCGCCTCACCCTGTCTGAACACGCCGCTCTATCATCTCGAGCCCTTGTGTCTCCCAAGGCGCCTCCAGCGGCTTCTGCCCTGGTCACCCCTGGTTGTCCATCAGCAGGGCCCAGGTCCTGGAGGCACCAAGGGAGCTGCAGATGGGGCCTCCTGCCAGGACAGGCCCCCTGGGTGAACGTGAGGTCAGAGCTGAAAAGGAAGCAGGAAGGCCTGCTAAGGATGAACCTCTTCTCCCAATCAGCATGTGCGGAAGGCCGCGGCCCCCACTGTTCCCTGAGGAGGTGGCCCCACGCAGCCACCCGCAGCAAGGCGGCTCCCACTCAAGGCCCTTCTCGTGTCCTCGGACACCCTGCCACCTTTCTCCCGGCACACAGTGTAGCCACACCCGCTCAGGAGTTCACACCTCTGCAAACACGATTATTTGGCAAAAGCCAGACATGACACCCCGGAAGCAGCACCCCCACTCTGTAGCCAGACCGCAACCTCTTCAGGGACAAGGAGCGGAGTCAGGCTCCCGTGGCACCCAGCACCACCCTGGCACGCTGCTGATGCTCAAATCAAATCTTCCCAGCCACAATGAGACAGTGCCCCTCACCCTCCAAGATGAAGACAACCGAAAAAGAGAGAGGGGAACGGAAGCAGGCGGGGATGTGGAAGAAGTGGAGCCTTCATCCGACGCTGGAGACGAGGTCAAATGGTGGGGCCACTCTGGAAATCAATGCTCCCTCCTCAAAGGCTTGAACACAGGGCTGCCACATGGTCCACCAGCTCCACTCCTGGGAATCCACCCCAGAGAGATGAAACCGTGTCCACACAAAAGCTTCTACAAGAACGTCCGAAGCAGTATTTGTAAATGCCAAAAAGTGGGAACCACCCAAATGTCCAGCATTTGAGAAGCGTAATATTGGATTAATAAGATGCTGTATCATATGATGCAATATTACTCAGCCTTGAAAAGGAATGAATCACTGAATCATGCTAAAAGTGGGCAAACCTTAAAAACATGATGCTGACAGAGAGAAGACGGACGCGAGGGTCCCATATACAATTCCATTTATGTGGCATGTCCCCAGTGGACACATCCACAGGGATGACATGGAGGTTTGCAGTTCCCGCGGCTGGAGATGATTGACAGGGATTCAGGAGGAGGGACTGACTGCTGATGGGCGCTGGGTTTTTCTTGGGGGGTGGGGAGGTTTAAACAAACGATGACTTTTCACAAATGTTAATGTTGATTTTGGCAATCACTGCTCCACTCTGAAAATGCAGCCACACGCCGCTGTCAACACTTCAGTCAAGGAGGGAGAGGGACTGTGTATGCGACGGCGGTCCCGTAAGATTACAATAGAGCTGAACACTTTTTATCACCAAGTAAGGTCACAGCCACCGCGACGTCATAGCTCAATGCGTTCCTCATGCATCTGTGACAATGCTGCTCTCTACAGACCTCCTGCACTGCCAGTCCAATGGAAGTCTAGCACATACAACTTTGTAGGTACACAGAACTCAATAATGATAAGAAAAAACTATGCTACTGGTTTATTCATTTACTATAGTTTTTAGAGTATATGTCTTCTACTTGTTAAAAAATAGAGTGACTGGGCGCAGTGGCTGACGCCTATAATCCCAGCACTTTGGGAGGCTGAGGTGGAAGGATCACCTGAGGTGAGGAGTTCGAGACCAGCCTGGCCAACATGGTGAACCCCTGTCTCTCCTAAAAATACAACAATTAGCCGGGCATGGTGTTGCGTGCCTCTAAGTCCCAGCTACTCAGGAGGCTGAGGCAGGAGAATTCCTTGAACCTGGGAGACAGAGGTTGTGCTATTCACAAATGTTAGTGAGCTAAGATCATGCTATTTCACCCCAGTCTGGGTGACAACAGTGAAACTTCATCTCAACAGAATAGAAATAGAAATAGAATAAGAATAGGAGTAAACTAGGGGCCAGGTGCAGTGGCTCACACCTGTAATCCCAGCACTTTGGGATGTCAAAGCGGGTGGGTCACTTGAGGTCAGGAGTGAGACCAGCCTGGCCAACACAGAGAAACCCAGCCTCTACTAAAAACACAAAAACTATTGGTGGCACGCCTGTAATCCCAGCTACTCAGGAGGCTGAGGCTGAGAATCACGTGATCCCGGGAAGCGGAGGTTACCCTGAGCCGAGATCATGCCACATGCCACTGCTCTCCAGCCTGGGCAACAGAGCAAGATTTTGTCTCAAAAAAAAAAAAAAAAAAAAAAAAAGTAAAGTGCAAAACAGCCTAAGGCAGGTCTTCCAGGAGATGTTCCAGAGGAAGGCACTGTGATCACAGGAGATGCCAACTCCACGCACGTTACTGCCCCTGAAGACCATCCAGCGGGACAGGATTCGGAAGTGAAAGGCAATGATGTTGATGATCCTGATCCTGTGCAGGCCATGGCTAGCATGTGTGTTTTAGTATTTTTTTTTAATATATTTTATTGTACTTTAGGTTCTGGGGTACATGTGCAAAACAGGATTGTTGCATAGGTACACACATGGCAATGTGGTTTGCTGCCTCCATTTCCCCGTCACCTATATCTGGCATTTCTCCCCACGTTAACCCTTCCCAACCTTCCTACCCACTGCTCTCCCTCCCCTATTTCCCCATAACAGACCCCAGTGTGTGGTGCTCCCCTCCCTGTGTCCATGTGTTCTCATTGTTCAACACCCACCTATGAGTGAGAACATGCGGTGTTTGATTTTCTGTTCTTGTGTCAGTTTGCTCAGAATGATGGTTTCCAGATTCATCCATGTCCCTACAAAGGACACAAACTCATAGTTTTTCATGGCTGCATAGTATTCCATGGTGTATACGTGCCACATTTTCCCTGTTCAGTCTATCACTGATGGGCATTTGGGTTGGTTCCAGGTCTTTGCTATTGTAAACTGTGCTGCAATGAACATTAGTGTGCACGTGTCCTTATAGTAGAATGATTTATAATCCTTTGGATATATACCCAGTAATGGGATTGCTGGGTCAAATGGAATTTCTATTTCTAGGTACTTGAGGAATCATCACACTGTCTTCCACAATGGTTAAACTAATTTACACTCCCACCAACAGTGTAAGAGTGTTCCTATTTCTCCACATCCTCTCCAGCATCTGTTGTCTCCAGATTTTTTAATGATTACCATTCTAACTGGCGTGAGATAGTATCTCAATGTGGTTTTGATTTGCATTTCTCTAATGACCAGTGATAATGAGCACTTTTTCATGTTTGTTGGCCTCATGTATGTCTTATTCTGAAAAGTGTCTGTTCATGTCCTTTGCCCACTTTTGAATGGGTTTTTTTTTTTTTTTTTCTTGTAAATCTGTTTTAGTTCTTTGTAGATTCTGGATATTAGCCCTTTGTCAGATGGGTAGATTGCAAAAGTTTTTCCCATTCTGTTGGTTGCCAGTTCACTCTAATGATTGTTTCTTTTGCTGTACAGAAGTTCTGGAGTTTAATTAGATCCCATTTGTCTATTTTGGTTTTTGTTGCCAATGCTTTTGGTATTTTAGTCATGAAGTCCTTGCCTATGCCTATGTCCTGAATGGTTTTGCCTAGGTTTTCTTCTAGGGTTTTTACGTGTTAGGCCTATGTTTAAGTCTTTAATCCATCTTGAGTTAATTTTAGTGTAAGATATCAGCAAGGGGTCCAGTTTCTGCTTTCTGCACATGGCTAGCCAGTTTTCCCAACATCATTTATTAAACAAGGAATCCTTTCCCCATTGCTTGTTTTTGTCAGGTCAAAGATCGGATGGTCATAGATGTGTGGCATTGCCTCTGAGGCCTCTGTTCTGTTCCATTCGTCTATATCTCTGTTTTGGTACCAGTACCATGCTGTTTTGATTACTGTAGGCTTGTAGTATAGTCAGGTAGCATAATGTCTCCAGCTTTGTTCTTTTTGCTTAGATTTGTCTTGATTCTGTGGGCTCTCTTTTGGTTCCATATGAAGTTTAAGGTTTTTTTCCAGTTCTGTGAAGAGGGTCATAGATAGCTTGATGGGGATAGCGTTGAATCTATAAATTACTTTGGGCAGTATGACCATTTTCACAATATTGATTCTTCCTAACCATGAGCATGGAATGTTTCTCCATCTGCTTGTGTCCTCTCTTATTTCCTTGATCCATGGGTTTGTAGTTCTCCTTGAAGAGGTCCTTTACATCCTTTGTTAGTTATAACCCTAGGTATTTTATTCTCTTTGTAGCAATTGTAAATGGCAGTTGCTTCTTGATTTGGCTCTCTTTAAGTCTTTTATGGTGTATAGGAATGCTTGTGATTTCTGCACATTGACTTTCTATCCTGACATTTTGCTGAAGTTGCTTATCAGTTTCAGGAGATTTTGGGCTGAGACGATGGGGTCTTCTAGATATACAATCATGTTGTCTGCAAACAGAGACAGTTTGACTTCCTCCTTTCCTAACGGAATACCCTTTATTTCTTTTTCTTGCCTGATTGCTCTGGCTAGAACTTCCAATACCATATTGAATAGGAGTGGTGAGAGACGGCATCCTTGTCTAGTGTCAGATTTCAAAGGGAATGTTTCCAGATTTTCCTATTCAGTATGATATTGGCTGTCGGTTTGTCATATATAGCTTTTATTACTTTGTGATACGTACCATCGATGCCTAGTTTATTGAGGGTTTTTAGCATAAAGGGCTGTTGAATTTTGTGGAAGGCCTTCTCTGCATCAATTGAGATAATCATGTGGTTTTTGTCTTTGGTTCTGTTTATGTGGTGAATTACATTTATAGACTTGCGTATGTTGAACCAGCCTTGCATCCCAGGGATGAAGCCTACTTGATCATGGTGGATAAGCTAAGGTCAATTTATTATTCATGTAACTTTTTTCCAAAATAAATATAGTGTAGCCTGCGTTCAGTGTTTACAAAGCCTACAGCAGTGTCTGGTTACTTCCTAGCCCTTCACATTCACTGACCACAGACTCCCTGCCTCACCCTGAGCATCACCAGTCCTGCGAGCTCCATCCTTGGACAGTCCCCTTGGCAGCTGCACCTGGCTGTGTCCCCACCCAAATTCCATCTTGAACTGTAACTCCCACAATTCCTAGGTGTTGCAGGAGGAACTGTTTAACTCCCACAATTCCCATATGTGATTGAATTATTATGGGGTGGGTCTTTCCTGTGCTGTTCTCTTGATAGCGAATGAGTCTCACGAGATCTGATGGTTTTCAAAACAGGCGTTTCCCTGCACAAGCTCTCTGTTTGCCTGCTGCCATCCATTCTCAGGTATGTCTTTACCAGCAGTGTGGAAACAGACGAACACTGTAACACAACTTACCAGTGTGCTACAGCTGCCTAAAGTATCCAGCATGGCAACCTGCCGCACAGGCTTGTAGCCCAGGAGCAGCAGGCTACGCTGCACAGCCCAGGTCTGTGCGAGTGCACACTACTATGCCCACACAGCGAAGAAGTCACCTAACTGCATTTCTCAGAACATATATCCCCATTGTTAAGCAGCACACCACTATACTAAAAACCACTGAACTGAATTCCCTTTGGGCGGGCGGCATGCAGGGCATGTAAATTACACCTCAATCAAGCTGCTCGTGTGTGTTTTATTTTTAAATTGAAATAAAAAAGCCTGTGGTGTCCAGGGATGAGCAGAGTGAGGGCAGGGTCTGGAACCTTCATCGCTACCTTCTCACCAGCCAGCTGTCCCCATCAGCAGAGAGCACCTACGCACCCAACCTCCATCTACTCCAAGGTCCCTTGATGGGAAAGACTCATGTGAGCGGTGAATGACCCCTGAACCAGACACAAGTTGCAATAGCAGTATAAACAGAGCACTGGGTGTAACTCACCATGAAGGAAGCCCCAGACTTGCTGTCCTGCCTCCCAGCCCAGCCTTGTTCTTCCAGCAGGGCTGGAGACTGTGCCCGAATGCCTCCCTCTTCTGCAGCCCCCAGCAGGGAGGAGCCTCAAGCAGCCTTCTCTATGGGGCACCCAGGGAGGGCAGCATCTGTGCACCCCATAGGGGGTCAGCATCCTACAGAGATTGCAGAAGTAAGTAACGGAGCTTACCCAAAGCTCTGTGGGCAAGCTTCAGACCCTGAGGATGGCATCACAGGGAGTGCCCCACACGCCAGGATTTAGAGAAGCCAGATGAGGAGTAAGCATTTCTCAGAATCGCATCAGAGAAAAGTGGCTCAGTTCTAGGCATTGCAATGTGCTGAGATCACTTAAAACAAGGGTCCACTAAGCTTTCTGCAACAGGACAGCTGGTAACTACTTTCAGCTCTGCAGAGCATGCAGTCTGTCACAAGGACGCAAGTCTGCTACACACAACGTGGAAAGAGATGAGCGTGGCTGGGTGCCAATAAAACTTTATTCACAGAAGGAAAGCAGATTGGCAGGAAATACCACAAATTACACAGCTGACCAGGGATTAGCACCTAAAATATATAAAGAATTCATACAACCCAACAATTCAAAAATGGGCAAATAACTTGAATAGACATTTTTCTGAAGATATTCAAAGAGCCAATAAGCTCATAAGAAGATCCTCCACATCACTAATCAATAGGAAAATGCAAACCAAAACCACAATGAGATACCCCATCACACCCCCTAGGATGGCTGTTTTAAAAAACAGAAAAAAACAGGCTCAAACCTGTAATCCCAGCACTGTGGGAGGCTGAGATGGGCAGATCAGCTGAGGTCAGGAGTTCGAGATTAGCCTGGGCAACATGGTGAAACCCTGTCTCTACTAAAAATAAAAATGAAAATAAATTAGGTGGGCATGGTGGTGGGTGCCTGTAATCTCAGCTACTAGGGAGGCTGAGACAGGAGAATCACTTGAACCAAGGAGGTGGAAGTTGCAGTGAATTGAGATCACACCACCGCGCTCCAGCTTGGGCAACAGAGTAAGACTCCATCTCAAAAATAATCAAATTAAATTAAATTAAAAATTTAAGGGAAAAAAACAAGCCAGATGTGGTGGCTCACAACTGAAATCCTAGCACTTGGGGAAGCTAAGGTGGGTGAATTGCCAAGGTGGGAGAATTGCTTGAGCTCAGGAGTTCAAGACCAGCCCCCTACCAAGTCTCTGCAAAACATAAAAATAAAAAAATATTAGCCAGGCATGATGGTGCATGCCTGTGGTCTCAGCCACTTGCTAGGCTGAGATGGGAGGATTGCCTGGGCCTGGGAGGTCGAGGCTGCAGTGAGCTTTATTGTGCCACTGCACTCCAGCCTGGGTGACAGAGTGAGAACCTGTCTCAAAAGAAACAATATATACATAAGCATTGACAAGGATGTAGAGAAATTGGCTCCTTTGAGCCTTGTTGGGAATGTAAGATCGTGGAATCACTGTAGAAAACAGTATGGCAGTTTCTCCAAAAATTAAACACAAAAAAACCACATGAACCAGCAATTCCACTTCTGGGGAGGTATATGCCCAAAAGAACGGATGGATGTCTCAAACAGATATATCCATACACCGCCGTTCACAGGAACAATACAACAGCCAAAACGTGAGCGCGACCCAGCGCCCACCAGCAGACGAATGTGTAAACAAGGTGTGGACCATCCACACAAGACGACCTTCTTAGACTGAAAAAGAAACGGCGTTCCAATACGTGCCACGGTGTGCGTGGCCCTGGAGGACACTGTGCTAAGTGAAGGGAGTCAGGCGCAAAAGGACAAATTCACATGCACCCACTTCCCATGAGCTTCCCAGCATGTGCAAATCCACAGAGACAGAAAGCTGAATGGTGGTTGTCAGCGGCTGTGGAAGACGAATGCGGGGGTGGGGAGGGGTCAGTGGGGATAGACTTTCAGTTTGGGGAGATGGAAAAGTTCTGGGCACGGGTGGTGATGGTCCCACAGCCACATACATCTACTTAGTGCCACTGAACGGCAGACTTTGAAAATGGTGAAGATGGGCCGCGCGTGGTGGCTCACGCCTGCAATCCCAGCACTTTGGGAGGCCAAGGCAGGTGGATCGCTTGAGGTCAGGAGTTCAAGACCAGAATGACCAACATGGTGAAACCCCGCCTCTACTAAAAATACAAAAATTAGCCAGGCGTGGTGGCAGGCACCTGTAATCCCAGCTACTCGGAAGGCTGAGTCAGGAGAATCACTTGAGCCCAGGAGGCAGAGTTTGCAGTGTGCCGGGATCATACCAGTGTACTCCAGCCTGGGCAACACCGCAAAACTCTGTTTTGAAGAAAGGAAAATGATGAAGATAGTAAATTCTGTATTATGCGTATTTTACTAAGACCTTAAAAATAAAAACAAAATTTCATTTACAAAGTCAAGCAATGGGCAGGACTGGACCCAGCTTCTGGTCAGGCACGAGACAGTGGGTGCCCAGCAGGACATGGTGGCTGGAGTGCAGCTGCAGAGGACAGGGTCCTCACCCAAGCCCTGCCCTGGCAAATGCCACTTGATATCCTGTTTCCCCACCCAGGAGGATCCCCTTGAGCATATCCTCTTGGTCATGCCATTAATCATTTGGGGTATCTGATCACACCCACAAGCAGAAAATGTAATTTGAGGCAATAATAAAGAACACCTCAAGAAAAATCAAATCTTCAAATTCACCTAATCTAACATCTTGAACAGTCAAAGAGAACTTCAACACTGTCAATTAATTCTGCTACTAAGTGGAACCCTTCTGCCACTAATTACACGATACCCTGGCTGCTCACTAAATTACTCCTCGAGGGTTATTTTCCATCTTTTTTCTGAGCAGCAAAGGGACGTGATCAGTAGACAAGGCTGGAAACCCAGGATGTGCACAGGTGCTTAGGTGCTGGGAGTCTCCGATGCCGCAGCCATGGCATGGGGACGTGAAATGCCCACACACCGATGCTCATGATGAATGGTGGTCTGAGGGCACCAGGAGAGCCACGGAGGGCAGGTTCCCTTGGTGGCTCCCGTTAGGGCGGAACTGAGATACCTAAGGAAGCAGGAGAAGCTGCTGGAGGGAGAAACGCCCAGATGAACCTGGCCGGGTCGGTGATGCTGCCTCAGGCTTCCCTGGGCCAGGAGAGGCACCCCCTGGGCCTCCCAGAGCATCAACATCCCCGAGAGGAAAACCCCACCCACCGCACCCGGCACCACCATCCTGCCTTCAGCTGAGGTGACTGATCTTCCCAGGGAGCTCCCCTGTCCCAAGGTTGCCAACTGTGCAGGCTACAAGTGCCCTGAGCAGGCCAGGCGCGGTGGCTCACACCTGTAATCACAACACTTTGGGAGGCCAAGGCGGGTGGATCACCTGAGGTCAGGAGTTCTTACCAGCCTGGCCAACATGGCGAAACCCCGTCTCTACTAAAAATACAAATATTAGCCAGGCATGGTGGTGCATGCCTGTAATCCTAGCTACCGGGGAGGCTGAGACAGAAGGATTGCTTGAACCTGGGAGGCGGAGGTTGCAGTGAGCAGAGATCGTGCTACTGCACTCCAGCCTGGGCAATAGAGCGAGACTGCCTCAAAAAAAAGAAAAAAGAAAAAAAGAAAGATACAGAAAGAAAAAGAAAGTGCCCTGGCTGGAAAAACAAAACCAAAACAAATTCACTCCCAGCCTTCGTGAATTGCCCAGACCGGCCTTTCCTTCTCTCCTTCCCTTGAATTGCAGCCTCCAAGGTGGGTGGCAGTGGGAAGCAAGCCAACAGCAGCTCCCAAGACACAGGCTCCCAGTGACAAGCAAAAGCTCAACCCAACCGGCCAAGTACTCATTTCTCACGATGCTCCCGGAGGAGCTAAGAAGGGAGTTTCAGGGAGACAGGTCCCAGCTGCGAACCGAGGCCCCGCTGGCCGGACGCAGGCGCCTTCCAAAGGCAGAAGAGCACGCACACCATGGGCTTCCGCTCTGCCGCAGCCCTGGGAGGCAGAATGAATAAAGAGCAAGTCCCAAGTTCAAGCCCCGAGGAAGCCACAGGCAGCTGACTGCTGACAACACCTTATGGCTCAATCCCAGGCCTGCAGGGACAGGTGCTCCTTCCCGGTGGACTAATGTCCTTCCCTGAGTCTGCCCCTGCTCTAGGATAAAGGGGGGGACCACCTTCTCCAGCAGAGTCACACGTGCTCATATGCATCCTCGTGACACCGTTCGAGCAGGAACCACGTACTATGCCAGTGGTTCTGCACAAGGGACAAGCATGCAGCATCACCAGAGACGAGGGAGACTGGAGGACGCAGACTCAGCCCTCAGCCATGGCAGCCGGGGAAGGCAGGAGCACCCTCCACGGAGCTGCGTCACCATCCTTCCACCCAAGAGGACGCCTGTTCACATCTGGGAGGGAAGTGACAGCAGAGGCCAGAGAGGGAGCTCAGAGACTTGGAGGAACACGCGGGTGCAGAGAAGGGCTTGAACATGGGGAGTGGGAGGGTCGGACTGGATTTCAGATGGGATTGGTGAGCAGTGGAGCTGGAGACAGGAAGACCAGGCAGGCAAGATAGTGACCAGACTGTGACAGCGACCAGAACCTGGGTGGTCCTGCCTGGGGCTGTGACTCCGACACTCTGCTCCTGCCTGCCGTGTTTTCAGGACCCCATGATGTGTATTCTCATGGAGTCATGGAGGGTGAAGCACAGATACACAGTCATCTCATACACAGGCCCAAGTTACCCTGAATTCAACCAGCCATGCACACATAGGAAATATTTTTTAGTTGCCTCCGTATTGAAAATGCACACACGTTTTTTTCTTGTCATTATTCCCTAAGCAATACAGTATAGCAACCATTTACATATCATTTACATTGCTGAAGTATCATACATAATCTGGAGATGATTTAAAGCACGCGAGGGAGTGTGCCTAGGTTACATGTAAATACTGTCCCATATTCAAACAGGGACTTCAGCATCCATGGACTCTGGTATTCACAGCAGGTCCAGGAACCAATCCCCACTGGACACCGAGGGATGACTGCACGTGCTTCCACAGTATTAAGACCTCATGGTGCACACAATGAGGAAAGCATATCTGATACAGCTTCTTGGGCGGGCTGTAGTGCAGGATGGACTAAGACACTGCCCACGGGAGTCTGGACCATACAGGTCTGTCTTTACAGCCCCTGGTATACAAGGCCATGAGGTCCTGTACCAGCAGGAGCCCAGTGTGCGGTCAGCCAAGCTGGATTCAGCCACTCAATACCCATGTGACTGATAGCGACCAAGCATTTAACTGTTGAGAGCCTGCGTCCTCACTAAAAATGGTGGTAATTCCACTTTCGGCATGGAGTGGGTGGTAGGCAGGGTCAACACTGTTAAGATATTTGGCAGACGGGGCTTTTAAGTACAAGTTACAGGTGAGGTGATACCAGCAAGGCACAGAGGAGGCGCTCAAGAAAAGGGCCACTGTGCACCAGCCACGCTCTGGCCCCTGCAGAACACACGTGCCTGGGCTTCACTGCACCCTTCCCTGCCCCTGGACACCACCAGGTGCACCCCCATCCACATGAAAATGATAGAGAGGAGCTGGAAGCACCTGTACCACTCATCTGTCTGCTGCCACCCAAGATGCAGAGGCTGCAGTGAGCCAAGATCATGCCACTGCACTCCAGCCTGGGCAACAAGAGTAAAAAACTAACGCCTAAGAAAAAATATTGAAAACAGGCAGAGAATAGCGATACTTGTATTTCTCATCAGACCCTGTGGAGACCAAAACGAAATGGAACAGTAATTTTCAAGTGATGAAAGAAAAGAACTCTCAATCCATAATTCTATAGCAATGAAAATATCCTGTAAGAATGGAGGGAAAATGAAGATAGTCTCAGATGAAAGGAAACGAAGGAATTTGTCATTGGCAGTCCTATTCTAAAATAATAGCTAAAGAAACCTTTCTAAATAAAAAAGAAATCATAAAAGAAGGAGTTTGGAACACTACGAAGGAAAAAAGAGTAGGCTAAGAAAAAGTCTGGTATGAGCACTCCGGTGAGGACAGCTCACAGCAGCCCTGAAGCCAGAGGCATAATCCTTTTTCATAGCCCCGCCTAGGTCACACGAGCTGGGCACCAGTGACAATGCCACTCACCCTCTTCCCACCTCAACACAAGCACACGGAGTCTGACAACAAGAAACTGAAAGTCCCCTGGCCACAGTGCCAAGGGAGAGAGGTGGAGCAAACCCAGACAACTGCCATTGGCTTGCAGGTGACAAGGACAGGGGAAAAAGTTTTAACTCACCAGAGGTGTTGGCAGACTGAGCCCCGCAGATGGCTTCTTACAGCAGGAATGGTCCGTGTTCTAGGTGGCCAAAGCAGGGAGCCTGGACAGATCTCCAGACCTGCAGAAAGACAGTGAGACCAAGGTGTGGTCAGACAGAGATTGCTGAGAGGCACATGTTAAACCTTCATGTAGATTCTGACATTTCTGAGCTAAAAACCAGGGACCGAACTTTTGCTTCTGGGCAGATGGAGTAGACACATTTTCCCTATTCCACACACAAAACACAACCAATACCAGGGTGCTGTATATAAAGCAAACATAACACTGCACAAGGTGGAGAGAAGGCGGACCGGCCAGGGGCATGGTGTGAACTGTGGGTTTTCTTCTTGCCTCATGCCATCCCAGACATGGTACTGAATAAACCAGCAATTCAGAAACGCCAACAGGAGCAGGAAGAATACCACAAGAAAAGCGTGTTCTCTTTAGTCGAAGACTAGGAAAGTGGCCGCTAACAGGGCAACACGTGTAGACAACAACAGGTCTACTCCAGCCAGACACCACAAGAAAACCGTGGCCTCAGCCCCACCCACAGCAGCAAAGGCCAAGTAGGGAGTCTAGATTTCCACCCTGCGTGGCTGTAATGAAGCACCAAATCCCTGCCAGGGTGGCATCAAATAAACCAAAGGAAGGAGCTGGCACATTCATCCCGCCCCAGCAGTAACAAACCCTCTCTTCACTCTGGCATTAGTATAGGCAGCACGGGGAGCCTGGGTTTCTATTGCACCTGCCAGTAATGAGGTGACACCCCTTCCCATGTTCCCTTGTGGAAGTGGTATCAGGAAAAGTTAGCTTACAAAAAAGGTTCAAATAAGACTCAAAATGTCATGACATAATACAAAAATGTCCAAGTGTCAATAGAAAATCGCCCATCAAACCAAGGATCAGCAAGATTTCAAACTGAAAAAAGATAATCAATGGATGCCAACACAGAGGTGGCAGAGATGTCAGAATAATCCGACAAAGAGTTGAAAGCAGCCATGATAAATGCTTCCATGAACAAGTATGAACATCCTAGAAACAGATGAAATAACAGAAAGCCTTACCAAAGAAGTACTTCTCACCAAAGATATAAAAAAGAAGCAAGTGAAAATGAAAGAACCAGCCGGGTACAGTGGCTCATGCCTGTAATCCCAGCACTTTGGGAGGCCGAGGCAGGTGGGTCACTTGAGGTCAGAAGTTTGAAACCAAACTGACCAACATGGCAAAACCCCATCTCTACTAAAAATACAAACATTACCCAGGTGTGGTGGCAGATGCCTCTAATTCTACCTACTTGGCAGGAGAATCACTTGAACCCAGGAGGCAGAGGTTGCAGTGAGCCAAGATCATGCCACTGCACTCCAGCCTGGGTAACATGAGTGAAACTCTGTCCCCCAACCCCCCCCCCCAAAAAAAAAGAATTGAAAAGAAAAAGAAAATGATAGAACTAAAGAATAAAATAACTGAAATAAAAGACTTAATAAATGGACTCAACAGCAGAATGGAGGGGACAGAGGAAATAATCACTGAACTGGAAGACAGAACAACAGACATTAACCCAACTGAACAATAGAGTGAAACAGATTGAAAATAAATAAACAGAGCCTCAGGGAGTTGTGGGACAATAATTCAATAAATAATTTTAAACTCTTGAAATCCCAGAAGGAGCAATAAGAGAGGGAACGTCTGAAAAAGTGCTCAAAATACCCCAAATTTGGTGAGTGATATAAACCTACGGATTCCAGAAGCTGAATGAACCCAACAGGACAAACCCAAGAAAATTCACACCAATACACATCAGAATTAAACTTCTGAAAACTAATGCCTAAGAAAAAATATTGAAAACAGGCAGAGAATAGCAATACTTGTATTTCTCATCAGACACTGTGGAGACCAAAACAAAATGGCACAGTAATTTTCAAGTGATGAAAGAAAAGAACCCTCAATCCATAATTCTATAACAACAAAAATATCCTGTAAGAATAGAGGGAAAATGAAGATAGTCTCAGGTAAAAGGAAACTAAGGAATTTGTCATTGGCAGACATATTCTTAAAAAGTAGCTAAAGAAACCTTTCTAAATAAAAAGAAATAATAATAAGTTTTGGAACATTAAGGAAGGGAAAAAGAGTATGGTAAGCAAAAACTTTGGTAAGTATAATAATAGGCTTTCCTTCTCAAGTTTTATAGATTATATCTGATAGTTGAGACAAAAATTACAACATAATCTGATGTGATTCTAAATGTATACAGAGGAAATATTTAACAATTATAAATGGAGAAGGGCAAAGAGACATAAAAGAAGGTAAGAATGTATATTTTACCCAAATTGGTATCACAATAGATGATAAAGTTAAGTACACATGATATAATACCTAGGGCAACCACTTAGAAAGCTATACAAAGAGATGCACTCATAAAGACTACAGAAGAATCAAAATGGAACCCTAAAAAATGTTCCAAAATGTTCACATCACCCAGAAGAAGGCAAGAAAAATAAAAGAAATAAAAACCTGAAATAACAAATATAAGGCCTAACATATCAATAATTGCATTAAATGTAAATGGTCAAAATATACGAGTTAAAAGACAGAGACTGGCAGAGTACAGATTTTAAAAGATACAATTATATGAGGTCTATAAAAATTTGCTTCAAATATAATGACATAGGTAGGATGAAAGTAAAAGGATGGAATAAGATACCTTATACAAAAATAAATCATAAGAAAGCATTTATCTAATATTAACATCATGGCTATGTTATTATTAGATAAAGTAGATTTCAGGGCAAAGAAAACTACCACAGAGAGAACATTACATAGTGATGAGAGAGAGGACTCCACCAAGAAGACATAGTAATTCTAAATGTGTAAGTACCAAACAATGGAGCAAAATACATGAAGCAAAAATGGATAGAACTGAAGAAGGAAGACATAAATCCACACTTAGAAAACTTCAACAAACCTTTCTCAACAACTGATACCATAAGACAGGAAAATCAGCAAGCATACAGAAGAACTCAATAATATGAGTTCTTCATATTATTGAGTTCAACAAGATCAAAGTGATGGTTGTAGAACATTCCACCATACTACAGCAGAATTCACATTCTTTTCAAGTATTCACAAAATTCATAGCATATGTTAGAAAAGAAGAAGAATCTCAAATCAAATTCTAAGTTCCTACCTCTCCTAGAAAAAGGAGAACCAAACAAACCCAAACCAAGCAGAAGGAAGAAAATAATAAACATAAACAGGAAAAAATGAACAGAAGACAAAAAAAAAAAAAAAAGAAAATCAGTGAAATAAGCTGGCCCTTTGTAAAAGTCAATACAATTGACAAAACTCTAACAAGACTGACAAAGAAAAAAAGAAAACACAAATTACCAGTACCAGGAATTAAACAGGATACCATTACAGACCCTGCAGACATCAAAAAGACGCTAAGGGAATACTAGATCAGCTCTACACACATCAATTTGACAATGTAGATGAAATAAAGCAATTATTCAAGAAATACAAACCACCTCACCTTGTCTAATTTGAAACAGGTAACTTGAATAATTTCCTACAACTGTTAAGGGAATTGAATTCACAATTTTTAAATTCCAGTTTTGTATTTTGTTTTGTTTTGTTTTCAGAAAAAGAAATGTTTAAACCTAAATGAGTTCACTGGAGAATTCTATGAAATGCTTAAAGAATAATTAATACCAATTCTATACAATTTCTTCCAAAAAGTAGAATAGGAGAGAAACTTTCTCAATTCTCATTTTACGGAGCAACTACTACCCTGACACCAAAACCAGAGAAAGTGAGCACAAAAAGAAGATTACAGGCCAGGTGCAGTGGGTCACACACTTTGGAAGACCAAGGCGGGTGGATCACCTGAGGTCACGGGTCCGAGACCAGCCTGGCCAACATAGTGAAACCTCATCTCTACTAAAAATACAAAAATTAGCTGGGTGTGGTGGCAGGCCCCTGTAATCCCACTTACTCGGGAGGCTGAGACAGGACAATCACTTAACCTGGGAGGCAGAGGTTGCAGTGAGCTGAGATTGTGCCACTGCATTCCATCCTGGGTGACAAGAGTGAGACTCCATCTCAAAAATAAATAAATTAAAAATAAACAACAAAAAGATACCTTATACAAACATAAGTCAAAAGTCCTCATGAATACAGACATAGAAATCTTTAACAAAGTAGTAGCAAATAGAGTTCAGCAACATATCAAAAGAATTATTTACCATGAGCAAACAGCATTTATTCTAGGGATGCCAGGCTGGTTCAATTTAAAAAAAAAAATCAATGTAATCTAATATCAACAGAAAAAAAAATGATCGTATCAACTCTGAAAAAGCATTTAACAAAATTCAGCATCTTTTTACGACAAAAACTCTCCCTAAAAGAGGATGGAAATATCCTCCATATGATAAAGAACATCTACAGAAAACCGTAAGCCAACATTCACCAAATAAAGACAAAATGCTTTTCCTGCATGATCAGTACCAAGGCAAAGATGCCCATTCTTACTCAACATAGAGCTGGACATTCTATTAAGTGTAATATGGCAAAAAACAAACAAAAGATTGGAAAAGAAAACTGTCCCTATTTGCACAGAGCATGAAAATCACAAGGAAATTACCATAACCCCCACCCCTAAAAAAAACTCCAAGAAATAAATAAGTTGAGCAAGGTCACAAGACACCAGATCAACATATTAAAATCAATTGTATTCTCTAGCAATAAACATGCAGATACCAAAATTAAAGATACAATACCACTTATACTTGTTCAAAAAATGAAATAGGTATAAATCTAACAATACATGTTCAGGAATTGTATGCTGAAATCTGCACAACACTGATGAAAACAAATCAAAGATCAAAAAAACTGAGAGATGTACCCTGTTCATGGATTGGAAGACTCAAAGTAGTCAAAAGGTCAGTTCTTCCCAAACTGATGTGCAGGCGATGATGATGAACACAATTCCAGTCAAATTCCCAGCAAATTCTTTTTGTAGATATGGACAAGATTATTCAGCACTTTGGGAGGCGGAGGAAGGAGGATCACTTGAGGTCAGGAGTTCGAGACCAGCTTGGTCAACATGGTGAAACTCCATCTCTACTAAAAATACAAAAAGTTAGCTGGGTGTGGTGGCGTGCACCTGTAATCTCAGCAACTTGGGAGGCTGAAGTAAGAGAATCACTTGAACCTGGAAGGCAAAGCCTGCAGTGAGCCGAGATCACGCCACCGCACTGTAGCCTCCAGCCTGGGCAACAAAGCAAAACTCTGCCTCAAAAAAAAAAAAAAAATAGGGCGGGGGGAGGAATCGGTCTACTCAGCTTCAAGATTGTTATGCAGCACAGTAATCAAAGCTGTATGGTTCTCAAGGAGGGACAGACACACAGCAACAGAACTCAATAGAGGGCCCAGAAAAAAACCACAGAAATATGCCCAACTGATTGCTGCTGGAGGCAAAAGCCACTCAATGGAGAAAGGATTGTCTTTTCAACAAATGACGCCGGAGCATTAGGACACCCATCAGTAAAACAATGAACATCAACCTACGTATCATGTCTTATACAAAAATCAATTCAAAATGAATCATGAACTTACATGTAAAATGTAAAACTAAAACTTTTAGAAAGCACGGGAGGAAATCTTCAGGATCTAGAGACAGGAAATGAGTTGGTAGACCCAATATGAAAAGCACGAGCCACAGACAAAAATATTGACCAGTAAGTTCTCATTCAAATTAAAACCTCTTGCTGAGAAAGACCTATTGAAAGGAGAAAAAGAAAAACCAGAGCAGGGGAAAAATGTTTGCAAACCACATATTTAACAAATAGTTCGTGTCTAGAATAAACAACTCTCAAAGCTCAACAGTTAAATATATATATATATCTGACAATCCAATTAAAAGAGCAAAAGATAGAAAAAGACATTTTCCCAGAGGATATACAGATGGCAAATAAGCACACAAAAAGATGTTCAACACACCAGCTATTAAAGAAATGCAAATAGAACGAAATATGACCATGCACCCAGCAAAACAGCTGGAATAAAAAATGGTGACACCAATTGCTGGTGAGAAAAATAAAGAATATGGACGTTACACATCGCTGGTGGGAATACAAAATGGCATAGCCGCTGCAGAAAACATTGTCACAGTTCCTTAAAAACCTAAACATGTAATTCCAATGTGACCCAAAAACTGCACTCCTGGGCATTCATCCCAGAGAAATTCAGACTTATGTTCATGGCCCAGGTGCAGTGGCTCACGCCTGTAAACCCAGCACTTTGGGAGGCCAAGGCAGGCAAATTGCTCTGAGCCCAGGAGTTCAAGACCAGCCTGGGCAACATAGCAAAACCTACCCTCTACTAAAAATACACAAACTAGCTGGGCGTGGTGGCATGCACCTGTAGTCTCAGCTACTTGGGAGGCTGAGGTGGGAGGAAATCTTGAGCCTAGGGGGTTACAGTGAGCCAAGGTCATGCCACTGCACTCCAGCCTGGGCGACAGAGCCAGACCCTGTCTTCAAGAAAAAAAAAAAAAAAAAGACTTATGTTCACAAAGAAACTTGTATAGTACACTAATGTTTCTAGGAGCTTTAGTCATAACAGCCAAAAACTACAAACCACCCAGATGGCCTTCAGAAGGTGAATGGTTAAACAAATTGATACACCCACATCATGGAACATTACTCGGCAATAAGGAAGAACTCCTGATACACAAGACCTGGGTGAATCTCTAGAAAGTGATGCTGACCAAGGGGGGGAAAGCCGATCCCAAAAGTCTACTTACTGTGTGATTCCATTTCTGTATCATTATTGAAATGACAAAATTACAGAGAAGGAGAACAGATTAGTGGCTACCAGGGCTTACGGAGCAAGTAGGGGGTGGAAGGAAGTGTGTCAGGCCATAAAAAGCCACCGTTAGGATCCTGGTGTGGACGGCAGCATTTGAATCTTGGCTGTGTCAATATCAGCATCTCAGCCGTGATGCTATCGTAGGGTCCCAGGATGAGACTATGGGGGTAAACTGGGTCTATCTCTGTACTATTTCTTACAACTGCAATTATCTTAAAAGTACAGGCATGGTGTGGTGGCTCACACCTATAATCCCAGCACTTTGGGAGGCTGAGGTGGGCAGATCACGTGAGGTCAGGAGATCAAGACCAACCTGGCCAACATGGTGAAACCCCGTCTCTGGTAAAAAGTTAGCCGGGTATGGTGGTGCGCACCTGTAGTCCCAGCTACTCAGGAGGCTGAGGCAGGGGAATCGCTTAAACCTGGGCGGCGGAGGTTGCAGTGAGCTGAGGTCGCACCACTGCACTCCAGCCTGGCAACACAGAAAGACTCCATCTCAAAAATAATAAGTACAGTTGGTCCTTAAGCAACACAGGTTTGAACTTCACGAGTCCACTTACACATGGATATTGTCGCACCTCTGCCGCCCCTAAGGCAACAAGACCAACCCCTTTTCCTCCTCCTCCTCCTCCTCTTCACCCCTCCCCCTTCTTCCCCCTGTCCCTCTTCTCCTCTTTCCCCTCCTCCTCAGCCCATTCAACATGAAGACAATGCAGATGAAGATCTTCACTATGATCCACTTTCACTCAAGGAAGAGCAAATGTATTTTCTCTTCATGATCCTCTTCATAACGTGTTCTTTTCTCTAGCTCACTCAGGTAAGAATAGAGTATATAACACATCTAACGTACAAAACATGTGCTAATGGACTGTTGGCGTTATCCGTAAGGTTCCCAGTCAATAGTAGGCGCTCAGTGGTTACGTTCTGGGGGACTCAGAAGTTACACCTGGACTTTTGACTGTGTGGGAGTTGGAACCCCTAATCTCTACACTGTTCAAAGTTTAACCGTAAAAAGTTTAAGTTCACGTGTACCCCAAAACCTAAAATGAAATAAAAAAAAAAAGTTAAGTAAAACAAAAGAACAAAAAATTCACGTAGTTTCAGTAAGAACCAGCAATTCCGCTCCTAGGCATACAACTAAAACTGATACAACATACACCCACACAAAAACGTGTAGGCCAGGCACAACGGATCACACCTGTCATCCCTGCACTTCGGGGGACCGAGGTGGGAAGGGGGCTTGAGTCCCGGAGTTTGAGGCCAGCCTGCAGTACAGGAGACCCCATCTCTACCAAAAAAAAAAGTGTGTATGAATGTTCATTGCAGCATTCCTCATAACAGCCCAAAAGTGGAGGTAACCTAAACGTCCCTGGGCTGATGAACACATAAACACATCATGGTCCAGCCTTAAAACGGAACACGATTCAGCCATCAAAAAGAATAAAGCCCTGACCCAGGCTACGGCACGCACGAACCTCGGTTACATGATGCTAAGTGAAAGAAGCCAGTCACAAAGGACCTCATTTTACATGATTCCATCTACATGAAACGCTCAGAACAGGTGAACCGTCCAGATAGAAGGCAGATCAGTGGTGGCCAGGGGCTGGGAAAAGGAGGGGAGATTGGAGTGGGGAGCAGGGCTGATGGTCATGGGGTCTGTAAAAGTCCCTAAATCAATTGTAATGGTTGCACGATCCTGCTAATTTACTAAAAAACACAGCACTGCAGGTTTTCAAAGGGCGAATCACAACGGTGTGTAAATTTCACCTCAATAAATTCTCTAAGAAATCCAAAACTGGAGGTTCTCGGAATTTTTAACAGCATCCATTAAAGGGGATGCTCCTTCCCCCAATATCAAGTAACTAAATTACTCAACTATTTAAAATGTTAGCCTCCCAGCCAGCCAGCCGAGTGCAGTAACTCATGCCCGCAATCCCAGCACTTTGGGAGGCCAAGACGGAGGGATCACATGAGGTCAGAAGCTTCAGACCAGCCTGGCCAACATGGCAAAACCCCATCTCTACTAAAAATACAAAAATTAGCCGGGCGTGGTGGCACATGTAATCCCAGCTACTCAGGAGGCTGAGGCAGGAGAACTGCTTGAACCCAGGAGGCAGAGGCTGCAGTGAGCCGAGATGGTGCCACTGCATTCCAGCCTGGGCGACAGAACAGGATGCTTCTCAAAAATAAATAATAATAATAAAATGTTAGCCTGCAGCTATGCATCAATTTTTGGAGGTGCTCATTACTCTTACAGAGGTGGAAACCATCATTGTGAGGAGTTGTGAAACAGCTCTGCGACCCAAAGGAAATGCCCCCTACAGACTCACCCTCCACTTGCTGGGCTCTGCATGGGGGTTGGGGAGGCCTGGCTGTAGCCAGCTAGACCCAGCTGGCTCAAGTCTCGGGCCCCTTTTCTGGAAGGTGCCATAAAGCAGGAGCCTGGTCTCTGGAGCAGCCCACCCTGCTGACCCCAGCCTCCTCCACGGCTTCCCCACTGCCCGAGTTCGGGCTAATTCTACGTCCTCTTCTGTCAAGAGGGAATGAGTGACCACACTCATCCTGGAGTCCTGGGCACTGGATGGGCATGCCCGGGTGTCCCTGCTGCCCCACAGGTACCCCACGAACAGAGGGAGGAAGCGTCCCGCCCTACCCCTCTAACGTTCAAAAGTTGTATACAAGTGTTCATGGCAGCACCAGGTACAACAGCCAAAATGCAGAAACTCATCAACACACAGTGCAGACACAAAACATGAGCTACTGTAAACGGAGCATCTGCCACCGTAAAAAGGAAGGAATCGCTGATCCACACCACAGCACGAACTATCCTCTGTGGTATAAGAAGTACACTGGACTTTGTCCCTGGTTCCCAGTACAGAGATCCTAACACCCTCAGAACTTCCTGTGGAGCAGAAGTGAGCCCCTTTTCATCCCATCAGAGCTTATGCTAATGGGGCAATACAGGGTGGGGCCCCAGTCTCAGAATGGGACTGGTCACCAGGAACACAGGTGTCTAAGAAGGTGGGAACTTCTGGCTCCACTCACTGAGCTCCAGAAGGTACCGGAGATTAAGCTCTATAAAAACGCAGGCAGGCCCCAGTGGCTCACACCTGTAATCCCAGCACTTTGGGAGGCTGAGGTGGGCAAATCACCTGAGGTCAGCCCGGTCAGCCTGGCCAACGTGGTGAAACCCCATTTGAGACCAGCCCGGCCAACATGGTGAAACCCCACTTCTACTAAAAATACAAAAATTAGCCAGGTGTGGTGATGCACACCTGTGATTCCAGCTACGTAGGAGGCTGAGGCAAGAAAATCACCTGAACCCAGGAGATGGAGGTCTCAGTGAGCTGAGATCGCACCACTGTACTCTAAGCCTGTGTGACAGAGCGAGACTCTGTCTCAAACACACACACACACACTTACTTGCAGGAGATCCGAAGAGCTTCCCACATGCCAGGAGGCAGGTGCCCCCACCTCCGAAGGGACACCTCACCCTATACACAGCTTCATGTGATTCTTCATCTCATCCTTCCTCATATCCTTTACAACTAACTAACGAATAGAGTCAAGAGCTTCCCTCAGTTCTGGGGGCCATTGTCACAAATTCCTGAACCCACGAAGGGGGTTGTGGGAACCCAATTTACAGCCGATGGGTTAGCAGCACAGGAGACCCGCCCCGGGACTTGGGATATTAGCTCTGGAAGTGGGGCAATATTGTGGGAGGGAGGCCCTCACCCGTGGGATCTTACACCCTCTCCAGGTAGACAGGGTCAGGATGGAACTGAACTAGAGGATGCCCCGCTGGCATTCGCTGGAGATCCGGCTGGTGCCTGGGGTCCACAGTGTTCTGTGTGGGGAACCATGCACATGCGTCCCCCATCCTTGACGCCGGCTGGAGGACACCAGGCACAGTGGGCCACACACTGCATGACTATTTCCATGGAGCGTCCAGAGTAGCAAAGCCACAGAAACAAAGCAGAGCAGGGCCGGCAGGGGCTGCGGCAGGGCCTGGAGTGAGTGCTGATGGCTTTGGGGTTTCCTGCTAGGGCAATGGGGCTAGAACTCTTGGAATTCACCTGCCTGCCACTGAATTGTGCACTTTAAAAAGGTTAATTTTGGGCAGGCGCAGTGGCTCACGCTGGTAATCCCAGCACTTTGGGAGGCCGAGGAGGTTAGATCACTTAAGGTCAGGAGTTTGAGACTACTCTGGCCAAAATGGTGAAATCTTGTCTCTATTAAAAATACAAAAAATTAGCCAGGCGTGGTGGTAGGTGCCCATAATCCCAGCTACTCGGGTAGCTGAGGCAGAAGAATCACTTTAACCCAGGAGGTAGAGGTTGCAGTGAGCTGAGACCGTGCCTGGGTAACAAGAGTAAAACTCCATCTCAAAAAAAAAAAAGTTAATATCATGTTACATGTATTTTACCTCCACAAAGGAAATAAAAAGAACCTCTCATTCTCAACAGCTCACAAAGGTTCAGAATCTGCTTCATGGCACAAGGGGAAAACACTGGAGGCAAAAAGCCAGTGTGTACAGGCGTGCGGGGGACAGGAGGGCCTCCGATCCCCGGTTTTTTGTTGGAAGCCCCCTCCTGAGGTCCACGTGACACAGCCGGTAGGAATTGGCTGCTGTGTACGTGGGCACAGGCTCTCCTCCCATGTGTGTGCACTGTCTCCCACCCTGCCAGCTGCCTTTGCTGAAGGCTGTGCCAGAAGCAACGTGACTTTATCAGATGCACCCATTCTCCTGATGACAAAACTAAGGCCAGACCAGCAGGTGCAGGCGGCACAACCAGGACCAGGAGGAAGTCAGGCTGGAGCTTCTGTTCTTCCTGCTCAGCCTCCTCCACCCCTCCACGGACACTGTGTGAAAGGCAGGACCAGACTGAGGCAGACGCTGCTGGGGGCCCGTCTCACCATCCACAGAACGCTCCTCATTCTCCTTGTCCCCCCTCAGCAGCCAGAGAAGGCAACGGGGCAGGCTGAAATTAGCTCAGCAACAGTCACCGTGCAAAATTACTCAGGCATATAATGAAAACATGCATTATGCCTCCTGGTCAAACCACAAAATGCTGTGACCAGTAAAAGCATTAAAACCCAATGTGAGGCCAGGTGTGGGGGCTCACGCCCATAATCGCAGCACTTTGGCAGGCCGAGGCTGGTGGGTCTCTTGAGGTCAGCAGTTCCAGACCAGCCTGGCCAACATGGTGAAACCCCATCTCTACTGAAAACACAAAAATCAACCGGATGTGGTGGCATCCACCTGTAGTCCCAGCTACTCCAGAGGTGAAGGCAGGCGAATCGCTTGAACCCAGGGAGTGGAGGTTGCCGTGAGCCGAGATCACACCACTGAACTCCAGCCTGGTTGACAGAGTGAGACTCCGTCTCAAAACACACACACACACACACACCCCCAGTGTGGTACCTCCATAGTCCCTGAGGCTTTCCGTGCCCAGAGCGCAGCACTGCAGGCGGCGGCCGGGAGGGACCTGGCGCAGGCAGGGCTGTACCGCGGGCCTGGGCGGCGGTCACCATAACGGCCCCAATCAGCCCTGCCTCTTGGACCTCCCATCTCGGGAAGTCCTCTCCCACAACGACCCTGGAAATGGTCACTCTGTTGCCTCCAGCCACGTCAATAAAACCAAAGGGACAACAGCAACCCTAACACAAGCAGAGACTGCAGACCATGGCATCCTGAAGCTCCCCTCTTGCTGCCCTCGGGAGCCCAGCACAAAGCAGCCAGTGAGCAATGGATGAGAACTGAGCCTGGCTCCAGTGGGCAACTTGCAGAACCATGAACCAGATAAACCAGGGTCAGCAAACGACCGCCCACGGCCAATTCCAGCCCAAGCCTGTTTTGGTAAGTAGCGCTTTACTGGCACACAGCTTTGCCCATTCATGGATTGCCTTGGACTGCTCTTTGGAGAGACTGCACAGCAGGCAAGCAGGTGTTGTTCTACCCCTTGTGTGGGGTGGTCAGCTAGGCAGCAAAGGTAAGCTAACACGACCCCCAACTTAGGTAGGTGCTGTTATCTGCAACCCAAAGACCAGGCAGCTGAGGGCTACAGCGAAGGATCCTGTCACTCGCCCAGGTCACGCCGTGGCACCTGCGGGGAGGCTTCGGCAAAGCAGGAGTCAACCCTGTTTGTCTAACACCAAAGGCCCCAAGCCCACCACAGTGCCGGCCCCTAACCGAATCGGCAGCTGCAGACCCTACACCAGCCCCACTTCCCAGGCCCCCTCCTCTCTCTTCAGTAAAAGATAGCAGGTCAAGATTTCCAACAAACAAAGGCTCAACCATGTCAGGGAAAGCCACTGGGGTCCAAGAAGGACGACAAGGAGGAACACACACTACCCACCCAGGCTTGGGGGCGGCAGAGCAGCCCAGACAGCTGGAGTTCCCACGGGAGGAGGGGGCCCCCTCTCATGGGGCTCTCCCTGTGACACAGACTCACCTCTGTCCCCAGGCCCTGCACACGTGCACACATGGACTGAGGGTGGGGATCAGGGGGTGGAGGGGGGTATCAAGGCTGCCAAAGTCCCCAGAAAGAGCTGGAGGGCTGCTGCTGGGTACCCCATCATTCTGAGTCCCTGAACCCTGCGCACTCATGAAGCCCACGTGGAAGGCTCTGCAGAGAACAGGTGGAGGCCCCAGCGTCCCCTGCTCTGCTGTAACAGGACCTGTGTGCAAAGCTGAGGTCTCAACAGGCCAGTGGACGGCCTTGACAAGAAAGGCGTGTTTTAGACCCAACAATCCACATGTGGCACATGCCATAGGGACATGGGTGATGCAGCCATCACCACTAATGACAACAGGAACAGGTGACAGTATGTGGCTGCTTACCACAATCTCAGCTTTATATAAACTACCTTATTTAATACTCATAGCTACCTGAGATATGTTTCATGGATAAGAAAACCCCCACTTCAAGGATAAGAAAACCAAGGCCCAAAGAGGCCAACTGGCCTGCCCAAGGTCGCACAGCAACACGGCAGAGCTGCTCTCCACTGCAATGTACCACTTACTACAGCAAGGGAAATAAACCCAACACTCCCCAAAGCCCAAAGACGTTGGGGCAAGAGCAGAGCAGCCAGAGGCCCATCCTGGCCAGTGCTGTGCTTTCTCTGTGGCCAGAATTCTCCAGGCAGATCACCCATCACCATGGCCTAGAGAACAGGGTGCTGAGACACAGTGACACTCAATTCTGCCAGGCAAATGCACCGTCTGTGGCAGGAGCTTGCTGGAGTCAATCAGCAGAAGCGCTGGGGCCCTCTGTGTCCTCCCCATCCCTCCCATGCTGACCGCACCTGCCACAGAGGACTCTCCCCAGGAGAGGGGCTGCCCAGACACAGAGTCGCAGGGACAGGTGTCGTGCATGGGAAGATGCAACTCACGGTTTCACAAGCATTTTGTTTGCAAATGCCCAAGGGGCTTGAGGAAGGACTGGCTGCCCACAGATGACCGGGGGAGGGGCTGCCAGGCAGGCCGAGAGGGAGGACTTCCTGGAGGGAAGGGGGATTAAATGCTCCCGGCTCTTTGTTCTACTGGTTATAACACACAACGCGTGACATGGGTTCAAAGCCCCAGCCAATGCACCTCTCTGGAACTCAGTTTCCCCTTCTGTGAAATGGGCATTGAAATAATCCCAGGGAGTAACCATTGACTCCATGAGCCCATGTGCACAGTGTCCAGCACGCAGACGGTACTGAAATGTCCTCCAACAATGCACACAACACGCCCACAATGCAGGCGACTGCCTGAGCTACCTGCAAACATACTGGTCACCTACGTTATCACTGCATTGTTAACGATCATTTCTTTCCTTTTTTTTTTTTTTTTTGAGACAGGGCCTCACCATGCTGCCCAGGCTAGCGGGCACTGGTACCATCTCAGCCCATGGCAGCCTCAACCTTTCTGGGCTCAGGTGATCCTGCCACGTCGGCCACGAGAAGCTGGGACTGCAGGCGCACACCACCATGCCCAGCTAATATTTGTTGTTGTTGTTGATTTTCCTAGAAATAAGGTTTTGCCATTTTGCCCAAGCTGGTATCAAACTCATCTCAAGCCACCCACCCACATCAGCCTCCCGGAGTGCTGGGACCACAGGCACGAGCCACTGCACCTGGCCAAGAAATCATTTTTGCCTCTACATGTGGAGTGTCCCTGGCAGGACGCTCTGTTACCTGGGGGCATTTCCTTCTATTCAGAAAGTCACCCACCCCACCCCAGGCCACTGAGCCCACCAGGCACAGGCTACGTCTCCCAGGGCATCTGACAGGTATCTCAGGCAACTGCACATCCCCGGGAGCTGGGCAGACACCCAGCGGTGGCCAGAAAGCCGTCTGCATATCCAGGGGCCTCCTTGAATGTGCAATAGTAATATGATACTAACCCAGACGCTTCTGGTAAGAACCTCGTTCTTCAGGAGAATGAACCCCAGGTGCTATTTAACCAGGCTTGGTCCATGAAGAGCCTGCACGGGGTTCCAAGAAGCCTGTCAGCACGGGGATCCTCGGATCCAGCATAGAACCTGCCAAAAACCCGCTGTGGGACCCACACGCAGTGCACCTCCTCCTGAGGGCCAGTTCTCCAAGAGGTTTGGAGCTAGACTTTTCCAGGGCCAGCAGTGCAGAACCTGATGAACTGTCAGCGAGCTCTGGGGTCCTGTTCACACTCAGGTCTGAGTGACAAGCTGTGACAAGCTGACCTGGCCCGTCTTCTCTCCCTAGCCCCTCTCCTGTTCCTCCAGCTGTAGTCTTTGCTGCTAACTCAAAGGAGGCACATCAGCGGGAAGGGGCTTCGTCTGGGGGTGAGGTGGCGGCTGTGAGAGCGGAGCCACTGCAGGGTAGGGGGCCAAACAAGAAGGGACAGACCCCAGCCCCTGGAGAAGGAAGGCTACAAATCCATGCTGTCCCCAAGCAAAATAATCAGAGTCACAAATGTAGTTTTAAATTTCCTAAGGGCCACACCAAAAAAAATAAAATGGGCTGGGCATGGTAGCTCATGCCTGTAAATCCCAACACTTTGGGAGGCTGAGGGGGGAGGACTGCTTGAGCTGAGGAGTTGGAGGACAGCCTGGCAATATAGGGAGACCCCTCTCCAAAACAGACAAACAAAATAGCCAGGTGTGATGGCGTGCACCTGTAGTCGGTTCATCTGTGGTCCCCACTCCCTGGGAGGCTGAGGTGGGAGGATCACTTGAGCCCAGGAGGTCCATTCAGAAAATGGAAAGCTAAGTGGTCGATGAACCAGAGCTGGGAGAAGCTTTCTATAAGTCAGAGAAAATGCAAGTTAAAAAGAGATACCACTTCCCACCCATTAGACTGGCAAACATCAGACAACACCAAGTCTTGCTGAGGAGGAGGGGCACAGGGAGTTCTCACACCATGCGGGTGGGATTGTAACTTGGTACCACCCCTGGGAGGGCAATTTGAGCATCGGTGAAAGCCGCGGGCCAGACAACTTCCCCTATAAGGAGGTACCCAGGGAAGCGGAGGCCCTGCGTAGAAGGATGATTCCCTTGGCACAGTCTGCAAAAACATGATCCTGGAAACAATCCAAATATCAACAGGGAGAGGAAGAATAAAATGGGGTGAACCATTCCATGAAACGTATAAACTGAGCTTTGTGATCAACTCAGTGCGGATTTTTTTAAGTGAATATTAAGGAAACATCAAGTCAAAGCTTCCAAGGAGCAGGAAGTACCCAGATGCCCCCTGCTTCCCCTGCCCCACATAGGCGACCTAAGGCCCCACCGGACAAACAAATACACACCTCCCCCAGCAACTACACATGATATTGGCAAACGACACACTGCACAATCAGTTTAAGATCATGAGGCAACCAGAAAGCATCGAATCAGTTAATCACCTTTTGCACTCATTTTTTTACTGGCCACACCTTTTGCAGGAGGTGTCAAAGTAGCAGGTGCCGTCTTTGGGTGGCGTGTGCTGTAGGCATCTGCTAGGCTGATCTGGACGCTGGGATACAACAGTGAACCAGAGTCCCTCTCGTCCCTCCCCCCTACTACTCTCTCTGGTCCATGTCTTTCCTGGTGCAACCGTAGGCTGCGACTGAACCCACAAAGATGAGACACCCCCACCAGGTTCCCAGGGAGCAGCACCTTGCCTCTCTGGAAGGCACCAGACATGGGGAAGAGTCATGTCCCACAATTTCTGCCACACTCAGGATCACCCCTGCTTTCTCCTGAGACCCATGAAGAAAGGTGGGGCCTCCTTCAGTGAGAAAGCAGCCTGGGCTGGGCCAGTGGATAGAAGATCTCAGATTTAGTATGTCAAGACCAGACGGGCCTGGGGCCAGACACTGCTTTAGAAGGTGTTTCCCGAGAGCAAGGACTCAAGATATTTGCACACCCATGTTCGAAGGAGCATCATTCATGACAGCCAAAGGGTGAAGCCACCCAGGTCCCCATTGACAGGTGAATGTATAAACAAAACGTGGTCCATCCACACCATGGAATATTACTCAGCCACAAAAAGGAAAGAAATTGTGACACACACTGCCACATGGATGAGGCTTGAGAACATGATGCTGAGTGAATTAAGCCAGACACACAAAGACAAATACTGCATGATTCCATTTGGATGAGGTCCCTACAGAAGTCAAAATTAAGGAGACAGGGAGTAGACTGGTGGTCACCAGGGCGAGGGGAAGGGGGACGTGGTTTCAGTTTTGCAAGATGAAGAGATCTACAGACAGATGGTGACAAGCAATGTGAGTGAACTTAATGCCCTGGAACTACACACCTAAAAATGGTTAAGGAGTAACGTTTTTTTTTTTTTTTTTTTTTTTTTTTTTTTTTTTTTTTTTTTTTTTTGAGACAGAGTCTTGCTCTGTTGCCAGGCTGGAGTGCCGCGGTGCGATCTCAACTCACTGCACTCTCTGCTTCCCAGGTTCGGGGATTCCCCTGCCTCAGCCTCCCAAGTAGCTGGGACGCACCACCACACCTGGCTAATTTTTTTTTGTATTTTAGTAAAGATGGAGTTTCACCGTGTTGGCCAGGAGAGTCTTGGTCCCCTGGCCTCACGATCCGCCCGCCTTGGCCTCTGAAAGTACTGGGGTTACAGGCGTGAGCCATGGTTCCCGGCCACGGGTAACCTTTTATGTTACGGGTATTTTGCACAATTTATAAAATGTGCATTGGGAAAAAAAAAGTGCTGTCACATCAATTGCCACTGAACTCTTCCTCTATCATGCATCGCCTCCTTCACCTCCTTTAAATGTTTGCTGGAGGACCACTTCCTCAGTGTGGCTTGCCCCATCACCCTGCTGAAACGGCAACCCTTTCTGCTCCCAGTCCCCACCAGCAAGCTCTCCTTTCGCCCCGCACAGAATCCCTGCTTCTTTATGGCTCCCTTAATTATTGCTGGTTCCCCTGGCTAGGGTGCTGACCCTACAGGGGCAGAAATATTTGTCTCCCTGGTTCACTGTTGTATCCCAGAGTCCAGATCAGCCTAGCAGACGCCTACAGCACACGCCACCCAAAGACGGCAGGATATGCATTCTTCTCAAGGGCACGTAGAGCATTCTCCGGGAGACGCTTCATGCCCGGCCATAAAACAGCCTCATCACACATCGCCGGGACTGAAATTATACAAATAACGTGCTCCAATCACGATGGAATGAAATTAGAAATCCACTTTACAAATGCACACGTATGTGGAAATTAAGCAACACACATCTAAATAACCAGTGGGTCAGAGAATAAACCACAGGGAAATTGGAAAACCCTCTGAAATGAGTGAAAAAGAACACAAAACATACCAAAACTTATGGAATACAACAAAAGCTGTACTTAAAGGAAATTCAGATCTGTAAATGTTTATATTAAAAGAAGAAAATCTCAAATCAGTAACCAAAACCTTCTGAAAGTTAGAATGGGAAATTAAAACTGAGCAAGCAAAAGGAAGGAAATGATAAAGGTGAGGGTTGAAGTCAATGAATTCTAGGCTAGAATAACAAAGAAATCAATGAAACTACAAGTTGGTTATTCGAAAATATCAATGAAACTGACAAACCTTAGCTGGAATGATCAAGAAAAAAAGGGAAGACTCAAATTACTAAGCTCTGGAACGACAGAAGGGACATTATCAACTCACAGAATTAAAAGGAATTGGCTGCTCTGCCTATGGAGTAGCTATTTGTTTATTCCTTTGCTTTCTTAACTTGCTTTCACTTTAAAAAAAAAAAAAAAAAGAATTAAAAGGAAATGGACTGGGCATGGTGGCTCAACGCCTGTAATCCCAGCACTTTGGGAGGCTGAGGTGGGCAGATCAGGAGGTCAGGAGATCGAGACCATCCTGGCTAACATGGTGAAACCCATCTCTACTAAAAATACTAAAAATTAGCCGGACGTGTTGGCACACACCTGTAGTCCCAACTACTCGGGAGGCTGAGGCAGGAGAATCACTTGAAACTAGAGGCGGAGGTTGCAGTGAGCCGAGATCACGCCACTGCACTCCAGCCTGGGCGACAGAGGGAGACTTGGTCTGAAACACACACACACACACACACACACACACACACACACACACGGAATCATGAGACAGTGCTACAAACAACTACACACGCAGAAGCCAATTAGACAAACTCACATGAAATCCACACATTTCTGGTGGGACACAAACCAACAAACTTGACTCAAGAAGAAACAGGCAATCGAAAATGACCTATGACAAGTAGAGACCCAATTAATAATTTATACAGTTTTCACAAAGAAAAGCCTGGGCCCAGATGGCTTTACTGGTGAATTCTACCCAACATTTAAAGAAGAACGAAGGCCAATTTTGCATCAACTTTTCAGAAAAAGAAAAATGGAAGAGAATGCTTCCCAAGTCATCTTAGAAGGCCAGTATTACTCTGATACCAGAATCAGACAACACAAGACAACTACAGAGTTCCTCAGGAGCCAGACACCTACAAGTCCTCTCCCGTTTCCTGTCTACACTTGCAAGCCTGTCCCACTCTACAGACAGGCCAGGCTGCTCTCCCAAAGGCTCCTAAGCCACCTCAGGCTCTGCCAGCCTCCTTGACCCCATAGCATAGGAGGAGCCCCTGCACGCTCCCACCATCCTAGATTCCACAATCAGAGGGCCTGCCCCTGCAGTGGGAACCACCCGGTGGCTGTCCACAGCCACCAACTAAACTCCACAGGCATACCCTGAATAACAAGAAAAGGGACATGCATCATTCAAAACACCCTCTAGACCACATGGCAAACCAGCTTTCAAACCGAACCCGTGCACCGACACAGTGGATCCCAAGCTCCTCCCAGAGGCTCTCGGCGTGCAGCCCCGGAGCCAGCCTATTCAAGAGATCCATGACATCACACCATTCTCATAACACCAAGATGTGAGCTGCGTTTTCAAGCCCATCCTCCCCCAAGTGCACAATGGAAGCTACAGAACGTGTGATATCGCAACGAGCCGACCACGGGAGCAGACTGTGATATTGTAATGAGCCGACTACGGGAGCAGACAGTGTGATATGTAACGAGCTGACCATGGGAGCAGACAGTGTGATATCGCAATGAGCTGACCGCGGGAGCAGACAGTGTGATATGTAACGAGCCGACCGCGGGAG
>NW_022436954.1:258587-285464 GCF_009761245.1 Sapajus apella | reverse complement strand
CGACCACGGGAGCAGACAGTGTGATATCACAACAAGCCGACCACAGGAGCAGACAGCGTGATATCACAACAAGCCGACCACGGGAGCAGACAGCGTGATATCGCAACAAGCTGACTGCAGGAGCAGATACCAGAACCCAGGCGTCTTCCATTAAACCTGACAGTAAAAAGGGTTTGCAAAAATGTTACGCCATCCTTCTCACCAAGTGCTTTTTTTTGAGACGGAATCTTGCTCCGTCACCCAGGGTGGAGTGCCAGTGGCTCAATCTCGGCTCACTACAACCTCCGCCTCCCAGGTTCAAGTGATTCTTTTGCCTCAGCCTCCTGAGTAGCTGGGACTACAAGTATGCACCACCGTGCCCAGCTAATTTTTGTATTTTTAGTGGAGACAGTGTTTCACCATGTTGGCCAGGCTGGTCTCAAACTCCTGACCTCAAGTGATCCACCCACCTTGGCCTCCCAGAGTGCTAGGATTACAGGCATGAGCCACTGCTTTTTTTTTTTTTTTTGGAGACAGGGTCTCACTCTGTCACCAAGGCTGGAGTACAGTGGTATGATCACGGCTCACTGCAGCCTCAACCTCCCAGGCTCAGGTAATCCTCCCACCTCAGCCTCCTGAGTAGCTGGGACCACAGAAGATGTACGCCACTACACCAGCTAATTTTTTATTTTTTGTAGAGATGCAGGTCTCATTATATTGCCTAGGCTGGTCTCAAATTACTGGCCTGTGGGTAACACCCACCATGGGCACTGAGGAAGGAGAATTATGCAGACCCCAGGCACAATTTGTGCCTGAAGTATAACTCACTGCTTACTTATATCTAGCATATATATCTATAAATCATACTTAATCCTATATAATCTTTCTATATAATCACATAACTTACTGCTTACTATATCTAGCTTATATAATCATAGTTAGTTCCATATAATCTTTCTATACAGGTATTGATCGACTTACGACCTATGCAACTTACGACCATTTGACTTTATCACCACAATCGCTAGCCACGACTGCTCCGCGTCTGGCAGCGCAAACATTGCCCAGCTGGGCGTACGACAGTGCGGACCAGCTTTCGTCTGTATTGTGAAATTTATGAAGAAAAAAAGAAACATACAATTCAGACAAAGCTCACCATGTTTATGAAAAAACCAACTCCGGTAACCCCAACTGTTGCCTCAGATGACGACATCAACGATCCGCAGCCAAGCACCGGCGGCCAATGAAATGTTTCATACATGTTTATATATTTTGATATGTTTTGCAATTGGGAAAATGTTTCCTGTGGTATTTTTTACACCTGTGTTTTGTATTTTTGTATGCACCTGTATTTTGTAATTTTGTATGTTTGGCAAATATTAAGCCAGTTGTACTGGTAATGCAGTGTTTTACTTAAACCTGACGAATGTAAAAATAAGAAACAAAATGGTGTAGAGATGATACACATGGCATAAAATGAACAAATTATGATATAACAATAATGAAAGAAAATTATGATAAAATATGACTTAAAGATGTTTATAACGTCATTTCACAGTACTGTACATATAGCCTACTCAACTTACGACCAAATCGTGTTACGACCGGTCTGTCGGAACCAATCGTGGTCGTAAGTCGAGCACTAGCTGTATAATCATATAAGGGATATTGTCGGAGCTGCACCGACTCATTTAGTGCTGATTTATAGGATCCTTCCACATAACCATATAGTAGTCTGTAGTAGGAGGAATGCCTAGAGCAGTCACAGAATAGCAGCAGCACACGGCAAAACAGCCAGACCAGGACGAGAACCCAAGACCCAGGCGGTGGCGTCCCTGCCTGAAAGGGCACACGCTGTATGGCAGGCTTGGAGCAAGAGCCTCTCCTCCAGATAAAGGAGCTGTAGCACCTTACATCCAGTTTCTGTGGAAAGTCGGCCTCAGGCCTGAGATCCTGGAAGTAACCGAGGGAGAAGAACCCCTCTGGTGTGACCAGTCATGGTGGCTGTGCACCCTGTCAGTCTTTTCTCGCTTCTGTGCTGCCTCAAATCATCCTCCCGTAAATATCATAAGAGAACAGCACACGTCTGTCAGCTCCCACTGCATTGGCTTACAGTATCCTTCTACTAGAAACCCTTTGAAGTCTCCAGCCCCCAGATAAGAAGTGTTGCACACGACACCTGTTGCACACAGCCCACCTCTTTGCCTCAGTGACCTAATGGGGGTGGACCCCTTTTCTGTACATGACCCTCTACTACTGTGCACAGCACGGCCCTCTACTGCTCACAGCCCACTTGTCTGCCCAGGTGACATAATGGGGTGGCCCCCTCGCTTGTGACTCAAGTGATTATGTATGCCCTATTACTAAGCCTATAGATGATGACCTCACTTATGACCCTTCTCCCTGCTTGGACCTGATAAATACAGACGCTTCTGGGCGTTCAGGGCCTCGCCAGTCTCAGCTCATAGGTGGCATGGCCCCCCGAGTCCAGCTGCTCTTCATCAGTGTCCTCTTTACTTCTTGGATCCTGCACCTCAGCACAGCGTAAGGGACACCCCATGACCCTGTGGGGCCAACAGCCCTGCCTCAAGCAATCTTCCTGCCTCAGCCTCCCAAAGTGCTGGGATTGCAGGCCTGAACCACCATGCCCGGCCTCACCAAGTGTTTTCCTTGTTTCGAAATAGATGTTTTTCATAAAAACACATTATTTATACCAACATGCAATGAGTTTATTACTGCTATTTTTAAATGCATTAATAATATTTTTAAATTCTAATAGGATACATAATAGATTAGTGCTTATACACAAAAATCTTCTGGGTCCTTCAGGATTCTAAGAGAGCAAAAAGGGTTCCTTAAGCTAAACGTTTGAGAACCACTTTGCTACCTCATCTGCTTTACCTAAAAGCGAACAGAAAAATGAACTGGCGTGCCACCCAGGGGCCTTACTCTGCACGGCGGCATGGGCGACCACCCAGTGTGGATTCCAGCTGGGCCACGTGACCTTCAGCACGTTCAGCCACTGTCCTCTGCCCTGGTTTACTCCTGGGGAAAACGGTGCAGGGCATTCCTGCCACCTCCTCGGGGCTGTGGCAGGATGGCTAAGTCTGCATTCTCCAAGGCACTCAGGGACCGAGGCCAGGTAATCACCATCACTGTTATTTTCACGCTGTAAAGTCGCTGAAGGTCCACTAAGGAAGACAGAGAAAGGGAGACCAGCCTGACGTCCCCTTTAGCCACAGAGACCCCGACTCCCTGAGGAGCAGGGATGGGGACATGGCACCCTGACACAGCTGGCCACTCCCCACCCCAAGTCCATCTGTGGTGGGACACTGCATCCGAGGGAGGGTGGGCTCCCCAGCTGCCGCCTCCACCAGGAGCTGCAAACTTCCAGACAGCTGAGCCTGTCTAAGCAGCCTTGGGATCCAAAACTGCTGCCTTCTGAGATCCCGAAATCCTCGTCTCCTCTACTCCCTTAACCCAGCCGGGAGTGGGTGTCCCTCTCCCACAACCCAAACAGGCTTGTCAAAAGCAGGCAGGCTCAAAAGAGACAGAATGGTCCCAAAGGGGACCCTGCCCAGACTCAGCACAGAGAACATCCACCAGCCAACATGCCTGAGTCACCACACCAGGCCCAGACACTCCCCATGGAGACCTCAAAGAATCAAAAACAACCCACAGCAGCCCCACAGGACACACAACCGTCTCCCCATGCCTCTAGCAACCAGCAGCGCTTCCCAATTCCAAAGGCTGGGCGAACATGGAGTTGCTGTGGGGAGGCAGGTCAGCCCTGGCACGCTCCCCAACCAAGAATGTGGCACAGGGGCGTCCCTGTGTGTGGGGAATTATGAACACCACATGCCAGGCCTCGCCATGACCATCTGGAGGAATTCCATTTCCGGCCCAATCTGGACTGCATCATATTCCACAGAATACTCCCTGCTTAGCCAAAGCCACTCGCTCACGCCTGCCATGTAAGTGTGCTGGGTCCACGAGACTGACAGAGACACGGATCCGGGGGCTTTGCGCTGCCTGCCCAGGAACCCGTCAGCCCAAAGGCCCATGGCATCGAGCAGCCGGCCCAAAGGCCGACACAGGGCTGGCCCAATGCCTGAAACCCTCAGAGTGAACCAAGAAAGGACACGCCAGTGGCTGGATGGCTTCCTGGAGTTGAATGACCCTTGATGATGGCAAAGTCCAGAACCGGGACAAGGGGCAGTGGTGATGCCATCCGGTATCTTCCCCTGCCAACATCCCCTGGTCCATGCTTGGCACCCCAGCAGGACCTTGAAATGCAGATAGGAGCAAGGCATGATCCCTCTCCTGAGGACCTGGCCACCTGGTGAGGAGGCGTCAGACAGGAGCCCGGCTGGACCAGAGGCAAACAGCTCCAGTGTGCAGGCCCTGCACAGGAAGCGGGGAGTGACACAGATTCTTCATCCCAGGTAAATTTGTGGCAGGTGGCAGGAAAAACATGGATAGGAGCAACCGAGCCCTGTGCTCTCAGGAATATAATTGAGGCAGAAGCATCCCCTTCTACTCCCCAGGAAATCTGCCTTCTCCCCAGGAAAGGAATCCAGGGGAGGATTTTCAGGAAAGACAGGCTCAGAGGCTCATTTCCCACTTCCTAAGAGCCCAGAAGTCTGAGTCTGCTCCAGGCCTGGAAACCCAGGAGGCCCTGCACCCCATTCCCTGGGCCCTAAGCCTCCCAGTGGACTAAGGGACAGGCTGCCAGCTGTCCAGACTCTCGGCCGTTCCCTACCCCCAGCGAGGACTGTAGGCACGGACTCTGGATTCTCCTTAAGAAGAGGAGGGGACTGATGAGCCAGAGCGAGGACGACGTGGGGCAGGACATCCCCAAGTCTGCAGGGAGGTGGCAAGCCTGGCAGTGTCCAGAGCATACTGCTGGCATCACCTGTCACTGCCTTCACCTGGGTATCACCACTACCCCCAGGTGAGAAACACCTGCGGGACCCTGAGTACTGTGTAATCTTGTGAACTCGGATCTTCTCCCGTGCACCTCATCTTTCAAAACAAGGTGCAAGGACCCTTTCCAAGCGGACCCAGCTGAGTATAGAGGGTAACCAAGTCTTTCCTGAAATTGCTCATTGGAGAAAGGCCTTGGGTCCCCTTTCCCACCTCCCCTCCCAGACATCCCTGAGATTTTTACATCACAAAGGCATTGCTGTCCCCGGGAAGCTGGCGAGGTAGGAGTGCAGCTCCAGGTGAAGAGCCCTCCTGACACCTAAGGAAAAGGCTCAGGCAGCTGGGCATCAGTTAAAACCCCAAAGACACCCACTGCCTTGTCACTCAGGGGTGCAGTGCCAGCAACATTTCCCCTATCCCATCTCTCAAAATCTGAAATATATTTATAGTTTTTGACCAACTGTGTCCCAGCAATGACTGTACAGCTTTTTCAATTCAGAAGTAATTTTTTAAATACTTAGCAACTTGAGGTCACAGGAAACTTTATGAAAGTCAATTTATGTATATTTTTCATGCAGAGAAGTATGCTGGGTTGATTAATAAAAGACCCATGAGCATAAAAGTCTATTACGTTAGGACATAATTCTTTGGGGAAGTGGCTGCATAAATTCAAGAAGAGAAAATGATGAAAATGTCCTGATGCTCACTTCCATGCCTATCAAGGAAAAGTGGGTATGCAGTCATGATGGGTTTATATCACAGTGAGTCAAGAGTTAGCCAACAGTTACTTTTAAAATATTGGTATTTACCTGACAGAGGTACCGTAGCCTTTACCAGTATTTAAGCCCATGAAGAAAAACGTTAGACGTTGACCTTAAAACGTGTGAGAATCCTGGTAAATGATTAATGGCAGAATCTGAAAGTCCACTGGCAATTCTGTCAGCTTTGCTGGATGTTTGAATTTCTCATAAATTGTTGCAGAAAATGTACGAGAGGATAAACTGCTTTTTGAAAATAACACTTTTAGGGAGAGACCAAAAAAAAAAAAAAAAAAAAAAAAAAGGAAGCGGCAGGCCCCGGCGCGGCAGGCCCCAGCGCGGCAGGGCCTGGCCGGGCTGTGATGCTTATTACCTCCAATTCGCGCCTCCTGGGGGGTCTCCAGTGTGGCCTTTCTAAGTCCAGCATCTCAGGGCTGCCCCCTCTGTTATTCCTCTCCCTCTGGGGGGACTCCAGTGCTGCCTTGCTACTGCATCAGAATTTCTGGGAGGGAGGCCAGGAGTCTTGCATCCCCCCATCTGGGATCTGCAACCTCAGATTGGGCGTTTGTGGCCTAACTCCACTCACATGCCCCTCACTGAGCTAACTCCAGAGGAGCAACCACGCCCAGCAAGGACAATTTTCAAACACCGTCCCCAGTCGTGCTCTGGTGCAGCTCGGGGTTCAGCAATGACATCTGGCAGCCAATCAGGGGAGCCCAGCGTGTCCCTGCTGCTGCCCACAAACTCCTGGCGGCCCCACAGGCTTTTAAGAGCTTAATCTCCCAGGGAGCAGGCTGCGTTTCAGCCAGCCCACCCCCAAAGGCCCATCCCCCAGGTACCTGCATCCAGAGAAAGCCAGGCTATGGTCCCTAAACCCAGGGCAGGCTCTGGGTACTGGGCACAGGCCCATCTTCCTCTGCCTTGCGAAGACTGGAAACCCTCGAATGCAGGGAAGACTCGCATCAGAGGCACCTGTACCCCAAAGCCCAGCGTCAGTACTGGCCCCACAGCCAATGAGACAGCTGGCCATCAGCAGCATCAGACCAGTCCTTGAATTTGCTTTCAACAATGGAAAACGTGCAGCACATCAAGAAGTCTGATCAGAAGCTGGTTTTCACCTGCTGACCACAGCGCTATTCACAGCATGGAGCAAGAAGTCTAATTTTCCAACAGCTGCCTGGCTGCTTTGTCCAGCTGGGCGGCGTGCATTTAGCCGCCATGTTGTGTGGGGTCAAGGGCTCCCCTACCCACTAGCTGTGTGGGCTCAGAGAAGCGGCTTCACTTCTCTGAGCCTCAGGCTCCTGATCTGTGAAATGGGAATGGTAATGAATCGGAGCTGACTTCTCTGAGATTGACTGAGGGAATAAATAGCGAGAGTGTGGCACTAATGCCAACCACAAGGAAAATGCCCGGTGAGAGTCTCACTACCCGGGCTGCAGCTGCTGACGTTATTAGCTGGTGGCTCTGCTCTGTCCCCACCCTGGGAACAAGGACTGGATCATTCTGACAAGGGGCCACGCTCAGTCCCAGGAGGATACCATCAAACAGCCCGGACCTCCTCCAGGGGTCTGCATACCCCACCCCACGGTGGGCTGGGGACCCTTTCTATGGCCTGCAGCACTCAGTGGTCACCTCCATCACAACCCCTGTCTGGTGGCGCCTCTTCCTCCCCATGAGCATGGAAGCTCCCCGAGGCAGCCCTTGCTGCCAGTCCAGGCCTGGATGAGGCGGCAGGCCCTCAGATGATTATTCATGTGGAAAGAAACATATCCTAAATCACCTCTGGCCATCAGAGTGACAGGTCTCTCCTTTTGGGTGGGAGGTTAGGTGCAGTGGCCAAGTCACAAAGGTCACTCAGCCCCGGGGGGGCTGCAGACTCCAAGCCCTGCACTAAATATGCGCCCAGTCTCTCAACAAGTGATTCATTCTCCCAATGCCCAGGTGAACGGCAAGACGAGGGTGCTGCAGAGATGGAAAGACCGACCTTTGTTTCAAGCTGTCCTCCATTGTCCTCCATTCTCCTCCCCTCCCCTCCCCTCTCCTTCCTTCCACAAATTCCCCAGTCTGTAGAAACTGAGAGGGTCAGGAAATTTGCTGGAGGTCACGGGGATGAAAGAAGAACCTGCAGGGTCACTCCCTGAAGCTCACAGTCCCAGTTACAGGACATCCGGGGGCTCCTGATGAGGCTGGTGTCCATTTCCACCAGCTTTTCTCAGCCACACCCTCCAGGCTGCCCCCAGACTCCAGGTACTACAGCCCCACGTGAAAGCTCCTCCTGGAGTTTACAAAGCAGGAGGTTGGAATTCCAGGCAGGTGAGAGATCTCAGGTGTGCGTGAGACCTCAGGTGTCATCCCAGAACTCCATTAGAGGCACAAGCTCCGGCCCCACAGTGGCTCCCAAGCTGAGCCCCACTCTAGAAAAGTCCTCATCCCTTATCAGGTCCCACAAGGACGCCAGAGTCTCACATCTGCAACTCTGCTACATATCTGGAAATAAGGTAAGTATGCTAAAACACTGCCTTCCTATAAAAAGCCATTTTTAGGAGTGTGTTCCTGTATATTGGTCAATTCCTGGCCCGTTTTTCTCTCCCATCCTTTTCCTCATCACTGATGAAATATAAAATGCAATGCAGTCTCGAAATCCCTTCACCTTCCTCTGGGAAGCACTCACATCGGGTATCACCTGGCTCCCCAGCCCCCCCCCACACCCCCGCCTAGACCAAGGCGGCTGGAAGCTAGTAGGGGCCCTGCACACAACCCTAAGCACCTGAATAAAGAAATGAATGAAAATCTCCTTGAAACTCACCCGAATAGGAACAGGGCTTTCTAGAGCAGACTGTACTTGGAGATAGTAGGCACAAAGAACCCTCACACAGAGCCCCCCTTTCCTGGGGGGATCTAACTGGTTAAAAGCAGCCCAGTGCCGTCAACCCAGCCCACTGGAACCATCTTTATGGGTGAAATCACCTACTCAAAGTCACCTTTGATACTTGAATTCCAGCCTCCTTCCAAAGGGACCCAAAGAAGCACCAAGCTTTCCACCCAATTCTTCCTTCCAGGAAAACGGGGAACTCCTGGGTGTGATAACAATCGAAGGCCTTATAGCCAGTGCCCCCCAGGAGCTGGACCATCCAGACCTTACTGGTACACCCGGGTTCCTCTGAGGACAAGGGTCTCCCTCAAGCCCCATTTGAGGACACTGTGACATCCGGCAAAGAAACCCACAGCTCTTACCTACCAACACCCCCGTGAGAGCAACCAGCGGCTTTCCCCAAAATTAACACTGAACCCAGAGCCGGTCCAGCTGGCTCCCTTCACTCCGCTCCTGCAGGCTCAACCCTTTCCCTCAACCTTGTTTCCAACCCACAAGTAGTTGGAAGACTCCAAAAACAGTTGGCCCGGGGGCTGTTCTGGACCTGCCGAAACCGCCGGGACGCCAGGCTCGGTGCCTGGCGCATAGTAGGTCGTCATTAATTAAGTGAAGAGGACCGCAGGGCACCCGAGTCAAGGCTGAATCGGCCAGGCCGTTTTCCAGGGGGGCAGAACTTCCCCGTGTCTGGGTCTGCAAAACCGAGGGTCACATCCCAGGTAGAGAGCAAACCGCCCACCCCCACCGGGGGACTTCGAAATTACCTCTCTGGATCTGGAAGCTTAATTAGCTGATTGGCCTCATTAACGTTAGAACTTGAGTTTCAAACGAAAAAGAGGTCACGCAACTATTCAATTTACTACCTCGAATTTCCACCCGAAAACCGCTTTTATTTTCGGATGACCTCTGAGGACGCCCAGGACCTTGCCCGCAGCTGCCAGCACCCCCCGCCCAAGGACCCTACTTGAACCCCCACATTTGAATCCCCCCACCTGCCCGGCCCGAACCCCTTTAAAAGCTCGGCGGCGAAAACCCACTGTCACCTGCACCACCCTTTCTCCCTCTGGGTTCCCTGGTCCCAGGGAAAGACGAACCTCGCCCCCGCGCCCACCCACCTCGAGCAGGGTGTCCGCACTAAGACCCGCCTGGAGGGCGCCGCGCTGTGCCCCCCTCCCCAACCCGCCCCAAAGTCCCAGAACCCGGGCGGCGAGGTCCACCGCGGCCCCCGCACCTCCTCCCCAATCCGGGCGGCTAAGCCTGCTGCGGTGGTCGCAGCCCCCCCCACCCCCGAACCCCGGCGGCTAAGCCCGCTGCGGTGGTCGCACCTGCTGGCTCAGTCCGGCGGCCCCAGCCCGGGTGGCGAGTGCGCTGTCGGCGTCTCCGGGAGCGCTCCCTGCGCCTGGCGCCCGGGGCCGGGGCCGCCCGGTGGAGGCGCCTGGGCCGCGGGCTGCGCAGGCGGAGCTGCCCGGCCGCCGGGGAGGAGGGATGCCCGGGCGAAAGTTGCCAGGGAAACTTGATCAAGTCGAGCGCGCCGGTGCCAGCTTCCTGCATAATTGACGGACGGCAGAGGCCGGGCTGCGCCCGCCGGGTCTCCCTATCCCAGCTGGTGAGCCCGGCAGACGGCGGTCGGGCACCCGGCGGTGGCTCCGCGCGACCCCCGGGCCATGAGCGCCCGACCCGCCACCCCCGGGCCCGCACCAGGCGCGCCGGCCCCGGCCTCTCCGCGACAGCTGCTGCAGCCGCGCGCGCCTGGATGGGAGCTGGGTGCGGGGCCAGGGTGACCGCAGCGGGGTCTCCGGAGACCGGGAGGCCGCGGCTCGGGTCCCCGCCCCCGCGCGCCACCTGGCGGCCCCGCACCAGCTCCTCGGCTGGGCTCTCTAGCCCGGGTCCTAGGGCTGGCGGGCGGCGACCTGGGGCGAGGAGACTCCGGGAGTGCGGCGGAGATCGCACCACGCGCGCTGTGCCAGAGGAAGGGGCAGGACACGCCGGAGACCACCGGGTCCGTGCACGCAGGGGACTAGGCGGGGGCTACTGCGCGCCGCGCCCAAGCCGATCCCAAAGCTTTCCACACCGGCACCTGCCCCGGAAGGAAGGCGCGCGGGGGGAGGGGCTCGCTGTCGAGAATCGACCCCCACCTGGGCACGCGGCTCCCTCCCCCCAGCACTCGCCTCTCCAGCCTCTCTGAGTCCAGGACTGCGCTTACCCGGTAGTTGGTGCTCTTGGAATGGAGACGCACCCAAAACGCCGCCAGTGAGCAGGGCCGGGAGCCCAAGAGCCCCCTCCAGTCCTCCCCATCCGCAGCCTCACCTGGCTCGGGCAGCTGCTCCGCGAGTAGTCGGGGTCGGGTCCGAGCCCCCCGGGAGCGCCGGAGTCCGCGCTTACCTGGCTCCCGCGGCGCCGCGCCCAGCCCGCCAGAGCGCGGGATCAGCGGCCGCCGCTCAGGTGCAGGGGGTGGGGAAGGACCCGGCCCCGCCCCGCACTGCCGCCCGCTGCCCGGGGTCCCCCGAAGGGCGGCTCGGCCCCTCCGGCGCGGGCTCCGGCGAGGGTGGGGGAGGGGCCCTCTCGCTGCCGAAAGGACGCGCGCGGCCCAGGACCCGCGGGCGACCAGCCCCGGACCCCCGCCCCCGCCCCGGACCTCCGCCCCCGCCCCGGACACCGCCCCCTGCCCCGGACCACCGCCCCCCGCCCCGGCCCCGCTCCCGCTCCCGCTCCCGCCCGCTGCTGCGGCTCGGGCGCGCGCGTGGGGTCTGTTGTGGCAACCCCGGGAGATCGCGGGGCGTCCAGGCCGCCTCCGCCCCGCCCCGGGCTGCGTGGCCCACGCACCTCCCTCTCCCCGGCCGAACCCGGCCGAGGAGAAAGTCCCTGAATTTTGTAAAGTCCGGTTGGGTCTGCACGATTATCCTGAACGCAGCTGGCTACCGCCACAGAGTATTTATAATAATAGGATTCGGAAATAGAGGCCGACTGCACATCAAAACGTTTGCAGAGCAAATGAAAACTTTGTACCCGGGTCATATGCCGGCGTCTGCTGCCCAGGCCACCAGGCCTGGGGCGCCTTCCGCCCAGGGGTGCGCCACGAGGTCTCCGCCAGCTGCCCTCCAAGCCAAGAAAAGCTGGGGGGTGGGGCGGGGAGAGCATAAGCCAAGGGCTCAGGCGAATCCCAGCGGCAAAAGGCACCCTCCGGAGACTCCCAGGCATGCTGTTATTATCCAGGACTCCAGATTGCTAGGTTTGCCGAAGCCCTAAGGGGCTGGTCCTGAGCTCTGAGCTGTGGAAGCCCTAAGGGGCTGGTCCTGAGCTCTGAGCTGTGGCCGGGTTGATTTACTCCTCCCTGATCTGATGCGTGAGCCTCCGGCTGATAGATTTTCTCAAGACCTTAATCATTCACTGGGAATCTCCCCCAGTACAAGCTGCGTGCCTCTGAGTAAGCTGTTGAGGTCTCTGTGTTCTGGGTTTTCCAATATTCTGGAAGGGGTGAGTGGGGATCAGAGTCCAAGCTGTGGAGAACTGCCTCCAGAACCCTGAAGTTTGACATTATGCAAAACCCAAACTGTGCCCACCACATAGAGAGAGAGAGAGAGAGAGAGAGAGAGAGAGAGAGAGAGAGAGAATGTGTGTGTGTGTGTGTGTGTGTGTGTGAAGTCTATCTAACAGGACATGCCTGGGAGGTTTGCATGGGCTGGTGACTTCAACATGCCAAAGGCAAAGTTAAATATTTGCTCTAGATAGTTTTTTTTCCTGCTTGCATAATTGTCCCACATTTCAAAGAAGTCTTTAAAAGCACTTAGGTTTAAAAAAAAAAACGTTGTGTTTGAGGCCTGAATATTTCAGGACACACGTGGAGTAAATATTGTAACTCCTTGGGGGCAGCTGCCTTCTGCAAACATCTTTCTAGCAGCTGCTTCCCTAAGCATAGACTTGATAAAATATTTTGTCGAATAAATAAGGGAGGCAATCAGTCAAATAATAATAATCCCCAAACAGGAAGAAGGTCGCCCTGGCAGGAGCCTGCAGGCATCCTTTCTTTGGCATGGAAGCTGGGGCTCCTGGGAGAGGTATCAGCAGGACAACCGGATGTTCTTTGGGTTCACCAGTGGCAGAGAGTGGGGGTGGAGCTCTATCTTTCCATAATGCCTGTCAGTACCCTCCACCCCAAAGAAGGCAAGTCATCTGAATAAAGCGGCATATTTACCCTGCAAACCTAGCTCAAACACCTATCCTCAAGATATTTCCCTCCTTTTACCAGATTCCCAGCCTGGGAACGCCCCTTCCTAGGTTTCTAGACCCCCCACTGCAGCTGGTCACAGTTCAGCTGTGAACACTTTTCTGATAGCTCCATGCAAGGTTTAAGACCGATGCCATTCTGCTATCTGTAAGAAATACTTCCCTAGGGACGCAGGCCTCGGCCAGCCTTCCACCCAAGTGCACACCCCTTGGGCCATCCCCCTCCAGTCCTTCTGATCTGTTTGTTAGCCAACAAGAGCGCTGTGTGAGAGCCCCAGCATTCGGCATTTTAAAGACAGCATCCTGCTTACGCCCCAGTTTCTTTGTGTCTGTTTAGCGATTTCCAGTTCAGCCTTGCGCTCCGATGAAGCAACACCCTTCAAGTCTGTAAAAACCTCTTGTGATCCCGAAACAAGGAAAATAAAGGTGAGGGGTGATGGATATACTAATTTCCCTGATTTGATCATGACACATTGTATACATGTATCAAAATCTCACACTGGACCCTTTAAATATTTACTACAATTATGTATCAACTAAAAATATTGACGAAAAAAAAAGTCTCTTATGAAAAGGTTCAGGATCAGTAAACACTGTCACAGTGACTGTATTAACACCTGAACGCCCTGAGCGGGCATCTCAGATTGAGGGGAACACCGACCCCCACTGCTCATTTGAAGTAGGACTTCTTTTGGGATTCTCATTTCTGGTGGGCCACCCACACCACCAAGTGCCTTGTTTTAGGTTCAGTTTAGGAGGAGGAGACCTGACCCTCCTGGCTTCTTGGTTCCAGAACCCCTTGGTTTTATTTCTGGAAACTGCCTTCCTGGATTCGCCAGGTTTTGCAGAAAGGGGTAAGGTTTTCCATCTGATCGTCTTCTCTTTTTTCTTGTCCGACCTGAACCATGAAACCATCAGCCACGTCTGTGGAGTGCCTGCTGTGCCTCCCTGAACATGCTGGGACTTTCTGGGAAAAGTCACTGTTTTACAGAGGACTGGAAACTGGGGCACCGCACCCTCAGGGATGTGAGACATAACCACCTTTTTGGTCCTGGGGAAAACATTATAAATATTTTGTGGCTTAGATTAACCCAGATGCTCACTGCCTTCAGCGGCAGTCCCTCTCTCCCAGAGAAGCTCCTGGGTTTGGGGCTTATGTGTCAATAGCTGGAAGCCAGCACATCTTCAGAGAAAGGTTCTCAGACAGCCTGAGGGGGAGTGGCCTAACCCAGGCAACCCTGTTATTTAACAGGTGAGAAGCTGAGATCCAAGGAGGGGAGGAGACTTTCTCAAGGACATGAGGTCAGAGCCACACAGGCAGGCACACACAGGTGAAGCCAGGTAAAGGCAGGTGTACACAGGTAAAGGCAGGTGCTCTGGCCAGCCAGTCAGCCGCATCCCCTCGTCTCTGCCATGTTTTCCCATGCTTTTGCCATTGTTTCTACTTGTTCTCCATGACAGGAAGAGATCCACTTCTCTCCTGTTCCCTCCCATGTCAAACACTGGAAAATTCACTCATTTCTCCAAAATTTCGTGACAGTTTCTAACTCAGTCGCATAAACCTGAGGCTGTAAGGATTCGCAGATTCTACAAGTCCTCTAACTCCTGTGCAGAAGCGCCTCTCGTGTCTCACCTCTGTAGATTACTATGGATTTTCATGCCTCTCCATTCATTTTCCATGAGCTTACGTGGATGGATCTGCTCAGAAAAGCGTCCTGGGACTTTGACCATAAGCGTCTGGGCTGCTACCTAGGAGAGTGGAGGGAGAGTGTTTCTCCTGGAACCTGAGCTGATGAGAGGATGGTTTGGAGGTTTTCCTGCTGCCCTGGAGCAGGAGGATGTGGGGAGCAGCAGGCAGGCGGGGAGGCTGCAGGACAGGCTCTGCCGGCTTTCCCAGCCAGGGCATGCGCTCTTTCCCTGAGGCCCGCGTCCAGAACAAGGGTGTTTTCCACCTTCTCCCAGCCTGGTGGGGTGGTGCAGGGCATCCTGTAGAATGGAGGAGTTAGTCCCTAAAGGGCCACTCCCAGTCCTTGTGGAAGCTGAGCTGGGAGGCTGGGAGAGGGGGCTGCCCTGCCTCCACCCCGCAGGTGAGCAGTCCTGCTGGGGCTCATTCTGCAGCTTCTAGGAAGGGCCTTTGGAGCCTTCGTTGCTTACAGCAGGGGCCAGGACAAAACACCTGTATTTGGAGATGTCCTCCATCTGCATCTCCCTTCCGCTGCTTCCTCATTCCTGCTCCCTGGCATCAACTCTCAAACAGGGGAGCCTGGATCCGAGTCCTTGTTCCAGCCAAAGCGTGGTGGGAAAACCCAAAATAATATAGTGCCCCTGCTTATCCACAGAGGATACATTCCAAGACCCTCAGCGGATGCCCGAAACTGTGGGTAGTACTGACCCTGGTAATACTATTTTTCTATCTCATGGTCTAGACAGGTGAGTAGCATACACTGCGTGGAGACACTGGACAAAGTGATGCTTCACATCCAGGGTGAGATGGGGCCGGATGCCCTGAGGTTTTATCACCCCGCTCAGAACACCACGCAGTTTAAAACTTACTAATTGTTTATTGATGGAATTTTCCATGTAATATTTCCATACCTCGGTTGACCTGGGGTAACTGAGACCACGGATACTGAAAGTGTGGACAGGGCCACTGCTATATTAAAAGCTGTCTGGTGGGCCGTGTGCAGTGGCGCCTGCCTGTACTTCTAGCACTTTGGAAGGCTGAGGTGGGCGGATCACTTGAGGTCAGGAGTTCTAGACCAGCCTGGCCAACACAGTGAAACCCTGTCTCTACTAAAAATTCAAAAATTAGCCGGGCATGGTGGTGCATGCTGGTAATCTCAGCTACTAGGAGGGTGAAGCATGAGAATCGCTTGAACCTGGGGGGAGGTAGAAGTTTCAGTGAGCCGAGATCATGCCACTGCACTCCAGCTTGGGTGACAGAGGGGAATCTGTCTCAAAACAAAACCAAAAAAAAAAAAAAAGAAAGAAAGAAAGAAACACATCAGAAGATCCCATTATAACCAGCTCACAAACCCTTGAAGTTTTTTGGACAAGCAAGGAAATAAGCAAAAAAAAAAAAAATTGTTGTTTTTTCTTTTTTTTTGAGATGGAATCTCGCTCTGTTGCCCAGGCTGGAGTGCAGTGGCATGATCTCGGCTCCCTGAAACCTCCACTTTCTGGGTTCAAGCAATTCTCTGCCTCAGCCTCCCAAGTAGCTGGGATTACAGGCACCCACCATCATACCTGGCTAATTTTTGTATTTTTAGTAGAGATGGGGTTTCGCCGTCTTGGCCAGGCTGGCCTTGAACTCCTGACCTCATGATCCACCCACTTTGGCCTCCCAAAGTGCTGGGGTTACAGGCATGAGCCACTGCACCTGGCTGCAAAACGTTTAAAATGATCAACAGACAGAATACATCAGGGCTTTACAAAAACAGCACACCATGACTAAGCAAGGTTTATCTGAGCAATGCTAGAATATTTCAATATTAGCAAACCTCTTACAAAATATGTTTGATCAAATAAAATTTCTTGGTTAAAAAGAAATTATGTTGGATGAGAATATTTTAATATTATTCAATTTTGCATTTCAAACCAACACTATGTTCAATATAAAATGCTGAACTGCCCTCATTCAGTTCAGGAACCAGAACTGTGACGCTGCTCACTTTACCAGAACTTAACATTTCTCTAAAATGCTAGCCAATGCAATCGAATAGGAAAATTAAGTAAGAAGAATAAGCATTGAAAAGAGGAGGCAACTTTACCATTTGGGGAGGTGCTATAATTTTCTTGATTAAAAACCAAAGGAAATAAACGGAAACTGAAAGTTTGTGGAGTTTGATAAGGAGACTCTTTGAAAGCACTTGCTTTTCCTCACACGAACAACACATGAGAAATATAAAGAAAAATAAAACCATAACTCCTGGTATTAACAAGACAACAGGAAAAGTATGCCAAGACAAATACAATGAGAACATTCCTAGACTGTAAGGAAAAAGCAAACTAAAAACCTTCTTGAGGGAAAGAAAAACAAGAAGTAGAATGAGCAAAAAACAAGCATAAGATTGTGGTTTGGAACAGGGACTGTTAAGCCAAACTGCCTGGTTTCAAATCCCAGCTCCACCACCTATGAACTGGTTGGATCTAGGCAAGTTCTCTGTCCTCTCTTTTTCTCCATTTTCATACCCAAAGTGGAAGTGGAAGCAGCACCATCTTGCTGAGAGAGTTAAATCAGCAAAAAAGTACTTCTTGCAAGGTGTGGTTCCAGGTAGATTACATAGGATACCTAGTCTTGCTTTTGAGTCAGAGTCTGGCTCTATCACCCAGGCTGGAGTGTAGTGGCATGATCTTGGCTCCCTGCAACGTCTGCCTCCAAGTTCAAGTGATTCTCCTGCCTCAGCCTCCCAAATAGCTAGAATTATGGACACCCGCCATCACACTTGGCTAATTTTTGTATATTTAGTAGAGATTGGGGTTTCACCGTGTTGGCCAAGCTGGTCTCCAACTCCTGGGAGACATTCTAGCCTGGGCGACAGAGCAAAACTCTGTCTAAAAAAATAAATAAATAAAAATAAAAAGATAAAGAAAGATGCATAGCATCCATTATGTGGCAAAACCGGAAACCACCTGTTATGGACTGATTACTGGTGTTCCCCCAAAATTCATATGTTGAAATCCTACCCTCTAATGTGGTAGCATTAGAAGCTGGGGTCTTTGTTGGTCATTAGGATTTGTTGAGGTCCTAAGAGTGGAGCCCCTGAGAATGGGATTCCAGCTCTTATAAGAGTCTGAGAGAGCTCACTTCTGCTCTCCGCCATATGTGGGAGGCACAGAGAGAAGACGCCATCTGTGAACCACGAAGCCAGGCCTCACCAGACACAGAGTCTGCCGGCACCTTCGGCTTGGACATCTCAGCCTCCAGAACTATAAGAAGGAAATGTTTGTTGTTTAAGCCACCCAGTCTATCTCACACACCCTGGATGAACTGAAACATCACCCAAAGCTCCATCAACAGTGAAATGAAAGAGTAAACGAATGAAACACTGGTCAGCAATAAAGATGCAGGAACTGGCCGGGCGCGGTGGCTCAAGCCTGTAATCCCAGCACTTTGGGAGGCCGAGGCGGGTGGATCACGAGGTCAAGAGATCGAGACCATCCTGGTCAACATGGTGAAACCCCGTCTCTACTAAAAATACAAAAAATTAGCTGGGCATGGTGGCGCGTGCCTGTAATCCCAGCTACTCAGGAGGCTGAGGCAGGAGAATTGCCTGAACCCAGGAGGCGGAGGTTGCGGTGAGCCGAGATCGTGCCATTGCACTCCAGCCTGGGTAACATGAGTGAAACTCTGTCTCAAAAAAAAAAAAAAAAAAAGATGCAGGAACTGTTGCTACACGCAGAAGTGGGATTCATCTCACTGTTACCATTTTAAGTGGAAGAAGCTTTACAGGTTGTACAGGAAGGTACTGTAAAACCGCATTTACGGAAGGCTGAGTACCAGGCAAACCCAGTCTATAGTGTCGGCAGGTGGGACTTGGGGAGAACATGAGGGAAAGCTCTCGATGCTGAATGCTCTGTTTCCTGATCTGGGTCTGCTCACATGGGTGTGTTCGCTTTGTGAAAATTCATCAAGACGTGCACTTATGATTTATGCATTTTTTATAGATATGCTACACTAATAAAAGTTGACTTTAAAATAGCAAGAAAAGCCTTCAAAAAGACCAGCAAAGGAGACTGTTCAAACTTAAATATACCAAGAAGCTACCATAATGACCAAGTGTGTAACAGGCCCAGAAATAGACTGATAGAGTGATTGCCCCACCAGAAATAAAACCAACCTACTCATTGCACACATCCCGGGCTCTAATCACAGTGACCTTCTTTCAAGTTTTCACTATGCCAGGCTCTTTCCTCCACGTTTTCCCATTCCCACCATGCCTCCTTGACTACCCATCACTCAACACTTACAGCAAAGCTGAAATATGATCTGCCTGCCAGTGCCGTGTGCTTTGGAGCGTCTTGTCAACCAGTACATTTTAACTCTCTCAGGCCAGGGGTAGTGGCTCATACCTGTAATCCCAGCACTTTGGGAGGCCAAGACTAGAGGATTGCTCCAGCCTAGGAGTTCAAGACCAGGCTGGGTGTAGAAAGTAAAAAGTTCCTCTTCAAAGTTTCCCTTCTTGTTAAAGAATAATAATAATAAATGTTAGAAATAATAATTTGTTTTGAAGACTGTCTTCAAAGCCTTCTTGCTTTTTGCTAATAACTCTTTCTTAAGCCCTATCCTGAGTAAGCGTTAGGCATGCTCACGGGCACGTCGTAACTGTTAGGCATGCTCACGGGCACGTCGTACATTCCGTGTCCTTGCGCTTTCACTAAGACATCTGTGCTGGACGTGCTCACCGGCATGTTGTTTCTAGACCCTGTCTCAAAACAACAACAATGACGAAATTTGTGAACTTGCTTCTGCTCACCTGGATCTGCAGCACTTACATGGAGCCTGGCCCTTGGTATGCACTCAGTATGCTTTCAGCAAAGGAAGGCAGGGAAGGAGGCAGGGAGGGAACCTGGGAGGAAATTTAGCAATCATAAATATGCTTTTCTCTTCTCTTTCCTTTCTTTCTTTCTTTCTTTTTCTTTCTTTCTCTTTCTTTCTTCCTTCTTCCTTTCTTTTTCTTTCTTTCTTTTTCTCTTTCTTTCTTCCTTCCTTCCTTTCTTTCTTTTTTTCTTTTTTTTTTTCTTTCTTTTTTTCTTTGAGATGGAGTCTTGCTCTGTAGCCCAGGCTGGAGTGCAGTGGCACTATCTCGGCTCACTGCAACCTCCACCTCCTGGGTCCCAGTTCAAGCAATTCTCCTACCTCAGCCTCCCAAGTAGCTGGGATTACAGGCACGAGCCACCATGCCCTGCTAATTTTTGTATTTTTTAGGAAAGATGGGGTTTCACCATATTGGCCAGTCTAGTCTTGAACTCTGACCTCGTGATCCACCCGCCTCAGCCTCCCAGGGTGCTGGGATTACAGGTGTGAGCCACTGAGCCCGGCCATAAATATGCTTTTAAAAATGTATAGAGAAGAGAACTATTCAATATATGGTGTTGTAGTACAAGCCTAGCAACTTTTGCAAAATATAGCTAAATCTCTAGCCCACGTCTCATAGCCAAATAAATTTCAGATGAATTGAAGGTGTAATCAGCCAGATATGGTGGCTTGTGCCTATAATCTCAGCTAACTGGGAGGCTGAGGCAGGAGGATGCCTTGAGAACAGGAATTTGAGACCAGTCTGGTCAACACAGTGAGACACTGTCTCTAAAATACAAAATAAAAAAAAAAAAATTAGCCAGGCATGGTGGTACATGCCTGTGAGTCCCAGTTACTTGGCAGGTTGAGGCGGGATGATCACTTGAGCCCAGGATTTCGAGGCTGCAATGAGCTGTGATTGTGCCACTGCACTCCAGCCTGGGCTACAGAGTGAGGCTCCATCTGAAAAAAAAATGTTTGGCAGTTTCTTATAAAATTAAGCATATCCTTAATGTATTCAACCTAGGTATTTACCAAAATAAATAAAAAGCCTATCTTCAAACTAAAACTTGTCTGAATGTTTATAGCAGATGTATTCATAATTTGCAAAACCTGGAAACAACCCAAATGAACGTCCTTCAGTGAACACTGCTCAGCAATTAAAAAGGAACCTCTCTGGACACATGCAACAAGGTGGTTGAGTTTCAAATACATTGTGCTATGAGAAAGAAGGCAGAGTCAGGAAGAAGGCTACTTACTGTGTGATCTCACTGAGAAAATATCCTGGAAAACGCAAAGCCCTCAGGATGGAGAAGAGATCAGTGGTTGCTAGGGTTCGGGTTGGACAGGAGCTGCAGAGAAGCAGCAGGAGGGGATCTTGGGGGCGATGGAACTGCTTTTCATCTGGATAGTGTGGTGATGACATGACTATGCATCTGTCAAAACCCCTGCATTGAAAAGACGGACTCTCACTCCACGTAAGTTGGAAAACAAATTATGAAAATGAAACTTGTCAAACTATTAAAATGTCAATGAATCTATTCTAAACAAGACAATTGACAAATACCTCAAAAATATCTTTATTCATTAACAATTCAAGGTGATGAAATAAAATCAGAGCTATGTATTTTCTTTTCTGCAAACAGAGGAGCAAAGACAGATGCACCCCAGTGTCTTCCAGGACATGGGAAATGGGGGAGCCCTGCAGGACTGTGTGATGGTATAAAAAGTTACAAGTAGGTGGGTGTGGCTCACACCTATAATCCTAGCACTTTGGGAGGTCGAGGGAGGTGGATCCCTTGAAGCCAGGAGTTCAAGACCAGCTTGGCCAACATGTTGAAACTCCATCTCTACTGAAAATATAAAAATTAGTCAGGCATGGTGGCAGGTGCCTGTAATCCCAGCTATGTGGGAGGCTGAGGTAGGAGACTTCCTTGAACCTGGGAGGCAGAGGTTGCCAAGAGTGAAACTCCATCTCAAAGAAAAAAAAAAAGTTACAAGCAAAGTGACTGCAGCATGGCCATAGGTTACAAAGGGAAAAACGCTGGAATCCAGGAAACCACATTCTAGGTTATTCTAAGGACATAATCACCTCATCGCCAAGGGATCTGTGGTCGAAGGAGATCACTTGTACATAGGTTGATAATCTCCTCAGTCTAGGAAGCATCAATAGCTGTGATGGTTGATTTTGTCTGACCACTTGACTGGGGGAAGGGATGACCACATGGCCAGTAAAGCGTCCTCTCTGGGTGTGGCCTGTGAGGGTGTTTCCAGGAGAGACTGGCATTTGAATCCATGGACTAAGTAAGAAGATCCACCCTCACCCAGTGTGAACAGGCACCATCTGATCAGCTGGGGGCCCGGATAGAACAGAAAGGCGGAGGAAGGGCACATCTGCTGTCTCTTCAGGGGTCTGGGACACCTGTCTTCTCCCGGCCTTGGGTATCAGAGCTCCGGATTCTCAGTTCTTTGGTCTCAGACTGAGAGCAACACTTGCCTCCCTGGTTCTGAGGCCTTTGGCTTGGGGTGAGCCACGCTATTGGAGTTCTCGGTTCTCCTGCTTGCACAGAAGATCCTGGGACTTCTCAGCCTCCAACATCATCTAAGTCAGTTCCCAAAATGAATCCCCTCTCTGACTCTCACGCTTGCTCGATCTCTCGTTCTCTCTCTCTCTCCTCTCTTTCTCTGTACGTGTGTGTGTGTGTGTGTGCGTGTGTGTGTACACTGTTGGTGCTGTCTCTCTGGAGAACCCTGCTGATTAATACAGCACCCAAAAGCCTGTCGACAGTGCTATGAATGAACAAATCATGCCATCTTCACGGTGACAGAGGGAACGCACTATTGCCACATACCGTGTGGGTGGATCTCAGGAACGGATTAATCTCACAAACCTAAGTGCTCAGCACAAATAAAATGTAACACGGGAAGACGGTGTAACACTGCACAGCTGGTGCAAACGGGAAGTAGATCTAAATTTACAGACACAAGAAAGAGGCCCCGATCCCTAACTGAGCGGCAGGAGTAGTTTAGAGCATCTCACACAGTCCTGTTTATGAAAAAGCACGCATGGTTATACTTTCTATGCATGTGTGTGCAGGTGGGGAGCTGTGCTGTGGGACATCGTCCCCCCAAATATCACTGTGATGTGCACAGTCTTTTTTTTCTTTTTCCTTTTTTTTTTTTTTTTTTTTGAGACACAGTCACACTATCATCAGGCTGTAGTGCAATGGTGCAATCTTGGCTCACTGCAACCTCCACCTCCCGGGTTCAAGTGATTCTTCTGCCTCAGCCTCCTGAGTAGCCGGGAATACTTGGGAATACATGCATGGCTAATTTTTGTATTGCCTAATTTAGTAGAGACGGGGTGTCAATATATTGGCCAGGCTGGTCTCGAACTCCTGACCTCGTGATCTGCCCGCTGTGGCCTCCCAAAGTGCTGGGTTACAGGTGTGAGCTGGAAATATTTTTGCTGTTGCAGGGATGTCATTGCCAAACACAGTGGTATGTGCCTGGCACAATAAGCATTTGTTTGATCAACCAAAGGACATTTCAGACATGGTGATGTTTCCATCAGTAGCCTCTGAGCAGCTGACACTCCAACGCCCGGTGTGCACACACTTTCCCTTCACAGCACCCCTCAGACACAACCTGGGTCTCCACCTGTCTTGTGCCTACATTCAGCACCCTTCTGTGGGCCCCCTGAAACACTGGGGTCAACCCAGCTCTGTCCCTGACCTTCTCCCTTCTCACACTTCCCAGTGTTCCCAGGTGACCTTGTCCATGCCCACATCTGCTCTGCAGCCTCTGCTGAGTGCCTCACTCAGACATTCACATCTGGTTACCTCACTGGGACTTCAGTCTCAGTGTATCTGAGAGGGAACTCAACATTTCTTTCCACAGTGCTTGATCCCCGTCAGGCTCCCTGCTGGGGGCAGGGGTGACGGTACTGTCACCTTAGTGCCCTGAGCTAGGAGCCGGGAGGCATCCTGGACCCCTGTTGCTCCCCCGCCAGCTCTCACATCTCTAAGCCCTGCAGAATCAGCCTCCTCTGCCTCCTGTGGTGTCCCACATGTCTCTCCATCCCCGTCCTGCTGGGATCTGCCATCATTTATCTGCTGCTGATTTTGAATCTCCTTCAGCCCTTACACTTGCCTCATTCACCAGCCCTGGAGCTCTTGGTCTGGCCTCAAACTGCTCCCTGCTTTCACTCCTGTCTGGCTTCCATCCTTCCTGCTGTTAGATATAGTGAACTCCAAGTTTCTCTTCAAAGAATCAGTATGTCAGTATATTCAGCTTTCTCATTCTTTAATTCTCTGTTTCAAAGTTTAACATCTTGGTTCTCTGCACCCCCTTACCTCTAGTTTTGGCAAACAACTTTCCTGCCAGTTCTAATCAGTAGTTCACATCTGCTCCCCCCAACCTGTTCCATACTATCTTCCTGCCAAACTACCTACCTGCCACTCCGGCTCATACCCCTTCTCTCTTTAAAAGAGCCAACAGGAATTCGTTTAGACTGTGTGGACCAACCCTAGCCAGTAGGGGAATGACACAGCAGCAGGGGCCACCTGCATCAGGAATGAGAAGCCCTTCCCCTCCCTTGTCCAGGTGTGTGCTCGCCATTGCTCCGTCTGTGAGATGCACCCTTCTATAGTAAATTGCCTTGCTGAGAAAATTTATATTCGAGTGCTACTCTTTTGTGGCACCAAAAATTTACATATAACATCACATGAGATCCAAACCCCTCCTCTGGGTATACGGCCCTCAGAAGCGCCTACCTTCTCACCCTGGTCCTGCCTCATCCCCTCTCAAGACTGGATCACGTGTCCACTCCCTTCAGAGAACTTCCCAGTTCTCCTGGCTCCACTGTTGCCCTGCCCAAGATAGGGCTGGTTCCCCGGGATCCTGTACTCAGCTGTACTTGCTCCTCCTCTGGGGGAGGGGTTGTATTTTACCTGGCTTGTTGTTCCTGAGCCCATCAACCTTCATGTTTGCAGAGTGGAGCAGTAAAGGTTGGGACTCAGGTCTGGTTTCCAAACCAGTTCCATGTAGAAAACATGGCAGAGCTGCTCCTGGGTCAAGTTACTGGGCTCAGAATCCAGCACAGAAAGGAAGTACAGGCTGCCTGCTTCCTGGACACACCAGGCCCTGCCAGATACTGCACCACGTGCATCTGCCGAATGCACACCGCTGCGATGCCCTCTATGAAAAACCTCTCGGGGACACAGTGATTTATCCCAAGGTCCAAAGATTATTTTCGTTAGAAGAATCAACTTTGGTCAGGCACTGTGGCTTATGCCTGTAATCTCAGAACTTTGGGAGGCAGAGGTGGGCAGATCACTTGAGGTCAGGAGTCAGAGACCAGCCACCTGACCAACGTGGTGAAACCTCATCTCTACTAAAAATACAAAAACATTAGCCAGGTATGGTGACATGGGTCTGTAATCCTGGCTACGTCAGAGGCTGAGGCGTGAGAATGGCTTGAACCCAGGAGGCGGAGGTTGTAGTGAGCCAAGATCATTCAGCTGCACTATGGCCTGGGTGAAAGAAAAAGACTCTGTATTGAAGAAAAAGAAAAAATAAACAACTTCCATGTGTTCACTTCCCCGAAGGCAATCTGGGACGATTTTTAAGTAAACGATCGATAAAGCAATGAATCAGGTCTACTGCTGCTGTCTGGGAAGGATATGGAGCCATTTGGTAAGTTTCCAACTTTTCAAAAGGCCTCCCTATGCCCTTCCCTAGTCACAGTTGAGGAAGTTAATCCTAGATGGAATAGGTAATATAAAAGTCAAAAGAAAATGGCAAATGGTAAATTATTTGACTTTTTATTTTTTTGACAAGAGACCCAAAGCCTTGTAAGCATCTCATTCCTTAGAGGAATCTACCCTGAGGCCAAATGCAAAGTGTACCAAGGGGATCATTTTGTTGAAGACAATTACTGTTCATTTCTTTGGAGTGTAGGATGCAGCGTACATAACTACAGGGTTTAGATCAGGATTTGCTATGTTATAACAAAACAGGATGCTGCCTCTGATTAGCCCATCTCTCCCCCTCTGGCTGGGGCTGGGTTTGGGGGACTTACAGCAGGAGTCAGCAGGGAGCCCCAGAATCCCAGGTCCCACCCCCTCCTCCTCTAAGCTTGGCCACAGCCTCTACTCTTCCTCCCAGAAAATGTCTTCTGACGGAGCCTATAACTACCCACCCCACCACCCAGGGTAGGTCCCTGCCCTAGAGGCCTGCTCTAATAGATAAACCAGGGACAGTGCAAAGCTCACAGGATTGGGGAGTCAGGCAGAGTGGGAATTCCCAGCTTGGCAGCCGTGCAGTCCTGACTCCCAGCATCTCCCAGACTGGACTTGTTTGCAAACCACAAACTCTTCCTCCCTCTGCCTGCTCCCTGGCATCACCTGGTGGTCCACCTACTGCTCTGTTGTTCTCTGGGTGGTCTGGGATCCCCTCAGAATGAGCTCATGCACCTCGTGGAGCTGTGCCCTGGGAAAGGCCTCCTGCACAGCTCCCTCAACTCCTGGCTTTTCCTGTGCCAAACCCCTCTAATAAAGCGAGATGGGTACCAGCCATCAGCTGTTTCTATGGCAGTGGAAGTTCAGAGTGTTAGATAATAGTGAACTCCAAGTTTATCTTCAAAGTATCGGTGTGTCAGTATGTTCAGCTCTCTTGTTCTTCAGTTCTCCATTTTAAAGTTTAACTTCCTGGTTCCCTGAACCCCTTGCTTCTAGTTTCAGTAAACACTTTCCCACCACTTCTAATCAGTAGCTCACATCTGTTCCCCTGGTCACCTGCTTTGACCTGCATCACCCCTGGTCACCTGCTCTGACCTGTTCCATAACCTTTCCGCCAAACTACCCACCCCACCATCCTGGCTGATACCCCTGCTTTCTTTAAAATAGCCAATAGGAATTCATTTAGACTGTGCAGTCCAACCCTAGCCAAAAGGGGAACAACACAGCAGCAGGGGCTACCTGTGTCAGGAATGAGAAGCCCTTCCCCTCCCTTGTCCAGTGTGTGCTCACCATTGCTCCATCTGTGAGATGCACCCTTCTATAGAAGCAAATTGCCTTGCTGAGAAAATTTATATTTGAGTGCTACTTCTTTTGTGGCACTGAAAATTTACATATAACAAGAGGCTGGTGGGGGCTACATGAGAGGGTACATCCACATCACCAGGCGTCTCCTTCATTGTCCCACCACAGCGTCCCAACTTCCACCAGATGTCCCTGGAGAAAGTGCAGACATTGGAAATGTTCCAGGGCTGCACCGAGGATGCAGGAGAGTCAGGCTTTCCCAGGTCTGTTCTCACTGCACTATTATTATCATTATATTATCAATTATTAACTGTTACATTCTTATCATTAAAATAACAGGCATGATTTTAATAGGTTAACCAATTTCTGTCACAACAGATTCTAAAAATAAAAAGTGGAAGCATTGTCTCATGGGGAGAAAGACCTCCCCCTTGTCAGTCCACACCCCTGTCTCCACACCTAGTTCTATCCCAGCTGCATCTGCAAGGTGGGAGTGGGTCCAAGCCTGAGCTTTGGGAGGAGGAAGAGAACAAGGAGGAGGGGGAGGAGGAGGGGAACAAG
>NW_022436954.1:239063-258487 GCF_009761245.1 Sapajus apella | reverse complement strand
TTTTAAACTTTAACACCACCCCACCCTCACGCTGTCCACAGAACAAACAGAACATCGTGTTGTTCTTGTGTTTGTGGCAAGGCAGGCCAAAGGAAGAATTCATCTCACCATTTCACATGTTTGGAACACTGAGAATGGGAATGGCCTTATGGAGAGGCTGGTTGGCAGGGGGTGGAGGAGAGCTGGGAGCTGGCCCTGACTGCATGGGGACATGGCACATGGAGCCCTGGAGCCCTGGTCCTCTCTCTGCCAATTGTACCAGCTCTATGATGCTGAGGAGCTTACCTGGGCACACTGGGCCCCAGATTCCTTGTTAAACAGGGACAACAGGCAGGGCATGGTGGCCCACACATATAATCCCAGCACTTTGGGAGGCTAAGTGGGTTGGATCAGTTGAGGTCAGGAGTTCAAGACCAGCCTGGCCAACATGGGAAAACTCTATCTCTACTAAAAATACAAAAATTAGCCAAGCATGGTGGAGCATACCTGTAATTCCAGTTACTCAGGAAGCTGAGGCAGAAGAATCACTTGAGCCCGGGAGGCAGAGGTTGCAGTGAGCCGAGATTGTGCCACTGTGCTCCAGGCTGGGTGACAGAGAGAGACTCCATATCAATAATAATAATAATAAGGACAACAATAGTGTGTCTTCACTGGGTTTTATGAAATGAGAGTAAATGAAATTTTGCATAGAGCAAGGTTTGGCACAGAGCCTGCCACATAATAGATGCTCAGCAAATGTCCGCTATTGCTGTTATCATGACTCGTTGAGAGAATTGAAGATATTGCATCTGGAAATAGAAGGCTGGAGGTGGCATTAGGGCTGCCATCAAGATCACTGAGAAAAATGGCCCTTGGAGGTTGGATTAGACTTTGCACGGGTCCTGTTGACAAAAGTAACATCAATGGAACTTTTAAGTGATGATTCAGGTTCAATGCAAAGAACTGGCAATGTCATGAGTTCAGTGGCCCGAGCTGCATTACATTCGGGTATGCTTTCAGATTCAAGAGTTATAGGTGGTTGTACAGAGAGGTTAAGGCATTTTAAAGGAATTTCAGAAATCTGATGTTGGAAGTAGATGCTCGGTACCACAAAGAAAAATCAGCACTGAGACAAAGGATCTTTCAGCAACACAAGTTTTACTTCCTGGGCTGCAGGAAGTGCACCCTCGCTAGCCATCTTGCCACGAGAATACAATGAACAAAGGAAAACACACAAATTTATCCCTCACACATTTGGGGTCGTCCTTACTGCTGTGTCTGATCTCCGTTGGCTGGAGCCAGACCTCACAATCTAAACTAAAACCCGATTGGCTAACAACTTAAAACTTTTCTAAACAGGTAAAAGCAATGGAGAGCTGGGACATGCCTGTGAGCACGTCCAGCACAGATATCTTGGTGAAGGTACAAGGACATAGAATGTACTACGTACCTGTAAGCATGGCATGTCTAACAGCTACATAGGATAGGGCTTCACAAAGTTATTAGCACACTGATTCTTTAACAAGAAAGGAAACTTTAAAAAGGAACTTTTCTACGTCCCACATCTGAGAACAAGAGTAAGAACTCTGGCACTTCCTATGACACCTCTACAGCAGGAAGCTGCCGTCTGCCCTGCTGTACCGCCTCTCCCAGCTCCCGTGACCACCCTCGGGGGCCTGCTCCACCGCCCCTCCATCCACACCCTTTGTATACACAGCAAGCTGCACCTGCTTTTCTGCAGGTGGCAAGGCCTGTTTCAACCAAAATTCTGTCTTGAAGACAGCGCCTTTACTATGCCCACAGTTGTAGCGACAGTTCAACTTACTGCGTGCTGGACAAAAGATCAAAAGTTGGAGGCAGTGCCTCTAGGGAGGTGTTTCCCACTCAGTGGGGTGCCTGGGCACACCCCTTAGGTGTCCCCCATCAGGCATCTGCAGGAATGCACTAGGTTGTCTCACAGGGAGCCCACGTGGCTGGTGGGAAGGGCTCAGGCCGAGGTGAAATATGACCGGTGACGGGTGACCGGCGTGGAGGTGGCAGTGGGGATCCCTGTGTTGCCTGCAGGGGTGAATGAAGGAGCAAGAGCGGTTTCAGCTTCAGTCTTGGAAAACGCAGACAGCCTCCTAACCCTCCGTAGTTAGCAGGAGCTAACACTCTTATTAAAGAAGCTTTGTGTGCTAGGCCCTGGCATTAATGGTTAATTGGCCCAATAAGAACTTAATTAAGAACACACATTGCAGAGAATTATCACCAGAGCCTTTTATGGAGTGGTTTGTCCCCTGGCTCCTCTCCATGTATTTCCTGTGAGTCTTTTAGTGCAAGGGCTATGCAGACTGGCAGACCCAGAGAGGCTGCAAAGAGCCCCAAGGGAACAAGAATGGGTCCTCCATAAAGCCCCACCCGGCTAATTTTGTCTGTGGGACAGACACAGAGACGGCTGTGGAACAGGCAACTGATCATTTTAATAACAGCTAAATATAGATTACTTGCATACCTGAACTTCTTGATTGTTGGTTTTATTTTTAATCCTGTAATGAGAGCTCGGATTGCTTCATAGGCTTCTGTGAAGGTGAGTTTCTGTTGTCACATGTGTTTTTTTATTTTGAGAGGCCGTTTAGCTGTCGCCCAGGCTGGAGTGCTGTGGTGTGATCTGCACCCTCCACCTCCCAGGTTCAAGCAGTTCTCCTGTCTCAGCCTCCCACGTAGCTGGGATTATAGGCGCATACCACCACACCTAATTTTTGTATTTTTAGTAGAGATGGGGTGTTGCCATGTTGGCCAGGCTGGTCATGAACTCTCGACCTCAAGTGATCCGCCCACCTTGGTCTCTCAAAGTCCTGGGATTACAGGTATGAGCCATGGTGCCCAGCCACATGTGTTCTTAAAAATAGCAAATTAGGCTGGATGTAGTGGCTCACACCTGTAATCCCAGCACTTTGGGAAGCTGAGGAGGGTGGATCACGAGGTCAGGAGTTTAAGAGCAGCCTGGCCAAGATGGTGAAACCCCCATCTCAACTAAAAATACAAAAATTAGCTGGGTGTGGTGGCAGGTACCTGTGATCCCAGCTACTTGGGAGGCTAAGGCAGAGAATTGCTTGAATCTGGGAGGTGGAGGTTGCAGTGAGCTGAGATTGGGCCACTGCACTCCAGTCTGGGCGACAGAGTGAGAATCTACCCACCCCCCAAAAAGCAAATTAGCCCGAAGGAGGTAGGGGTAGAAAATGAAAATGAAAGCAACTAGGTGGATCCGGCCTTTGTGGGGCTTCAGAGTCTTCTTACCAAGTGTTAGGGAGAATGAGTGCTCCCTCTCTTGAGTTGGGTCCTGCTGTGTGACGCAGAGGAGGCCATGTATGCATCTCATGATGGCAACATGAGGTCAGGATGGAAGATATTTCCACTGGGAACGCTGACTTGCTTCCGGAGGCTTCATTCCGGCACTTTGGTGGCCTTAGTTGAATCTTACCCCTCTCTCTACGTCTTGGGATTAATAACTACTAACGTATCTGTAAAACAGTCTACAAAGCAATTGTGATAAAGCACTGATGATAATTAGGCAAGGAAGGCGGGGAGCGCATTGAATTGCAATGGCCTGATAGGCAGGGCCTGGGTGCCTGCCAAGGCCTTGGGCGCTGTTACCCAAACTCTAAGGCTCGGCTGAAGACGTGAGTTCGAAACCTGTAAACTGCACTAAGGGACCTGTCTGCACGGTCTCATGGCCTGCGGGCTGCTGTCGGCCTAGCTGGGGATAGCAGGGTCCTCAGGAGTTCTGCTGTGCTTTTCACAAAAGAGACCCCTCCGCCATCCCCAACCCGCACCAGCAAAGGAGCCTGCCTGGGCTCTCAGCCGGGAGCGAGGCGAGTTGTAGATCAGAGTGAATAATGTTGCAGGCTAACTGAAGCGCAAACCCTCAGAAGAGGAGAGAGGAGCAGTGCTACAGGAGACCTGTCTCAGCCAGTACGGGCCGAGGTAAGCTGTGGTAACAAGCATCCCCCCCAGTGCAGGGGGTTTACTCAGCACAGCGACAGTTGATCTCTCACTCACTCACATCATTTACTGTTCACTGTGGGCAGGCGACTTCCAGAGCAGCTGTCCTCCCTCACCTCCAGAATCGTCACCACAAAGGAAGAGGGGGTGATGAGTCACCCACCAGCTCTTACATGCCCCGCTCCTGGAAGTGGCACACCCCCTGCCACTCACACCCCGTCGGCCAAGGAAAGCTACCAGCCAGGCCTAACTCCAAAGGACAGGAAAATGTCATATTCCTTCTGTGTTCAGGAAGGGAAGGAGAAGCAGAGCTGGGATTGATTGGCCCCAGCTGTGCTAACCATGAGGCCATGTTTGTTGTTCTGTATTATTTATTTATTATTAATTAATTATGTATTTTTGAGGCAGAGTCTTGCCGTTGCCCAGGCTGGAGTGCAGTGGTGAAATCTCTGCTCACTGCAACCTCCACCTCCGGGGCTCAAGCAATTCCCCTGCTTCAGCCTCCTGAGTAGCTGGGACTACAGATGCCTGCTACCACGCCCAGCTGATTTTTGTATTTTTAGTAGAGACAGGGTTTCACCATGTTGGCCAGGCTGGTCTCGAACTTCTGACCTTGTGATCTGCTTGCCTCGGCCTCCCAAAGTGCTGGGATTATAGGCGTGAGCCACCGCGCCTGGCAAGGCCAAGCTTTACATAGGAAAGCAGGATCAGCTTTCCTTGGCACTGGGCCTTCACCAGTGGGTCCCACCATTTAAGGGATTATACCTATGCAGGTAACGTCCCGTCCCTAAGAGGACGCAGCCAACCTCCCTCCTATATCGAGAAAAAGGAGAATATTAAAGACACACACACAGACACACCCCTCTCAAATACCAGCGTTCGACTCCATAGTGTTGAAATGCTTGGGCTTGGAGTCAAACAGAACTGAATTTGAGTCCTGACTGTCACCCACTAGAGTGGGACTCTGGACAAGTAACTTAATCTCCAAGCCTCTGTTTTCTCATCTTTGAAGTGGGGATCATAATGATAAATATCTCATCAGATATGGTGAGAATTAAATGAGATACTTTAAATGGAATGCTCAGAAAAAGTGCTCTGAACGGTGAGCTATTCGTAGCTGTCACGTTGTCATTATTCCTGGTACAAGTTACATTCTACTCGCTAACATTCACAGCAATTCAAAGGCAAAAACCAAAATGGAGCAAGATTTGAAGAATGACTGTAGCAGCCACAAAATCCTAGTTCCAACTTGGTTTCTAAAGCCCCTGCTGCTCATTCAGCAGAATCCCAAGTTCTCTTTTCATGTCTTTTCATGCAGTGCACCTGAGTGCATTACTTTTCAGCAAATACCGACTGTACCCCCCACCCCACCGTGCCACTCCACCACAGGTGAAGTTTACTCCCTCGCCGCATGGATGTTGGCTTGGCCAGTTGTGGGAAGCAGAAAAGTTCCTCTTTAAAGTTTCCCGTCTCGTTAAAGAATAAGTGTGCTAATAACTTTGTGAAGCCCTATCCTCTGTAGCTGTTAGACACGCCATGCTCACAGGCATGTAGTACACTCTGTGTCCTTGTACTTTCACCAAGATATCTGTGCTGGACATGCTCACAGGCATGGCCCAGCTCTCCATTCCTTTTACCTGTTTAGAAAAGTTTTAAGTTATTAGCCTATTGGGTTTCAGTTTAGATTGTGACGTCTGGCTCCAGCCAGTGGAGATCAGACACAGCAGTAAGGACGACCCCAAATGTGTGAGGGATAAATCTGTGTGTTTTCCTTTGTTCATTGTACTCTCATGGCAAGATGGCTAGCGAGGGTACCCTTCCTGCAGGCCAGGCTTCCTGCAGTCCAGGAAGTAAAACTTGTGTTGCTGAAAAATCCGTTGTCTCAGTGCTCATTTTTCTTTGTGGCAACCAGCATCTGTTTCCAAAACCAATGATATGACTTGCTTTGGTCAACAGAATCTGGATAGGACTGACCATGCTGACCTGGTGGTGAGGAACCCAGTGCAGGTGCCAACGAGCCCTCACTTACCCCTGATTTCCACCCTGAGCAGAACAGACCCCAGAGACAGCTGCTCCTTCATCCTCAGTCTCAGAATGAGAGACTCGTGGAGGGGTCTTGTGAGCAACTCCTCTGGTCACATCCTGGATCCCAGCCTGGCGAAGCCCATTGAGTCATGTAAGACATACATGCTTGTAATCAGAAAATGTTAAGGTTTTGTGGTTATTTGTTACCACTGCAAAAGCTAATATCCTTAGAATAAGAAAAGGACTTCCCCTGATCACAGCGTTTCTGCCAACTACATTCAGCTTCAGCACTAAAGAAGAGACAGCCACACATCATTTTATTAACTTCACTTTATTGCATGTTTTTGCAAATTGAAGGTTTGTGGCAACTGTGTATCAAGCAAGTGAATCAGTGGCATTTTCCCAACAATATGAGCTTGATTTGCATCTCTGTGACACGTTTTGGTAAATCTTGCAATATTTCCAACTTTTTTGTTAGGAATAGCTCTGTGATGGTGATCGGTGATCAGTAATCTTTACTGTTACTGTTGTCATTGTTTTGAGGCACCATCAACCAACTGATAAATTCTGAGTGTGTTCTGACCAGTCCACCAACCAGCCGTTCCCCTCTCCCTCTTCTCAGGCCTCCCCATTCCCTGAGACCCAGCAATATGGAAATCAGGCCAGTTAATAACCCTACAATGGCCTCTAGGTGTCAAGTGAAAGGAAGAGTCACATGCTTCCCACTTTAAATCAAAAGCTAGAAATAATTAAGGAGTAGGGAAGGCACGTCGGGAGGGGCTGACAGCTAACCAGTGATCCAAACTGTGAACGCAAAGGAAAAGATCTTACAGGAAATGAGAGTGCCCCTCCAGTAAAGACAGAAAGGTGAAGTCAAAACAGCCTTAGTGCTGATATGGAGAAAGTCTGAGTGCTGCATAGAAGATCAAAACAGCCACGACGTTCCCTTAAGCCAAATCCTGACCCAGAGCAAGACCCCAACTCTGTGAAAATGCAGAGCGGTGAGGAGGCTGCAGGAAAAAAGGTGGAAACTGGCAGAGGCTGGTTGATGAGATTTAAGGAAAGGAGCCGTCTCCATAACATAAACGTGCAAGGTGAAGCAGCAAGTGCTGATGGAGAAGCTGCAGCAAGTTCTCCAGATGATCCAGCTGAGACCGTCGATGAAGGTGGCTACACTACACAACAGGTTTTCCATGTAGACAAAACGGCTTTCTCAGAAAAGCATGCCACTGAGGACTTTCACAGCTAGAAGAAAAGCCAACGCCTGTGTCAAAGCTTCAAAGAACAGGCTGACTCTCTAAGGAGAGGACAATGTAGCTGTCGACTTTAAGTTGAAGCCAGTGCTCATTTGCCATTCTGAAAATCCTAGGGCCCTTAAGAAAAATGCTAAATCTACTCTGCCTGTGCTCTACAAACGGAACAGCAAAGCCCGGATGACAGCAAATCTGTTTACTGTTAACAGCATCATTTATTGAGCTTTTTGTTTTGTTTTGTTAGTTTTTGTTTTGAGATAGAGCCTCACTCTGTCACCCAGGCTGGAGTGCAGTGGTGCAATCAGAGCTCACTGCAGCCTCCACCTCCCAAGCTCAGGTGATCCTCCCACCTCAGCATCCCCAATAGCTGGGACTACAGGTGTGAACCACCACACCAGCTAATTTTTGTAGAAGGGGGTTTTACCATGTTGCCCAGGCTGGTCTTGAACTTCTGAGCCCAAGCGATCTGCCCACCTCAGCCTCCCAAAGTGCTGGGATCACAGGCATGAGCCACCACCATACCTGACCTGCTGAATATTTTAAGTTCACTATTGAGAACTGCTGCTCAGAAAACAAGTTTCTTTTTTTTTTTTTTTTGAGACGGAGTTTCGCTCTTGTTACCCAGGCTGGAGTGCAATGGCGCAATCTCGGCTCACCGCAACCTCCGCCTCCTGGATTTAGGCAATTCTCCTGCCTCAGCCTCCTGAGTAGCTGGGATTACAGGCACGCGCCACCATGCCCAGCTAATTTTTTGTAGTTTTAGTAGAGATGGGGGTTTCACCGAGTTGACCAGGATGGTCTCGATCTCTTGACCTCGTGATCCACCCGCCTCGGCCTCCCTAAGTGCTGGGATTACAGGCGTGAGCCACCGCGCCCGGCCTACAAGTTTCTTTTACAAATATTACTGCTCATTAAGAGTGCATCTGGTCACCCAAGAGCTCTGATGGAAATGTACAAGGAGATTAATGTTGTTTTCATACCTGCTAACACGACATCCACCTGCAGCCTATGGATCAAAGAGCCATTTATTTGTACTTTCAAGTCTTGTTTTTTAAGAAATACATCTTGCAAGGCTATTACTGCCAGAGATAGTGATTTCTATGATGGATCTGAGCAAAGTCAATTGAAAACCTTCTGGAAAGAATTCACTATTCTAAATTCCAGTAAAAAATTTATGATCCACAGGAGGAAGTCAAAATATGAAACATTATCAACAACAGGAGCTGGGAAGAAGTTGATTCCAACCCTCATGGATGACTTTGAGGGGTTCAAGGCTTCCATGGAGGAAGCAACTGAAGATGTAGTGGAAATAGCAAGAGAACTAGAATTAGAAGTGGAGCTGAAGATGGCACTGAAGTGCTGCAATCTCGTGAGAAAACTTAAACAGATGAGGAATTGCTTCTTATGGATGAACAAGGAAAGCAGTTTCTTGAGAATCTACTCCTGGTGAAGATGCTGTGAATACTGTTGAAATGACAACAAAGGTTTCAGAATATTCCATAAACATAGTTGCTTAATCAGTGACAGAGTTTGAGAGGACTGACTCCAATTTTGAAAGTTCTACTTGTGGGTAAAATGTTATCATACAGCGTCATAAGCTACAGAAAAACCTTTCATGAAAAGAACAATCAATCGATGCAGTAAACTTCATTGTTGTCCTATTTTAAGAAATTGCCACAGCCACCCCAGCCTTCAGCAACCACCACCATGATCAGTCAGCAGCCATCAACATCGAGGCAAGACCGTCCTCCAGCAAAAAATTCCAACTTGGTGAAGGCTCAGATGATCGTTAGCTTTTTTTTTTTTTAAGCGATAAAGTATTTTTAGCTAAGGTATGTACTTTTGAAAAAACATACTGCTATTGCACACTTAATAGACCATATTATAATGTACATATAACTTTTTTTTTTGTGACAGTCTCACTGTGTCACCCAGGCTGGAGCACAGTGGCATGATTTCGGCTCACTGCAACCTCCGCCTCTTGGGTTCAAGTGATTCTCCTGCCTCAGTCTCCCAAGTAGCTGGGCCCCCACCACCACGCCTGGCTAATATTTATATTTTTAGTAGAGAAGTTGGCCAGGTTGTGCTCAAACTCTTGACCTCAAGTGATCCTTCTGCTTCTGCCTCTCAAAGTGCTGGAATTGCAGGTGTGAGCCACCCTGCCTGGCCGCAAATATGACTTTTATAGGCAACGGGGAATGAAAAAACTTGCGTGATTTGCGTTGTTGCAATACTTCTTTATCGCATTGGGCCAGAACTCAACCCACATCTCCTAGTTACGTCTGTGTGTTGCTAAAGCAGAAAGATGTCTCCAATATGTTGTAGATTGAAAAGTTGTTAGTTCAAAAATATTTTTGCTATTTTACATTTACTCAAAACTTGACATGTACGCATACATGCATGTATACACGCACAAAGAAACCTTGCCTGCGAAAATATGTATTCAAAAGTTAACACGAGTTCCGGATGAGCGAGAAGACTTGTGCTCTGGTTCTTGGGACTTCCCCAGCAGCATGGCCCCCAAACGCTGGTCTCCACTCCCGACTCAAAAGAAGAAACCACGACCACCTCCTGCTCAGGGACTGGAGGAAACGTCGGCCTCTGCAGGCTTGCCAAAGAAGGGAGAAAAAGAACAGCAAGAAGCAACTGAACACCTTGATGCAGTACAAAATGAAATAGACAGACTTAATGAACAAGCCAGTGAGGAGATTTTGAAAGTAGAACAGAAATACAACAAACTCCGCCAACCGTTTTTTCAGAAGTGGTCAGAACTGATCGCCAAAATCCCAGATTTTTGGGTAACAACATATGTCAACCATCCACAAGTGCCTGCCCTGCTTGGGGAGGAGGACGGAGAGGCACTGCATTATTTGACCAGAGTTGAAGTGACAGGATTTGAAGATATTAAATCAGGTCACAGAATAGGTTTCTATTTTGATGAAAATCCTTACTTTGAATATAAACTTCTCTCCAAAGAATTTCATCTGAATGAGAGTGGTGATCCATCTTCAAAGTCCACCGAAATCAAATGGAACTCTGGAAAGGATTTGACGAAACGTTCAAGTCAAACGCAGAATAAAGCCAGCAGAGAGAGGCAGCATGAGGAACCAGAGAGCTTCTCTACCTGGTTTACTGACCATAATGATGCAGGTGCCGATAAGTTAGGAGAGGTCATCAAAGGTGATATTTGGCCCAACCCATTACAATACTACTTGGTTCCCCATATGGATGATGAAGAAGGAGAAGAAGGTGGTGATGATGAGGAGGAGAAGGATTAGAAGATATTGATGAAGAAGGGGATGAGGATGAAGGACAGGATGACTAATAGAACACTGATGGATTCCAACCTTCCTTTTTAAAAATTTTCTATAGTCCCTGGGAGCAAGTTGCAGTCTTTTTTTCTTCTTTCCTTCTTTTGCTCAGTCACCCTGTTTTTGAGGTCTCTTTTCTCTACACCATGGTTCTCAACTTATTTTGGGGAAAATATCTTGAGCAGGATACAATGGGAAAAGAGTCTCTACCCCTTTCTGTTTGAAATTCATTTTTATCCTTTCCTGTCTTAACAAAACTGTATGGAATCAACACCACCGAGCTCTGTGGTAAAAAAAAAAATAAACACCTGCTCCCTTCGCTCTGCTGGAAGCTGGACGGTATAGGCCCCTGGGTAGCAGTGCATAGAATTCTAGCTTTTTTCCTCCTTTCTCTGTATATTGGGCTCAGAGAGTACACTGTGTCTCTATGTGAATATGGACAGTTAGAGTTTACCAACATGTATCTGCCTACTTTCTCTTGTTTAAAAAAAGAAAAAAAAAACTTTTAAAAAATGGGGTTATACAAGGTCAGCAAAGGGGGGTCTTTGCTGTTTGAGATGTTTCGGTGGGTTAAGTGGGCATTTTGACAACATGGCTTCTCCTTTGGCGTGTTTAATTGTGACATTTGACAGACATCCTTGCAGTTTAAGATGACACTTTTAAAATAAATTCTCTCCGTATGATGACTTGAGCCTTGCCACTCAATGGGAGAATCAGCAGAACCTGTAGGATCGTATTTGGAATTGTCATTCTCTATTGTAATGGTGTTCCTGTTTATTTTTAAATTTTCTTTTTGTTTCACTGGAAAAGAAAGATGATGCTCAGTTTTAAACATTAAAAGTGTACAAGTTGCTTTGTTACAATAAAACTAAATGTGTACAAAAAAAAGTTAACACTATTTGCCTCTTAATACTGGAAATTATGGGTGATTATCTACAAATACTGTTTTGAATTCTTTTAAAACTATGACATTATTACATGGATGATAAACAGCCCCAAACATCAGAAGTCAGACGCCCAGTGAAAAAAATCACTCTCCCATTTTAACCCACATTCTCACCCTTCGGGGGCAATAGTTTCTTGGTCTGGTTCTAGAAATGTTCTCTCTACAGGCATATTTTCTTTTCTTTTCCTTTTTTCTTTCTTTCTTTTCTTTTCTTTCTTTTTTTTTTTTTTTTTTTTTTTTTTGAGACAGAATCTCACTGTGTTCCCCAGGTTGGAGTGCAGTGGCATGATCTCGGCTCACTACAACCTCTGCCTCCCAGGTTCAAGTGATTCTCATGTCTCAGCCTCCCAAGTAGCTGGGATTACACACGCCCGCCACCACGCCCGGCTAATTTTTACATTTTTAGTAGACACGGGGTTTTACCATGTTGGTCTTGATCTCCTGACCTCAAGTGATATGCACATCTCAGCCTCCCAAAATGCTGGGATTATGGGTGTGAGCTACCATGTCTGGCATATGTTTTCAAGTGATTCCAAATCACCAACTAGCCATGAAACTGCTTCACCAAATCTCTGAGTAAAAAACATAATGATCTAAAATAATATTCTACCCAGGACAAATTCTTCATGTATTATGCAGAGCTAATCTGTTTCTTATTAAAATCATGGATTAAAATTTAATCCTCACACTTCTAGAAACAAGAAAATAAAGTCTTTGTACTCTTATTTGTTTACCTAGTCAAAAAATTTATATTTAGTTTTGAAAGAGAAATCTTAATGCAAGAATTCAGGATTATATATGATGTCATGAGAGCACTTTTAAAATCTTTATTAAAAGATGTTAAAGAAAGGAAAACATTTCTTCAAGATTCTGGGTCAGTTCTCCAGCACTCCCAGACCCACCCTGCAGATTCAGAATTCTTCCATGTGAGCAGAACTGGCAGTGAAGTTCTGAAGTCATGTGAATGGAGAGCAAATAAATTAGCATACTAGGTTTTCTGGAAGTTTACTGTGGGTTCATTTCTATGATGCAAATGTGTTATTCGTGGGTACAGTCAAGAGGAAAAAGTTAAATAGAATTTGACACTGCAGCAATCCACGTAGGAAGTAGCCCTGTGAAAACTCGATGTGAAAGAGAACGTTTCCCTGCTGGGTCCAGTGGCTCATGCCTGTGATCCCAGCACTCTGGGAGGCCGAGGTGGGCAGATCATGAGGTCAGGAGATCGAGACCACTCTGGTCAGCATGGTAAAACCCCATCTCTACTAAGAATTTAAAAAAAAAATTACCCTGGCATGATGGCGTGTACCTGCAGCCCCAGCTACTCGGGAGGCTGAGGAGGAGAACTGCTTGAACCCGGCAGGTAGAGGTTGCAGTGAGCGGAGATGGCGCTGCTGTACTCCATGCTGGGGGACAAAGTGAGACTCCACCTAAAAAAAAAAAAAAAAAAAAAGGAAGTTTCCCAAAAAGATGTAATTTTTTTTTTTTTTTTCTAGTGGAGGGTCTTTCCTGGTTTAAAAGAATTAAGGCATCGAAACCGACTACCATTTCTGTGGAATGTGACCATCCTGGGGCCCAGGGAAGCCCTGGGTTCCCAGGAATGAGACTTTAGTGCCCGGGATGTGAAAGGGGAGAGGCGTGGAGTGGGGTGTGGGGGTCTGGCTCGGGCAGCCACATCTCGGCTGGGGTCTGAGGGCCCCTGTGCAGTGAGTGGAGCCTCGGAAACCCCCGTCATGTCCCCTTTTCCTGGCATTTTCTAAGTGACCCACAATCTCTCTCGGGCCTCCCTTTTGCCCGGGAATTCCACGCACCCTGGTCTGCCTTCTCCTCCTCCCGCTGTCCCTGGGTCTGAGAAGCCAGCGAATGGGAACCAAGAGAACGGCCCCAGGAGTCAGAAGCTACGGGCCGCTTTGGAGAACGGACGTGGCCGGTTCCCGAAGAGGTAAACGCGTCCCGTCCTCCGGTCCAGCCACTCCGCTGGTAGGCGCTCACCGGGAGGAACGGAAGCTCGGGTCCGCAGAAGGTCTCAGGCATGACTGTCTGTAGCAGCTTCGCCTGTCACGGCCCCAAACCGGAAACAGCCGGGAACAAACCGGAAACAGGCCGGAATAAACCGGAAACAGGCCGGAATAAACCGGAAACAGCCGGGAACAAACCGGAAACAGCCGGGAACAAACCGGAAACAGTGGAGGCGAACCCAAACAGGGAAAGTCCAAGCCACGGGAGGCGACTCAGAGCCCCGCAGGAATCGTCGAGGACACTCACACAGTCCGAGGCAGCCTCAAAATGACACAGCTTAGTGAAGCCCAGACCTGCTCCGAGGTACCTTCTGTGCGATTCCAGCTCTATAAAAGCCTAGAAAATGTAAGCCGAATCCACAGTGACGGGAAACGGATGGGCTGTTGCCTGGGGAAAGTGGGCGCACCAGGGAGAGTGGAGACATTGCAGGCGAGGGGTCATTCATCACTTGATGTGGTGGTGGCTTCACTGGTGGACACGAGGGGTCCTCAGTCAGGGATGATTTTGGGGCTGAAGCCTGGCCAATGATAACCTTGGCAAAATTATAATAATAATGATAGACTGGACAGGGAAAATGTGGCACATATACACCATGGAATACTATGCAGCCATAAAAAATGATGAGTTCCTGTCCTTTGTAGGGACATGGATGAACCTGGAAACCATCATTCTCAGAAAACTGACACAAGAACAGAAAACCAAACACTGCATCTTCTCACTCATAGGTGGGTGTTGAACAATGAGAACAAATGGACACAGGGAGGGGAGCATCACACACTGGGATCTGTCAGGGGGAGCTAGAGGAGGGACAGCAGTGGGGGGAGTTGGGGAGGGATAACATGGGGAGAAATGCCACATGTAGGTGATGGGGAAGAAGGCAGCAAACCACACTCCCACATATGTACCTATGCATCAATCTTGCATGTTCTTCACATGGACCCCCAAACCTAAAACCCAATAAAATATATATTTAAAATAATAATGATGATGTATGAATATTTTTTATTTTTAAATAAATCCTATCAGAGTCATCTTTCCTGTTGGGGTCAGGCTGAAAGCCAGGCCTCAAGGTCGCCCCAAGGTCCCTGTTGTCCACAGGCAAAGTGACTTCCAGCCTCTGTCCAGTGTTTCTTCCCCTGCCCCACGGGCCTGGCACTGTTACCCAAAATCCAGGGGCCATTTCTATTCAGTCCTCTGCTAGCTCTGAGGACCTATGTTCAGTCTAAATGTCTTTTCCGCGGATGGTGCTGCCATGCACTTCACCTGGCAGCTGAAGTCAGTTCCAGCGGCCACAGAGGGAACCAGAAGTGCGTCTAGACATCACTGCCATCTTCTCATCTACCTAGTATTTGGCTCACATCTCAGGATCTCACTGAATGCGAAGCATCTCTGGGAAATCAATGTTATTACCCATTCCTTCATATTTCCAGTGTGGAAACAGGCCAAGAGAGGGGACGTGAATTACCCAATGTCACATCACCCGCAAATGGCAGGGCTGAGATTTCATTGATTTTACAATTTTATTGATGTATAATTCATGTACAGTAAACTGCTCATATTTTAAGCATGCAATTCTGGGCCAGCCACAGTGGCTCACCCTGTAATCCCAGCATTTTGGGAGGCTGAGGGAGGTGGATCACTTGAGGCCAGGAGTCCGAGACCAGCCTGGCCAACATGGCGAAACCCTGTTTGTACTAAAAATACAAAAATTAACCAGGCATGGTGGCACATGCCTGTGGTCCTAGCTACTTGGGAGGCTGAGGCAGAAGGATCACTTGAACCCAGGGGGCGGAGGTTACAGTGAACTGAGACTGCACCGCAGTACTCCAGCCTTGGTGACAGAACAAGACTGTCTCAAAATAAATAAATAAGTAAATATGTGAACAGTGTACAATTACATAAGTTGTGAAGCATGTATACATTCAGGTTTTTCAGCCTCAGCCCTACTGGCATTTGGAGATAATTCTTTTTGGGGGACTGAGGGCATCTCGTGGACTGTAGGATGTTTAGCCTTATCCTTCGCCTCTATCCATAGATGCTGGGGGTCTAATTGGAAAGGCTGGACAGAGGCTGGGAGTCACTTTGCCTGTGGGCAACAGGGAACTTGGGGTGACCTTGAGGCCTGGCTTTCAGCCTGACCCCAACAGGAAAGATGACTGACAGGATTTATTTAAAAATACAAAATATTCATACATCATTATTATTAGTATTTCGCCAAGGTTATCATTCGCTGGGCTTCAGCCACAAAAACATTCAGGAACATGGAAAAGACTTGAAGACCTTAAATCAAAGCTCACCTCTTCTGGGCCACCCTCGAGTTCAGGCTTGGTGCCTGGCGAGGCCGTTTTCAGGATTATGAACGGTGCATATTTTTGCAATTTATCTAGAGACTCAGTAATCATGGCCTTATCCCCGCTGGGCCCCGTCCCCCCTCTTCATTCAGTTGCACCTTGAGGAAGATGAATAGGAGAGCAGCTTAGGAACTGGAATGAGAGTCCTCAATCAGCTCTTTGTTCACTCTGACCACTGGGCGAGACAGAGAGAGTCACTCTGGCAGCCAGAACACAACACCTTTGTCTCACGCGTGGCTCCGGGGCCTTTTGGAATCCAGTGGCTGGGGAAGGTGGCTTCTTCCCCACCTGAACAGCCTAAAGCATCTCCAGGCACCCTTAGGGTCCCAGGGTTAGCTAAGAGGCAGCTGGGGCACAGCCAGGGCAGAGCCGAGGCACAGTGGGAAACATACATGCAGGTTCCGGTCTCGCTCATTTAATGGCTTTTCCCCAAATGATGGTGGCAGCACCTGAGCGCAGGTGGAGAAGACAGCAGGGGTGGTGGTGGATTCCAGGGAAGCCTGGGATGCCCCAGACTGTGGCCTTCAGGAGCGAAGGGCTGTTTGGGGCCTCCCTTCTAACCATGTCCCATACCCACCCCATGAGGACACTTCTCTTGCAGAGTGAACCCCATGGGCCTCAGGTTGGCAGGGAAGGCCGTCAGCTTGGCCCCACCTCTGCGGCTCCTCCTCAAGCTTGCCACACTCCATGGCTGGTGTTCTGTGCTCGGGGGAACCACACCCGCCCTGGTGTATCCTGTCTTTGCTGATGGTGTTCCCTCTGCTGAGAGTGCAGTTCCCATTCTCCCGGCAATTCCAACCCTGGAGAGTCCTCAGGGCTCTTCCAGGACAGTGTCCACCAAGTGCTGCCTCCCCGTTCCTGAGGCTGGATGACAAACTCATCTCCCAGGCTCCACGCATCACCCGCTTCCTCCCACTCTGATGTTGACTTTGGGTGCTGGCCTTGTCTGGCAGGGGTCTCCCCACAGTTAGATTGTGAGAGGAACCCTGAACTGATCATGTCTGAATTCCCAGGACCAGGCCCAGTGCCCGGCACAACTGACGTGTGTTGAATAAACGTGCTTCGTAGAGGGTGGACCAAGTGGCTTTCCTAAGCGATTTTTCTTTTTTTTTTTTTTTTTGAGACAGAGTTTCACTTTTGTAGCCCAGGCTAGAGTGCAATGGCGCAATCTCAGCACACTGCAACCTCCACCTTCTGGGTTCAAGCGATTCTCCTGCCTCAGCCTCCCGAATAGCTGGGATTATAGGCGTCTGCCATCGAACCCGGCTAATTTTTGCATTTTTAGTAGAGATGGAGTTTCACCATGTTGGCCAGGCTGGTGTTGAACTCCTAACCTTAGGTGATCCACCTGCCTTGGTCTCCCAAAGTGCTGGGATTACAGGTGTGCGCTACCACACCTGTCCCTAAGTGATTTTTCTATATCAAACACCAAGGAGAAAGAGGGGCAGCAGAATGGAAGGCTCTGCTGCTTTCGGAGTGGGGAGAGCTCAGCTTCTCAGAGCCTCCCTGACCTTCAGCCTCTGAGGCTCCTATTGGGGGGGAGGGCCTGGCTGACGCTGTTGGGTGCCAGCTGCCTGGGTTCAGAACAGGCCAGGTTGGTTGGGTTGGTGGTGTGGGGGAGAATCAGGAAGAGGGAGCTTGCTCAAAATCTGGCTCATTTACCCAACAAACAATAAGACAGAGGACGGGATTGTTCAAAGTTGCTGGGTGGCGGCCATGAGAAAGACCCCACTGGTCTGAGAGGTCTGTGCAGGAATGCAGGGAGCCTGGGAAGCACAGAGGGGAGTGGGGCCTGGGGGTGAGGGCACGGGGCGGGTTGGGGACTGGGTGGCACTGGGCACTGGCTCTGGCAGACAGTGCCAACAGGGGACATTTATTTCTAGCCCCATGGCTGGTGGTCTCACCATGCGTGATGGTGAATTTTAGGTGTCAACCTGATGGGACCATGGGGGTCCCCAGACATTTGGTCAAGCCTCTGTGCTTGTGAGCGTGTTTCTAGATGAGACTAGCATTTGAATCTGCAGCCCAGGCAAGCGGAGTGCCCTCCCCGCCGAGGGTGGGCCTCACCCCGTCCATCAGGAGCCTGAATAGAATAAAAAGCTGAGGAGGAGAGAATTATGTGCCTCTGCCCGTCTTCAAGGTGGAACTATTGGTCTTCTCCTGCCTTTGGACTCAGACTCAGCAGAAAGAGCACCTCCTGTGCCAGTGCTGTTGGCAGGAATCCAGAATGTGCACTCCTGGGGCTCTGGACCATGACTGGCTTGGTTCCAGCCCTTCTGTGAGCATCTCTCGCTGGGTGCTGGATGCTCTCTGGGGCCAAGATGGGGTCGCCTGCCTGATTCTGCTGCAAGGAGGGGCCAGCCCCATTGGAACCATAAGTGCAGGGGCCGGGGCAGCCTGATTCTCTAGGAAGAACTGCCACACTTTTTCTAGAAGAAACAAAAAGGGGTTTCAGGCAGCCCAAGCGAACAGATGCCTGCTGTGCACGTGTGTTCTGAGCACCGGCTAGGAAGTGCAGGACTTCTGAGAAGGCCTAAAGTTAATGAGAACCCAGACAAGGCAGTGAACGCGTGATCCTGATAAAAAGTGACTGCAGGGGCTGCTCCGGGCAGGGGGGCTCAGCCTGGAGTGGGTCCGCCCTGTCCCTGAGCCATTCCTGTCCTTCACCCCATCTGACGTGTGCCTGACTGTTCTTCCTTTATTGTGGGGGATGAGGGTGCAGAGCCGACGTGTTCATTTTCCTTCCCCATGCTCAGCTCACGGACCCCACGCCCCACTCCCAGCCTCACGCCGATGGCTTTCCCACTCAGCAGGTTCAATGCACGCACACGATGGGTGCGCCTCCTTGCAGAATACTGCATGGGGCTTCTGCTGAGTAGGGCTTCCGGTGAGCACGGCTTCACACTGTAAATGCTACTGTGCCCCGATCCCTCTCAGTTTCACGCAAGGTCATCAAGTTTAAAAATATATATATGTTGAACCAGCCTTGCATCCCCGGGATGAAGCCTACTTGATCATGGTGGATAAGCTTTTTGATGTGCTGTTGCAATCGGCTTGTCAGTATTTTATTGAAGATTTTTGCATCTATGTTCATCATGGATATTGGCCTGAAGTTTTCTTTTCTTGTTGAGTCTCTGCCGGGTTTTGGAATCAGGATGATGTTGGTCTCATAAAATGATTTGGGAAGAATTCCCTCTTTTTGTATTGTTTGGAATAGTTTCAGAAGGAGTGGTACCAGCTCCTCTTTGTATGTCTGGTAGAATTTGGCTGTGAACCCGTCTGGACCTGGGATTTTTTTGGGTAGTAAGCTCTTAATTGCTGCCTCAACTTCAGACCTTGTTATGGGTCTGTTCAGGGTTTGCCATCAAAAACGATGAGTTTGTGTCCTTTGTAGGGACATGGATGAACCTGGAAACCATCGTTCTCAGCAAGCTGACAGAAGAGCAGATCAAACACCGCATGTTCTCACTCATAGGCGGGTGTTGAACAATAAGAACACATGGACACAGGGAGGGGAGCACTACACACTGGGGTCAGTTGGGGGGAAATAGGGGAGGGA
>NW_022436954.1:228159-238963 GCF_009761245.1 Sapajus apella | reverse complement strand
TTTTGAGATGGAGTCTTGCTCTGTCTCCCAGACGACTGGAGTACAATGGCACAATCTATCTCTGCTCACTGCAACCTCCACCTCCTGGGTTCAAGTGATTCTCCTGCCACAGCCTCCTGAGTAGCTGGGATTACAGGCACACACCACCACACCCAACTAAGTTTTGTATTTTTAGTACAGATGGGGTTTCACCATGTTGGCCAGGCTGGCCTTGAACTCCTGACCTCAGGTGATCTGCCCGCCTCAGCCTCCCAGAGTGCTGGGATTACAGGTGTGAGCCATCATGCCCGGCCCATTTTAACCATTTCTAAGTGTATCATTCAGTGGTGTTAAGTTCATTCACACTGTTGTGTTGTGCAGCTGTCACCACCACCCACCCCCAGGCCTTTTCATTTTCCCAAACTGAAACTCTGTTCCCAGTAAACCCCAACTCTTTGCTTCCTCCTCTCCCAGCCCCTGCCAACCACCATTCTATTTTCTGTCTCTATGAGTTTGAGCCTTCTTGACCTCATTTGAGTCCTACAGCTGTCACCTTTTTGTGACTGATTTATTTCACTCGGCATGACTTCTTCAAAGTTCATCCATGTTGTCCCTTGTGTCAAAATCTCCTTATTTCCAAGGCTGAGTGATATTCTGTTGTGTGGACTGACCACACTCTGTTCATCCATTCATTTGTTGATGGATGTTTTGTCCATTTCTACCTTTTGGGTAGCGTGAAAAATGCTGGTTGGAACATGGGTGTACAAATATCTCTTTGAAACGCTGGATTCTGTTCTTTGGGAGACAGACCCAGGAGTGGCATTGCTGAATCACGTGCTAATTCCATGTTTAATTTTTGGAGAAACAGCCATACCATTTTCCACAGGGGGCTGCACCATTTTACATTCCCACAATTGTGACTCAGTTGCAGCCGCTGTACCAGATGTGGTTTCATTGCTTAAGCAAATTAACACATCTTCTTGTACCTGGTATGCAGCCATTGACTTGACCAATGCCTTTTTCTCCATTCCTGTCCATAAGGCCCACCAGAAGCAATGTGTCTTAGCTGGTAAGGCCAGGAATATGCCTCTATTGTCCTACCTCAGGGGTTTGAGAGACAGCTCTTGGCATGGGCTTTGGTGGAAACTGAACGTTTGACTGTGGATCAACCTTGACTAATGTGCAAGGGTTCCAGTTTCTCCATGGCCTTGCTGACACTTGTTATTCTCCACCTTGTTGATAGCAGCCATCCTGAGGAGTACAAGGTGGTGTTGTGTGTTATTTTTACTTGTCTCCATGTGGCTGAGGGCACGCGGGTGCACGCTGGTGCACACACAGGAGGGTCATCTGAGGTCAGGAGTTTGAGAGCAACCTGGCCAACATGGTGAAACCCTGACTCTACTAATGCATGCCGTGTGACTCCTGCTCAGTCCCATCTGCTGCTTCACAATGTGTCGCTAACTCAGTCACCCACCACTGGACTCTGAGCTTCTCCATCCTTCACTTCCACAGTGTTCATTGACACCAGTGCAAGCCTTGCTGGGGAAGACACAGTGAGAGCCTTTCTCAGCCATGCATTCCTCAGCCTGACTGCAAGTTCACAGCCCCCTACAAAGCCCAGCCTGAGAGCTTCCCAGCCTGGCACGTGCCCAGTCTCCCTCCCACGGCCATCCTGGAAGCCTCTGCTTCCCACCATCTTGCCAGCACTTGGCATTCGCCAACCCTCTAACTTTTGCCAATCTTATGGGGTTTCCTGCACTCGGCTGCATTTCTCTGATTCCCGTGGGTTTGAGCAGCTCTTCAGTGATGCGTGCATCATGTACCTTTTCCCTTCTGGGAATTGTCTACTGGGGTTGGCTTTCTGTCAACTTAAACAGGAGCAAACTTGGCTACTTTTAATAAAGGTCAGGCTTGTGGGAGCAGGGGCATTCTACGTGCATTGGAAGGTCAGGTCCAGCCTGCCTGTTTTTGTGCATATTCTCTTCAGTCACTGCTTGGCACCTTCAAAATGCAGCCACAGAAGGGAGTTCATGGGCTGGGCATTCTGCTAAGGGACACAGCTGTTTCTGGCCCCTGCATCCAAGGACTGAACTCTCTGCTTTATTGCTCTGGTGGAGCTGCAAGCCTGAGACTCCACATGTTCTTTCAACACTCCCTCGATGGCCATCCCAGTGCCCTTTTTTTTTTTTTTTAAAGATGGAGTCTCCCTCTGTAGCCCAGTCTGAAGTGCAGTGGTGCCATCTTGGCTCACTGCAACTTCCGCCTCCCAGGTCCTGGTTCAAGAAATTCTCCTACCTCAGCCTCCAAGTAGCTGGGATTGCAGGCATGAGCCACCACATCCAGCTAATTTTTGTATCTTTTAGTAGAGACGGGGTTTCACCATGTTGGCCAGTCTGGTCTTGAACTCCTGACCTCATGATCCACCTACCTCGGCCTCCCAAAGTGCTTGGATTACAGGTGTGCGCCACCGTGCCCAGCCCGCAGTGTGCTTTTAATTGTTGACAAGCCAGAGGGTGCAGCAGAGAAAGACGTTGCTGGTGTTCAGGCTTTCGGGGACTGGCAGGGAGGGCTACTCTCCACGATGGATGATGCCACGCGTGGAGTCCAGATTGTTTGTTGTTTTTGTTTTGGTACCCATCATCTCAAGCATTGTCTTTCTTTGTGTGTGTTACATATAATCCAAGTATACTCTCTTAGCTATTTTTAAGTGTACGATAAATTTTCGTTGACTGTAGTTACCTCGTTGTGCTATCAAATGCTAGATCTTATCCATTCTAACCACGTTTTTGTGCCCGTTACCCATCCCCTTTCCTTCCCATCTGCCAACTACCCTTCCCAGCGTCTGGTAACCATCATTCTACTCTCTATCTCCATGAGTTCAATGGTTCGATTTTTCAGTTCCCACAAATAAATGAGAACATATGAAGTTTGCCTTTCTGTGCCTGGCTTATTTCACTTAACACAGTGACTTCCAGCTCCACCCACACTGCTGCAAATGGCAGGATCTCATTATTTTCACGACTGTATAGTGCTCCATTGTGTATATGCAACTGCTTTTCCTTTACCCATTCCTCTGTCGATGGACACTTAGGCTGCTCCCAAATCTTGGCTGCTGTGAGCAGTGCTGCAGTAAACATGGAGGTGCAGGTATCTTTTCAGTATACTGATTTCCATTCTTTGGGGCATATACCTAGCAGTAGAACTGCTGGATCGTGTAGCAACTCTGTGTTTAGAGTTGTGAGAACCCCCACACTGTTCTCCGTGGTGGCTGTGCTAATCTACATTTCCACCAATGGTGTCGCCATTTACCCAAGGCTCCACAGTCAGCAGGTGGTGAAGCCGGCCAGGCTCGTGCTCTTCCCTTCAGGGTGACAGGTTCCCCCTGGCTGTGGGTGGGTCCAAAGGTGGCATCTGGGAACCAGGGCCTGGAGTCAAGAACCTTGGGAATATACCTGGAGCTCTGTTCTACTGCGGCTCAGCTGGCACTCAAGCTGGAAAACAAAGTCCTCCTCGCTGCCCACTCTTCCCTCTCCTGTCCCCGAGTACAGGAGTCTCTCTCCGTGGCCACCACTGCCCAAGCCCTGTGCTGAGTACTGCCTGGCCACTGCCGGTGCTGACTCAAGGCCCACGAGCTCGGCAATCAGCTTGTGGTCAACGCTTCCAGGCCTGCGTCTCTCCTTCAAGGCAGCAGGCTCCCTCGCTGGCCCAGGACAGGTACAGAAATGCTGTCCAAGAGCCAAGGCCTGCAACTGAGGACACCATGGAGGTATGGGGCTCTGGCGAGAACTCCAGCCAGAGGGGGCTCCAGGAGTGAGCCAGGTCAGCCTGGATGTGCCCAGCCTCAAATCCCAGTATGGCTACTCACTAGCCAGTCACCCGGCCTCCCTAAACGTGTTCGTTCTGTTTTGCCATCCGTTCATTGAGGTGACCATAGAATCCGCCGCCAAGGGCCGCATGGTGGGTTGCATGATGACTTTCCACAGAGGGTGCATCCACCCAGGGGCTGTGCATGTGGCCTTGTTTGGAAAAAGGGAAATGCTGAGGTTATTCTGGATGGGAGCAGCTATACCTCCAGTGTCCTCATGAGAGAAGGGAAGGGCAGAGGACACGGAGGGGACATGACAGGAACATGGAGCAGGCATTGGGCTGACACGCCTACACTCCCGGAGCATCTCGGATCAGAGCTACCAGAACCCAGAAGAGACGAGGAAGGACCCTCCCATGGAGCCTCCAGAGGAACCAGCCCCACGACACCTTGACCACTTCTGGCCTCCAGCCGGGTGCGGTGGCTCACATCTGTAATCTGAGCACTTTGGGAGGCTGGGACGGGAGGATCACTTGTGGTCAGGAGTTCGAGACCAGCCTGGCAGACATGGTGAAACCCTGTCTCTACTAAAATTACAAAAAGTAGCCAGGCATGGTGGCACATGCCTGTAATCCCAGCCACTCTGGAGGCCGAGGCAGGAGAATTGATTGAACCCACAAGGCAGAGGTTGCAGTGAGCTGAGATTACTCCACTGCACTCCAGCCTGGGCAACAAAGTGAGACTCCATTTCAAACAAACAAACACTGGCCCCCAGAACTGTGACACCAATAAATTTCTGCTGTTTCAAGCCCCCCAGTTTGCGATCCCATTTGTTCCGGCAGCTCTAGGAAACTGAAACAAGTTTGGTGGAGGAGAAAGATAGCAAGCATGAGAATTCCTGCGTGGAGGAGGCCCTCGCTGCCAGTCAGCCCCGATCACTACAAGCCAAGAGCCATTTCTAGAGAACGGACCAAGGAATGAAAACGTGCGTTCTGTTGATCACAACTGGAACACCAAAGAAAGAACAAAAGGGAGGAGTGGCCACATGGCGCAGATAAAAACAGTTAACCATGTTCTATTTCACAGTTTGCCTGGTCTGCTGCCCAGACTTGATGATTGATGAGGAGTTTTCTCTTTTTTTTTTTTCCAACCAAAAAGAACATGTTGCTTAAGCTGAGGTTTCCAGGGACCTGAGACAGGCAGAAAAACAGCCTCTCAAGCCCTCCCCATCAGCCAAGCAAGTGGCCTCAGCTTTCCAAATCGCGTCAGTGAGACCCTGGGGACAGACTGCTGTGGAATAGCCCAGGGAGGGAGGCAGGGGCCGTTTCTAATGACCCTGAGAAAGCCAGGCACAGCTGCTGCCAGGAAAAGGAAAGACGGTAACGTTCCATTACCGACAGTGGAAATGGAACGAAGGTTTTGGAGAAAATGCAGGCAGAAGCAGAGATTTAGGACATATCTGTGTCCGAGGACTTTCCTGGAGAGATGCCTTCTTGGAAGCCGAGTGCCTCTTCTTATAGAACAAATAGAAAATCTGCCAGACCTCTGCTCTCGGCTTCTGAGAATGACTCCGTTTGTCACGGCAAGGGCTTGTCCCACCTTTGCAGGCCTCGGGGGGTGTCCCAAGGCTCTGCTGTTCACCAGGGTGCACAGGATAGGGGATGGTGGGATTCTGAGTTGGAGGGTGACTGGAGGCCCTCGTGTCCCTAGAGACCTGGGCTGGGCCAGTTTCCTCACCTGTTAGGCAGCTCAGGACACAGTGTGACTCTGCAGGGGCCCAGCGGGGAAACTTCCAGGGCAGCCTGGCTGCAGGAGGGTAGCACTGGTCTGACCTATGTATTAAGGAGGGAGGGCAGGGTGAACTGCCTGCCTCGAACAGCCTCTCTTTCCCCCAAGTGTTGTGGTGGCCCCTCCTCTAGGGACCCCCTTAGAGCAAACTGCTTTTTCTATGGGTCTTCCAGAACACGCGGCTTGCGGCCCGTCACAACACGTGGTGTCCTGCTAGGGACCGTCAGGAGATGGAAGCCACAGGGCATTTTGGCAGCCAGAATTTAACTGAGAAGAATACAGAAGGGGTGCTAGCTGAGTGCTGCTTACTTCTCCCCAGCTGACCCAGGCACAGTGAGAACTCAGGTGTCATGGAGACAGCAACCGCAGGAGTCAGCCACTCCCATGGAGGTGAGGCTGTGGCCATAACAGCAAGGAAGCCGGGGAGTGCAGCCCGCAAGGCATAAACTGAGGCTTCCAGGGAGGAAGCACTGATTGGCTGGCTGGGGGTGTCTCTTGGCAGGTGAAGGACACAGGGTCCCTGGTTCTGCGAGGGTTAGTGTTGGAAACAGATGCTCAGTGCTGTAAAGAAATATCAGCACTGAGACAAAGGATCTCTCAGCAAAGCAACTTTTATTCCCTGGGCTGCAGGAAGGGCACCCTCACTAGCCATCTTGCACAAGAGGACAATGAACAAAGGAAAACACACAAATTCATCCCTCACGCATTTGGGGTCGTCCTTACTGCTGTGTCTGATCTCCATTGGCTGGAGCCAGACCTCACAATCTAAACTAAAACCCAATTGGCTAATAACTTAAAACTTTTCTAAACAGGCGAAAGCAATAGAGAGCTGGGACATGCCTGTGAGCACGTCCAGCACAGGTATCTTAGTTAAAGTGCAAGGACATAGAATGTACTCGTGCCTGTAAGCATGGCATGTCTGACAGCTACATAGGATAGGGCTCAACAAAGAGTTACTAGCACACTTATGATTCATTCTTTAATAAGAAAGGACACTTTAAAGAGGAACTTTTCTGCAGTTGGCAAAATTGTAGGCAAGATCCTCTCTGCTATGGGAAGGAACTGCACTGCCAAAGCGAAGACCTGTTCCTGGAAAGAAAAAGAAAAAAAAAAAAAAAAAGGCAGCAGCCGCAGTATTGTCAGAACAGGACCAAGGGACAGAACTTTCCACCCAGCCCTGCAGTCCCCTCCAGCACCCCCTGTGCAAGGCGGCCACGCACCGAGAACACCCAGTGTGGAAGGGCAGCTGTGACGTGGAGAGGCCAGGGTCAGGCACTCCCTCGGACCGGGCAGCCCCGTCCACCCCCTTCTACTCCTATTCACGCATCTCTCCAACAGCAAGGCCACTTATGCTTCTGCCTAACAAGCTGCAAGCATCGTCCACACAAGTGATTTTTCTTAGCCTCTCCGCCAGCTGAGGAGCTGCAGAAGCCGCCAGTCGTTGTGTCTGTCTTTGGGGGCTGGTCCTAGTGCCACCTCTGGGCCATGCCAGATCTTTCTCCTCCTCCTCCGCCCCTCCTTCTCCCTCCCCCTCCCTCCTCCTCCCCCTTCCTGCTCCTCCCATCCTCTTCCCCTCCTCCTCCTCCTCCTCCTTCTTCTTCTTGGTCTTACTCTGTGGCTCAGGTTGGAGTGCAGTGGTGCAATGACAGCTCACTGCAGCCTCAACCTGCCAGGCTCAAGTGACCCTTCCACCTCAGCCTTTCCAGTAGCTGGAACCACAAGTGTGTACCACCATGCCCTGATAATTTTTGAGTTTTTTGTAGAAACAGGGTCTTGCTGTGTTGCCCAGGCTAGCCTTGAACTCCTGAGCTCAAGGGATCTTTTCATCTCAGGCTCTCAAAGTGCTGACATTGCAGGTGAGAACCACTGCCCCAGCCGAGATATTTCTTAAATCCGATCGCCACCTTGATTAGTCCTCTACGGCTGATGTAACAAATTGCCACAAATGAAGTGGCTTCAAACAACACAGATTTATTGTTGCTACAGGTCTGGAGGTGAGAGGTCAGACAAAAGACTCAATGGGCTAAAGTCAAGGCGTCATCAGGACTCGTTCTTTCCTGGGCCTCTAGGGGAGAATCGTTTCCTGCTTTTTCTGGCCTCTAGGGGAGAATCGTTTCCTGTTTTCTCCAGCCTCTGGGGAGAATCTGCTTCCAGCTTTCTCTGACCTCTAGAGGAGAATCCATTTCCTGCTTTCTCTGGCCTCTAGGGGAGAACCGTTTCCTGCTTTCTTGGGCCTCCAGGGGAGAATCTGTTTCCTGCTTTCTCCAGCCTGTTGAGGCTGCCAAATATCTTGGCTGCTGGGTCCTTCCTCCATCTTTTAAGCCATAAACATTGCCTCTTTCTCTCCATTCTTCCAGCTCCCTCTGAACATAGCTGAGAAAGGTTCTTTGCTTTTAAGGATTCATGGGAGTAGATTAGGCCCGCCTGGAAAATCCAGAATCACCTCCCTGTCTATGAGATCCCCACTTCCGTCACATCTGCCAAGTCTCTCTTGCTAGGTAAGGTCACATGTTCACAGGTTCCAGGGATAAGGATGTGGGTGTCTTTGGGGTCCATTGTTATGCCTACCACAGAGTGTCTTCCGAAAATTCTGTTGACTACAGACCAAGAAAGCTGATCCCAAACAAAATTTCTTTAAAGAATGAGAAGAGAGACAAAGAAAATAGGAATGTCCATACAAACAATCCCGTGTGTGCAAGTTCCCACCAGAAGCAAGGCCAGGACATCTGCGCATGGCCACAGTCTGCCTTTCTACAGCTGCCATCACGAGCCCTCCTCTGCAGGTCATTTCGTGTGTCCTTTGACCTCAGCTGGGTGGCGTGCCTCACCTGGTGGGGGGATAAGACACTCCTTCCTGAAGGGTCTGAATCCTCAGTGGTCTCAGTCCTCCACTCACTTGTATTATTAATTATGCAAGAGCCAAGAGGCACCCCAGAGACACCTTTGGGTCTAGAAACAGTCTCCTTCCTCCCCGCCGCCCACATCACGTAGCAGCAACCGAATTTCCTGTTGGCAGTCGGGATCCATTGCTCCGGCCAGTACAGTGGCCTTCCTCTTTTCCTGCAGGTTCAGTGGTCAGCGGGGCCCAACATGGCCACGTGATCATCTCATCTTCCAATTCACTGGAACCAATGTTGTGTCTCCAGGTAGAAACATCTTTTCCAAACCAGCAACACTCAAAACTGCAAAAATGGGAAGCAAAATCTGCAGGTGGGTTACCGGATGGCACAGCAGAGGAACCGTAGCCATTTGCTTCCTTAAAGTTTCAGAAGACAGTGTGGCCTCAGCAAATCTGCAAGGATTTCAGCACGGGGCCCTGCCTGAGTCCTTTCTGAATCCCTAAGTGTTTGTCCAGGCTTTGATACAGCAAGATGCCCCCAACTCAGCAGATTCTTGTAAATGCAGATGTGCCCCGTCTCTCTTTTCCAGGACATTGAAAACACCCGGAGAACTACCCTGTGTCTACATCCCTGCAAGAGCCACCATGTCTAAACACAAACATGGTAAAGTCTCTAGTCCGGAGACCCAGCACATAGAAGGTAGCCCACAGGTTTTAAATTGGATTAAATTTCCTTGACAGAGTAGTCAGAATGTTAACGCCCCATTTGTTAAGCCATGAACAAGAATCCATGCCCTACTATTAATTAGTCCATAAACTCTTCATCAAAAAGTGGAATGAGACCAGGCATGGTGGCTCATGCCTGTAATTCTAGCCCTTTGGGAGGCCAAAGTGGGAGGATCACTTGTGTCCAGGAGTTCAACTCTAGCTTGGGCAACATAGCAAGACTCCACCTCTACAAAAATAGCCAGGCATGGTGGCATGCACCTGTGCTTCCAGCTATTCGGGAGGCTGACGTGGGAGGATCACTTGAGCCTGGGAGGTCAAGGCTGAAGTGAGCCGTGATGGCTCCACTGTACTCCAGCCTGGGACAGTGAGAGACTCTGTGTTTAAAAAATAAGAAAGGAGAATGGAAAAATAGAGAGATATAGTATGGAAGCCCAAGACATGCTGTAGGCGGTTAAACAATGCCCCTCAAAATACATGTTTAAGTCATAACCCTGGGACCTGTGATTGTCCCGATGTGGAACTAGTATCTTTGCAGATGTAAGTAAGTGAACAGATGAGACCATTCTGGACTCAAGGCAGGCCCTATGTGCAATGACGGGTGTTCTTGTAGAGGGAAAGATGCAGAGCCTCCGAGGAGAAGGCCATGTGAGGGCGAAGGCCAAGGCTGGAGCGATGTGTCCATGAACCAAGGAGCGCCAAGGCTGCCGGCCACCACCAGGAGCTGGGAGACGTGAGGAAGGTTTCTCCTCTAGAACTTTTGGAGGGAGCCTGGCCCTGATGCCACCTTGATTTTGGACTTCTGGCCTCTGGAACTGTGAGAGAAGACATTTCTGTTGTTTACGCTCCCCGGTGTGTGGCGAATCATTAGAGCAGCCACGGGAAACTCACACGCATGCCTGGGGGGCATCAGGCAGGTGCAACTGTACAAGTGACCGGCCTGGGCGGCATCGGCCAACATGGAGGGCTCTAGAAGGCATGGCAACAAAGAGGGGATGGGTGACCCAGGAAACACCCACCTGCCCTCATGACTGTGTCCAGCACTCCTGGTGGGCCGCTGACTCGGGGCGGTGGAAGCGGAACCAGCTCTGCAAACAGGAGCCCTGGGATCTGCGGCGGCCCTGTTTGGGCTGAAAAACTCTGGACTCGTAATTGGGGATACGGCAGAACACTTGGTCAACCAGATGTCCGCCTCCAAGAGGAAGGATTTCCAGGCAAATTCAGCAAGTAGGAGGCCCTGTGCGTGTCCACACCTTACGTGACCAGGACAGGGCTTACGGGACAGTGGCAAAAATACAGTTGTTCTCCCATAAGGGCTGGCCCTAGAATGAGCTGAGAGGCAGGAGGGCAGCACGAGTTATCCAGAATGTTTTCCTTCAATGAAAGAATGAGGAGGGAGCCGGAAACCAGGAGAAAATAAAAGTGGCACTGGAAGGGCTGCGAGTGGGGTGGGGGCAGTGGAGTCATCAGGAAAATGTGCAGACCTCAGGTTTCCTCCCGTTTTGGAAAACCTGAAGCCATCCAGAGAAGAGAAGCTGGGCCAGGGTTTGTGGAGACGCATTCTTTTCTTTTCTTTTTTCTTTTTGAGACAGAGTTTTGCTCTTGTGCCCAGGCTGGAGTGCAATGGCGCAATCTTGGCTCACTGCAACCTCCACCTCCCAGGTTCA
>NW_022436954.1:177223-228059 GCF_009761245.1 Sapajus apella | reverse complement strand
GACAATTCATTGCTGCTAACTGCAGACGTACTGTTTCTCTGGAAGCGAAGATTGAGGCAGCAATTGCATAATTTGAACTTTTGTGCAGCCTTATGAACTGATGCCTGGAAGACTTTGCCTGGCTTTTTCCTGCAAACATAAAAAGTGGTGAAGCGGTGGGCGGGTGGTCCGTTCCGCTCCCCAGCAGCCCCTTCCCATGTGCCTGTGGGGTAGCAAACACATTTTTTTTCATGTGACACTTTCCAGCAAAACTTTCAAGGTCCCGTTTAGACACAGCACCCATGAAAATCTGTCACGGGAAGAGCAAAAGCAAACACAGCCTATCCAGCTGTGCAGCAGCCTCGGCCATTCTGTAAAGGCCTTGGAGAAGGGTGATCCCTCTTCATAAGCCTGTGCCCCCCGCCAAGGGCTGCAGGCTGTGACCCCAGGCTCTTGCAGGTCATGTGAGAACTTTGTTCTGTGCTTTGGTAACGAGCCAGCCCAGAACCCAGCGGCTCTTAGTGGCTTGAAAGCAACAGCATTGTTTATGTTTCTCCTTCACAGCAGACGTGTAGGAGTGGGGGCCGGGGGGACCTGGGGACATCTCCAGGGGCTTGTGTGCTTGTGCTGCTCAGATGGTGGCTGCTCTGGGGTCATTCAAGGGCTTCTTCCCTCATCTGATGGCGGTGCTGGCTGCGGGCTGGGACCTCAGCTGGGGCTGTTGGCCCGAGCTTTGCTAACTGAAAAATCACACGATCTGTACCTTTAGAAAAGGAGACCCTGCCATGTCTTGTGAAGGGCTGCGGCCTGCAGGGTGCTCCTTTGGACAGGCTGGGAAACTTGGCCTCTGGCGGAGATTGGGAGCTGGCGCTTCGGAGAAGGAGGGGTTGGACGGGAATTTAAGCAGAATGGGTTGGCCTGGTATACGTATTTTAACAGGTTACAGGAGGAGCCGTGATATGTTTATAATTTGGTCTCTCATTGCCACAGAGAATCCCGTCTGCCAGTCTCATGATCTCTTGTTTTAACATTAATGCTGGTCACTTGTGTCTAAAGTGCGTAAAGGAGTGGGTATAACGGGCTGTGTCTGACCTGCCATCTCCTCACAATCACCGTTGACTCTGTGGCTGGGAGTCGTCTCTGCTCATGTCTGCAGGGCTCTGCCCTGGGCCCCTGTGAGCAGAGTCAGTCCCAGCCCTTCCTCTCCAGGGTCCAGGGTATACAACTCAGCAGGAACAGCCCTAGATCAGCTCACTCAGGAGGTGGGAGGTGGCAGCGGGCTCCATCTCTCTGCCGCCCCAGCCAACAGCAGCTGCTTACTGTCAGTCCCTCAAGATGGCCCAGAGGATGCCAGGAATGAGGATGGGGGCGGCGTGGGGGGCAGCCCCTCCCTCTCTGCACTGCAGATGCTAAACCCTGCTGGGGATCAAGGGGGTCTAACGCCCCACCCGCACTCTGGTTAATGAGCAATTTGCTGGAAATCAACTCCTCTGCCCTTGCTCTAGCCTATGATCTAGCAAATGAGTATTTTTTGATCATTATTGACACATTTCTGAAGAAGCATAACTGGAGTGCTTAGTGATTGGGAGCTTACCCTGTATGACGGCCTCTTATTCAGAGGCAGCTCTGGGGAGCTTTCTGCTGCAAAGCCAGCTTTAACAGGCCTCAAAGTGTCTGCCAGGGGAAACGACAATCCAGCGTTTGTGTGTATGCCTCCCCCTGCCCCGCCATGTCAGGTAGATTGATGCCACAGTGGAGGACCCATGTGCTTATTTTGGATGAGAATAAGGTGAACTGGTAGAATTATCTAGAAGGAAAAAGTAGGATTTAGTAAAGACTTGTAATTAGATAGGGCTCTGTGCCACCAAGTCCATTATGATGAGTCAAACACACCCACAGAGTGAAGCCAAGGAGACACTGGGTGTCGGGGATCCCTGACTGCACCCCTTTCTGAAGACATGCACCTTAGCTCTTGAACTTTGACCCCTGAGCAGAGGGTGGTCTTAAAGACACTCCGGGCTGCTTGTCAGGGGCCTGGTTTTAGTCCTCAGCGTGCCTGTGAGTGAGCATCTCACCCTCCACCCTTCACGCCGCGATTGCGTGCTTCCTGTGTACCAGGGGTGAACCCAACTATCCGAGACTGGTCTCAATCAATTTAGAAAGTTTATTTTGCCAGGGTTAAGGATGCACCCATGACACAGCCTCAGGAGGTCCTGGTGACATGTGCCAGGTGGGTCGTGTCACAGCACAGGTGGTCGGTCAGGGCACAGCTTGGTTTTAGGGAGCCATGAGATATCAATCCATACATGTAAGATGTAAACTGGTTCGGTCCAGAAAGGCAGGACAACTTGAAGCAGGTTAAGAAACAAACAGCTGCATTCTTCTGAGTTTCTGATTTGCCTTTTATTGAATACGCAATTTACAGGAATAGTCACTCATGCCTTAGTCCCCGGCTCAGTGAAATGATAGGTTAGAGGAAGTCCTCAGATACACACTTGTCTCTGGTGAGCAGAGGGAGGACTTTGAGTTCTGCCTGTCCTTTGTCCACAAGGAATTTCCTTGTGGGCAAATTGTGAGGGAGAGATGTGGCTTCTTAAAAATCTTTGCAGCTGTCTTATTTAGGAATGGAATGGGAGGCAGGCATGTCCAGCGCAGTTCCCAGCTTGACTTTTCCCTTTGGCGTAGTGATTTGGGGTCCCGAGATTTATTTTGCTTCAATAAATCTCCTGGCTGTGCACACAGCAGCAATCCAGGCAAGCTGTCCCCACCTTCACTGAGCTCAGAGGCTCTCTGGGGAGGTGGACATTAAAGAAATGCTTAGACAAATAGGTCATTAAAATGGTGGAAGACTCTCAAAGGCAAGATTCTAAGGCCAAGATTCTTAGATTCAAAGGCCAAGGCCTTACAAAATCCTGCAGAGAGGATCTACGCTGGCTGTGCCCCCCAAATCTACTCCCGTCTTCCTTATTCCTAATAACGAATAGATTTTCTTAAGAACTACCCCTCTGTGGGACTGACCTGGGTTGGGAAGGACTGACCGTGCCCCCAGCTCAGGGTGGGCACTGGCAGACGTCATCACTGTGATTGGTCAGTGCAGGGCATGTGACTCAGGCCTAAGCCAATCAGCACACAGGCATCACCTCCCGGTGCAGCAATTGATTGGTAGAAAATCAGGGTGGACCTGAGAATTGATTCAATGTTTGGGGAGGCGGGGGCACCTTTGTGCCCTAGCAAGGCTGACTGCAAAATTTGCTACATAATTTTGCCCAGTTCAAATGAAAACGAAGAGCCTTTGTTCAGAAGTCAGGAGTAGCATGTTATTAAAGGTATTGTAAAATAAACTTGTCACTGATTTCCTCCATGTCTCTCTTGACGTCCTATTTTTAGATTTGCAATGAATATCATTCTGGGTAAAGAAAAATGAAAATGTAAATCATTGGTATAAATGTTACTGTTCACCTTTGTATCGTGGGACGTGGGTTTTCAGCTCATGTATGAGATCTTTGAACTTGTGTGTCAAATTGTAGAAAAGACGCCATTTGTCTTTTGTAGCTCACACCTGCACATGTATTGTGTTCCTGTGAGACAAAACAGCAGCCTTTCTTCTCCTTCAGATGCACACGTTCTAAGCTCTCTACCTTCCACTTACTGGTGGGTAAAGAAGAAGTAAAAGGCAGGGGAACTTTTTCTCTCCTTCTGTGTCGTAATTTTCAACATAAACAGTTGGCTGCAACACGGAAGTCACATAAGGAAGAAAGAATATGACAAGGCCGGGGGTGGTGCCTCATGCCTGTAATCCTAGCACTTTGGGAGCTTAAAGCTAGAGGATTGCTTGAGTCTGGGAGCTCGAGACCAGTCTGGGCAACATAGTGGCAGCCTGTCTCAACAAATAATAAAAAATTAGCCGGGTGTGGTGGCGTGTGCCTGTAGTCCCAGCCAGCAGGGAGGCCGAGGTGGGAGGATCACTTGAGCCTGGGAGGTCGAGGCTGCAGTGAGCCCTGATGGCACCACTGCATTCCAGCCTGGGTAACAGAGTGAGACCCTGTCTCAAAAATAAATAAATAAATAAATAAAAGAATATCACGGGTTGTTCCCTTCCACCGCTAATTCGTACGTTGAAGCCCTAACGCCCAGTGCCTCAGGCTGTGATCACATTTGGGTCTTTAAAGAGGCAAAGAAATTGAAGTTTTCAGAGTGGGCCCTAGTCCCAAATGACAGTGTCCTTGTAGGAAGAGAAGAGGAGGACTCAGGCACACACAGAGGGATGACCCCATGAGGACACCGGGAGAAGGTGGCATCCACAAGCCAAGGAGAGCAACCTCGGGAGGAGCCAGCCCTGTGATACCTCAACCTCGACTTCCACACTCTACTACTATGAGAGAAAAGGTATCCATTCTCTGAGCCCCAGTCAGCAGTATTTTGTTACAGCAGCCCAAGCTGACTAATACAGACTCCTCAGCTGTTCTTGTTCTTATTTACTTATTATTCATCTTTTTTCTAAATAAAAATAAAAGATAGAGATAGGGTCTTGCTATGCTGCACTGAGTGGCCTAGAACTCCTGGGCTCAAGCAGTCCTCCCATGGCCTCCCAGAGTGCTGGGATTATAGGAGTGAACCACTGTGTCTGGGTGCTGGGATTATCGGGGTGAACCACTGTGCCTGGTCTGTTCCTTTTCTTTGAGGACCGTCTTTCTGCATGTGAAGCAGGCTCTGACTTAAGTGGAAATGGCATCCTTTGGGGCTGTACTGCGTTTAGGCATCTGCAGACCTCACACCCTGGCCTTGCGCTCCCTTGGAGTCTTGCTTAGCACCACTACGGGAGAGTTGTGTGAGGCGGTGAGTGCATACCCGGCTCAAGCCCCTGCCACAGACATGCGCCACGGCCCCATTGGACTTCAGTTACAAGACACACGTTAAAGGTAGATTACTAAAAATGATGCAATAGCGGCAGCAGAACGTTAAACCAAGGCTGGGGCTGTTCTAAGCACGGGCCCTGTGTGACGGCAGGTGTTCTCTGGGGTCTCAGAAAGGAAGCATAGAGACCTCTAGCCCAGAAGGGGAGACGCAGCTCAGGGACAGAGCTGAGAAGCAGGGCTGAGCAGAGCTGGGGGAACCCAGGGAGCACATCCACGGCGTGCAGAGCAGTGGCCCCTCCACACCCTGCCGTGTGCCTCCAGCACCAGAGCCCCGTTGTGGGAAACACTTTAGTCTCTCACTTCTCACAAAAGACTGACCTGATTCCCTGGCCTCAGTCTCCCCATCTGTGGAGTGGGGACGTCAGGTCCCTGTTAGGCTCGCTCTGAATAAAGAGACCACCTAAACAGGCTTTGTGTGAGCAACAAGGCTGTTTATTCACCCATGTGTGGGTGGGCTGAATCTGAAAAGAGAGTCAGCAGAGGATGGTGTGATAGGAGTTGGTTTTATAGGTTTGGGGTAGGCAGTGGAAAGTTACAGTTCAGGGTGGTTTTTGCAAGCCAGGGGGAGGGATGTTGTGTGGGAGGGTGTCACGAGGTCCAAGATCCAGTGTCATGGGTTGGCTTATCAGGTGAGGCAGGAGCAATAGTGGAATGTTGCAAGGTCAGTTAGTCAGGCATTGCAGGAGCTAGCCATTCTTCTTCTTTTCTGGAGGTGTACATGCAGGTCACGGGGGTCACCATGGTGTAGTCCATGGTGCAGTCAGTTCAAAGAACCTTGCAGTCCCCACCCTGCCTGTCTGCTAGTGTCAAGGTGCTTTGTGAAAAGCCAAAAACTCAATGAAAATGTCAGAAACCCTTGTGCCTATGAGATGGGAGAATTCCCTTGACCCCTTTGTAGGACTTGCAACAGGGGTATGGCTCACTTACTCAGCTCTCAAACCTCTTGCAGGAGGGGGAGCATGCAGGCAAGCAAGTGCTGGGGCCGGGCAAGCCCTTTTGGGCTCTGGCCCCATGGCAGTGTCTCGGGGTGAGTTGCCGTTAATGCTCTTCCAGCAGTTGCTGTCCACAGACAGCTGAATATTCACCAGCTCAGTGAAGAGTCAGAGTGACAGCTTTTTACACCCTGCCTCTTGGTACCCAGATTCTTGTTTGGTGTCCAGGAAGAATCAGGTCACTCGAATGGTTTGAAAGGTGACAAATGTGCCAAGTGTAGTGGCTCACGCCTGTAATCCCAACACGTTGGGAGGCCGAGGTGGTAGATCACTTGAGGTCAGGAGTTTGAGACCAGCCTGGCTAACATGGTGAAACCCCATTTCTACTAAAAATACAAAAATTAGCCGAGTGTGGTGGCATGCACCTGTAATCCTAGCTACTCAGGAAGTTCAGGCAGGAGAATCGCTTGAATTCAGTAGGCAGAGGTTGCAGTGAGCCAAGATAGCACTATTGCACTCCAGCTTAGGTAACAAGAGTGAAACTCCATCTCAAAAAAAAAAAAAAAAAATTGAAAGGTGATGAACGTGGAGGATTTTATTAAGTGGTGGAAATGGCTGTCAGTGGAAGGTGAGCTGGAAAGGGGATGGTATGGGAAGGTGATCTTTCCCTGAAGCCTGGCCGCCTCCCACTGGGTTCCTCTCTGAAGCTGTGCTGTCTGAAGTTAAGCTGCATCTCTCTGTAGTCTCTGACGTTCAGTTGCTTCTTCTCTCAATATTCAACCACTGGTCCTCTGCCAGCTGAGGTCTGGAGTTTATAAGCACGGTTTTGGGGGGTAGGGAGGCCAAAAAAGTAACATTTGGATGGGAAAACAGGAATAACTGTTCTCATTTAGTGTTGGAAATAGATGCTCAGTGCTGCAAAGAAAAATTAACTCCGAGACAAAGGATTTTTCAGCAATGCAATTTTTACAAAGAAAACACACATCCCTTATGTATTTGGGGTCGTCCTTACTGCTGTGTCTGATCGTTGGCTGGAGCCAGACCTCACAATCTAAACTAAATCCCGATTGGCTAATAACTTAAAACTTTTCTAAACTTTTCTAAATAACTTAAGCAGGTAAAAGCAATGGAGCGCTGGGACATGCCTGAGAGCATGTGCAGCACAGAATCTTGATTAAAGTACAAGGACATAGAACGTACTATGTGCCTGTAGGCATGGCATGTCTAACAGCTACATAGGATAGGGCTTCACAAAGAATTAGCACACTTATTCCCTAACAAACAAGTCCTTTAAAAAGGAGCTTTTCTACTTCCCACATTTAGGGCTGAAGTTTCCAGGCTGGAGGGTGGAGGAACCACCCTCTTCTACCCAGTATATCTCTTCCTCCTGTTCATATCACATATGCATAAAAATATAAGCATATCTTCACCATCAGATCATTCCTGTGATTGTCCAGATCAAGAGAAAGCCACTTCATAAAACAACCCTTTTTCTTCACACTGTAAACAGCCCATCTCAGCTCCACAGGAAGGCTTCTTCTGCTTGCTGACCCTGGCTGATACTCAACATCCATCACCCTTCCTGGAGCACCTGGAGACCCCTGATTTCTCCCAGCTGCTGCACTCAGACCACCAGAAAGTGGCCGGAAAGGCTCTGTGATTTGGGACCTGGAATCCCTGATCAAACATTCCTGTGAATGTGTTGGAATTCACAGCACCCTGGACAGTTTCCCTTTGAGGATCTGAAACCAAAAGGCCAAGACAGCAGCATGAGTTTTCTGGGGCTTTCTGACACAAACTGAGCGACTTAAAACAATAGAAATATACTCTTTTACTTTACCATCTGGAGGCCAGGAGTCCACAGTCAAGGGTCGGTTACTTATTGGGAGCTCAGAGGGAGGATCCGTCCCGTGCCCCCCTCCCTGGTACTGGAGGTGGCTGGCGATCCTTGGCGTTTCTAGGCTTGTAGATGCTTCACTCCAGCCTCTGCCTCAGTCCTCCGTGGCCTTCCCTTCTGTGTCTCTGCGTCTCTCTTCTATCTCTTATAAGGACACCATGGGTCACTGGATTTAGGGCCCATGAAGGTGGCTGGGGATGACCTTATCTTCAGATCCTTCATCACGTCTGCAAAGAATTTCCCCAAATAAGGTCATATTCACGGGTTCCAGAGGTTAGGACACAAATATACCTTTGAAGGGGTCACCAGTCAGCCCACCGCGTAGAGAGAAAGGCATCTTACATCCCAAAGCCGGAGCCAGGGAGCTAGGCCTCCAGAAGGCGGGGACGGCCACGTGGGGACAGAGGGTTCCTGTCTTAACAGGAGGGTATGGGCACAGGGTGAGGCTTGCCCAGCTAGCGTCTGCTGTGGACCTGGCTGAGTGTGAGGCACAGGCCACACGAAGATGACATATGCATCTTTCTCTCTACATGGTGGGGCAAAAGAGGGATTGAAAAAACCAAGACCCTGTAAAGGGGGCTGGAGGTGCCTTGGAGGTCCCTTCCAACCCTCAGGCTGCCTGTGTCTCCCTCCCTAAACTTGCTCTCAATTCTTGTTTTCAGAAGCTTCTGGGATGCCATGGACTGGCTGGGAGACACTCTGACCCTGGGAACTGGTCCTCACCCAATCATCACCCCAGACGAGCAGAAGGCCTCCAGCCAGGCTGCTTCAGGGACGTTGGACTTGAGCCATACTGTCTCAAACGTCCTCTGGCCACTCCACGGACTTCGGGCAGTGCAGGTCTGTGCCTCCAGTCAGTCCCTCTGTCCCAGGCAAGAAAAAAGTGAAGACAGAATTGTATAGGATTGAAGAATTCCTTTAAAAAGTCCACGGTATTTATAGGTGAGGAATATTTTCTTCTCAAAATTTCCTTTATTTCTTACTTGCTTTTTACAGTGAGCACTTATAACTTTTCGAGTCAGAAAGCCTTTAACTTTCACTGTAGAGAATCCGACTTTTTTACCCTTTCGTGAGTCTCCAGGTTACTGTGTGGCTTTGAAGGGCGCCCAGTGCCAGAAGCCATTCCTGTGCCCACAGAATCATTTCACTGCCCGAAACATCCCCTGTGTGTCCCCATTTGGCTTCCCTTCCCCCATCCTGGCACCCGCGGAGTGCTGTACTGTCATTACGGTCTCTGCCTTTTCAGACTATTGTCTTTTACTTGGCAATATGCATTTAAGATTCTTCCAGCTGCTGGTAGAGGCCGAAGTATCCTTTAGTGGCTTGATAGCATTTCGTTTATCGCTAGTAACATGTGATTCTAGCTGAGGTTATAATTGGATTTAAAAATCAGATCTCGCAAATCTCCCCCGGTTAAAGGATAGTATTCTATTGTACTGGTGCATGACAGTTTGTTACCTGTGTACCTGTTGAGAAGTATCTTGGTTACATTCAGCCTTGGCAGTTTTGGATAAAGCTGCCACCAACATCCATGGTCAGGTTTTTTTGTGAACATAAGTTTTCAAATCACTTGGGTATATACCAAGGAGTATAACTGCTACCTCTTATGGGAAGACCAGGTTTCACTTTGTAAGAAACCTCCAAAGTGTCCTCCAAAGTGGCCTCACCATTTGCATTCCCAGTGCCAGGACAAGAGCTCCTGTTCCCTCATTTGCATTCCCAGTGCCAGGATGAGAGCTCTCTGGCCCTGTTTGCTTTGCCAATGCCAGGATGAGAGCTCCTGTTTCCTTGTTTGCATTCCCAGTGTCAGGATGGGAGCTCCTCTTGCCCTGTTTGCATTCCCAGTGTCAGGATGAGAGCTCCTCTTGCCCTGTTTGCATTCCCAGTGCCAGGATGAGAGCTCCTCTTGCCCTGTTTGCATTCCCAGTGCCAGGATGAGAGCTCCTCTTGCCCTGTTTGCATTCCCAGTGCTAGCAGCTCCTGTGGCCTCACACCCTCACCAGCATTTGGTGCTGCCAGTGTTTTAGATTTTAGCCTGTCTCTTAGGCATGAAGTGGTATTTCCTTATTTTAATTTGCATTTCCCTAATGACGTTTTATATTGAGCATCTTCTCCTGTGCTTTGTTGTGGACTGAATGTTTGTGATCTCCCGAAATTCATATGTTGAAGCCCCAACCCCAATGTGACTATATTTGGAGAGAGGCCCCTTATGGAAGTAACTGAGGTTAATATGGACATTAGGGGGGACCCTCATGGTGAGACTGGTGTCTTTGTAAGAGGAAGAGAGATCCAAGCTTGCTCTCTCTCCAATACACATACACCCAGGAAATCCCGTGTGAGGACGCAGTGAGGAGATGCCATCTATAAGCCAGGAAGGGGGTCCTCACCATGAAGGGGGTCCTCACCAGGAAGGGGTCCTCACCAGGAAGGGGGTCCTCACCAGGACTCAACTCTCTTGGCACCCTGATTTTGAACTTCCAGCCTCCAGAACTATGAGAAAATAAATTTTGTTGTTTAGGCCACTCAGTCTATGACATCTTGTTACAGCATCCTCAGCTAAGACATGCTCATTTGCCGTCTGTATATCTTTTTTTTTTTTTTTTTTTTTTTTAATATAGACAGGATCTCCCTATGTTGTCCAGGCTGGTCTGGAACTCCTGGACTCATGGGATCCTCCTACCTCTGACTCTCAAAGTGCTGGGATTACAGGTGCAAGCCACTGTGCCTGGCCTATGCATCTTTTTTTGATGAGATATATTTTCAGATCCTTTGTCCATTTTTAAATAGAGTTGTTCTTTTTTCTTATTGTTGTATGTTTAAAATTATTTGTATATTTTGATTATATGTCCGTTATCAGATATGACGTGTTTTGCAAATTTTTTTTCCCACTCTTGGCCTTGTCTTTTCATTCTTTAGCAGAGCAAAGATTTTTAATTTTAATAAAATTCAACTTATCTGTTGTTTTCTTGCGTGATGCTTTTGGTGCTGTGTCTGAAAGCTCATCTCCAAACCCAGGGCACATAGATTTTATTTATGTATAGTACATTTTAACAAACATATGAAAAAATGCTCATCGTCACTGGTCATTAGAGAAATGCAGATCAAAACCACATTGAGATACCATCTCATGCCAGTTAGAATGGTGATCGTTAAAAAATCTGGAGACAACAATTGCTGGAGAAGATGTGGAGAAATAGGAACACTCTTACACAGTTGGTCGGAGTGTAAATTAGTTCAACCGTTGTGGAATACAGCGTGGCAATTTCTCAAGGATCTAGAAATAGAAATTCCATTTAACCCAATAATCCCATTACTGGGCATATAGATCCCAAAGAACTATAAATTGTTCTACTATAAAGACACATGCACACATATGTTCATTGCAGCCCTGTGTACAATAGTAAAGACCTGGAACCAACCCAAATGCCCATCAATGGTACACTGGACAAAGAATATGTGGTATATACACACCATGGAATACTACGCAGCCATAAAAAATGATGAGTTCGTGTCCTTTGTAGGGACTTGGATGAATCTGGAAACCATCATTCTCAGCAAACTGACACAAGAACAGAAAGCTAGACACCGCATGTTCTCACTCATAGGTGGGTGTTGAACAATGAGGACACATGGACTTAAGGAGAGGAGCATCACACACTGGGGGAAGTTGTAGGGGCTAGGGGAGAGACAGCAGGGTGTGGAGAGGGTGGGGGGGTGGGGACGGATAACATGGGGAGAAATGCCAGATAGAGTATGCACCTAAAGTAAAAAAAAAAAAAAATTAAAAAAAATATTTAACATAATCCACTTGTGTGTATGATCCATTTGAGTTAATTTTTCTGTAATGATTTTTGTCTAGATTCTTTTATTTAATGGCCATCTAATTGTTCCAGCACCATTTGCTGAAAATGATTATTTTTTTCTACACTGAATTGCCTTTGTGCCCTTGTCAAAAATCAGTTGACTGTATTTCTACAGGTCTATTTCAGGGCTCTGTGTTTTGTTCCTTTAATCTCTAGATGTATTCTTTCACCAGTACCACAGTGTCTTAATTAACGTAGCTGTTAGTAAATCTTAAAATCGAGTCGTGTAAGTTCTTCAGCTTTGTTCTTCAGTACCATGTTTGCTAGTCTAGGTTTTTTGTCTTTCCATATAAATTTTAGAATTAGTTTGCCAACATCTACAAAATAGTTGGCTGGGATTTTTATTGAGATTGCATTGAGTCTACAGATCAAGCTGGGAAGAATTGACCTCTGAGCAGCATTAAGTCTTTGTGTGACCCAGAAGTTCTCTCCATGTATTTAGATCTTTTTTTTGATTACTTTCATCAATGTCTTGTAGTTTTCTGCATAAAGTCTTGGATGTATTTTGTTAGGTTTATACCTAAGTGCTTGATTCGTTTGGTGCTACTGTAAATGGTTTTTTTTTTTTTTTTTTCCATGACGTTTGTATATTGACCTTGTATCCTGAGACTTTGCTATACTTGCTTTACTTGCGTTTTAATTCCAGGAGTTGTTTTTGTAGATTCTTTGAAGTCTTTCCCATAGCCAATTATGTCGTCTGTGAAAAAAATACAGGTTTTTTGTTCTTTCCCATCTGTTTACCTTTCTATTTCGTTTTCTGATCTTATTTTGTTAGGCAGAACTTCCTGTAAGATGTTGAAAGGGAATGGGAACCTCCTTGCCTTCTTCCCAATGTCAGGGGAAAAACATTCGGTCTTGCTCTGTTAAGTTTGTTGTGAATCATAACATTTATTTACTTTTTTAGAATAAGGAAGTTCCTCTAGTCCTAGTGTTTTGAGAGGTTTTTTTGTTTTGTTTTGTTTTGATCATGAATGAGTGTTAGATTTTGTTGGATGTTTTTATTCTATGAAACATGATGCTGAATGTTTCAGCATCTATCAATATAAGCATATGGTTTTTCCTATTCAGCGTGTTAATATGAAGAATTACACGGACTGATTTATGAATGTTGAGGAATGAACCTCACTTAGTTTGATGTATTGTCCTTTCCTACGTTCATGCGTTCAATTTGCAATTTTTTTAAGCATGTGTATATCTGTGTTTATAAAAGATATTCGTTCCTAGTTTTCCTTTCTTGTAATGTTTTTCTCTCCAGTTTTGGTATCAGAGTAATGCTAGATTAATAAAATGAGTTAGGAACCACACATCTCTGCTTCTATTTTCTGGAAGAAATTGTGGAGAATTGACATTACTTCTTTCTTAAGTATAATATCTGGTGGAATTCACCAGTAAAATGATCTGGAACTGATAAATTATTTCTTGAAAGGTTTTAAAGTATTGATTGAATTTCTTTAGTAAATATAGTTCTGTTCCAGTTATTTATTTATCCTGGTGTGAGTTTTGGTGACATATGTCTTTCAAAAAATTGGTTCCTTTCATCTAGGCCATCAAATTTGGAGGCATATTTGTTTGTAGTATTATGTTATTATTCTTTTAATGTTCAAGGGATCAATAATGATGAAACTTTTTCATTTCTGACACTAATTTGTGTCTTCTCTTTTTTTCTTGGTTAACCTCACTAGGGCTTTATTAAATTGATTGATATTTTTAAAGAACCAGATTTTTTTTGTCTCATTAGTCTTCTCTATTATTTTTCTATTTTCAATTTCATTGATTTCTAATTTTTATTCTTTCATTCCTTTGGGCTTATTTTGCCCTTTTTCCTTTACTTTCCTAAGATGGAAGTCAAGGTTGTTGATTTTAGAGCTTTCTTCTTTTAAATATCTTCATTTAAGGCTGAACATTTCTTGTTAAGCACTGCTTTAGTGCATCCCACAAATTTTGATAAGTTGTATTTTGATTTTTGTTATTTCAAAATATTTAAAACTTCCATTGAAACTTCTTTCTTGACATACAGCTTACTTAGAAGCCTTGCTTATTTTTCAAGTATTTGGGAATCTTCCAGTTATCTTTCTGCTTTGACTGCTAGAATAATTGTACAAAAATCTGAGAGCATATTTTGTATCGCTTCTGTTATTTTAAATATGTTAAGGCATGTTTTATGGCCCCGATTGTGATTTGTTCTGTTGAATGTTCCATGTGAGCTGGAGAAGAATGCGTGTTCTGCTGATGGAGTACTTTGTAAGTGTCAATTAGATCAAGTTGGTTGCTAGTGCTATTCAGGTCATCAACATCTCTACTGATTTCCTGCCTGCTTGATCTATCAGTTACTGATAGAGGAACGTTAAAGACTCCAACTATAATGGCACATTTGGCTATTTCCCTCTTCAGTGTTAACAGTTTTTGCCTTATTTTTAAGCTCTTTGTTACATATAAATATTTAAGATTGTTATCTGTTTTCAAAAATTGATACCTTTGTCATTATCTAATGACTCTCTTTGTTCTTGATTAGTGTTCATGCTCTGAAGTCTAACAGAGCTGCTCCAGCTTTCTTCTGATTGGTGTCAGCATGGTCTATTTTTCTCTGTCTCTTAGCTTCTATCCCAGCTGGGTCTTTAAAGTGGGTTTCTTGTAGACAGCATATAGTTGCATCTTGTTTTTAATCTAGACTGGTAGTCTTTATTTTTTTTAATTGGCGTTGTTAGACTATTCACATGTAAAATGGTGATTGACATATTTGTTTTCTATTTGTTGCATTCGTTTGTCATTTTTCCCTCCCCTTTCTGCCTTTTCTGGTTTTGAAATTCTATTTCTTATACACATTTTTTGTCATTGTCCTACAGTTTACAATGTACATTTTTAACTAATCTAAATTCACCTGAAAACACACTATACTACTGTATGTGTGTGGTAGAAGTAACTTATAACAGTATTCTCCATTCCTCTTTCCTGTTCTTTGTGACGTTGCTGTTATTCACATCACTCATCCATATGCTATAATCCAATATATGTAACCCAGTACATTGTTACCATTATTGCTTATGGAAAAAGTTATCTTTTAAGTTCATTAAGAATAAGAAAAAGAAAAGATTTTATTTTACTTTTATTTATTCCTTCTTTGATGATCTCCCTTTCTCTGTGTAGATGCAAGTTTCTGACCTATACCATTTTCTTTCTGCATGAAGAGCTTCTTTGAAACATTTCGAAGCACGCTGGTCTATGGATGACAAATTCCCTCAGTGTTTTCATTTGCTTCAAAACCTCAGAGAAAGTATTTATTTTTAAATTTTAATGGATAATTTCTCTAGATATAGAATTCTTGTTGGTTTTAATTTTTTAAATATATTTTATATTCATAGAGACAGAGTCTCACTCTGTTACCCAGGCTGGAGTGCAGTAGAAGCTCACTATAGCCTTGAACTCATCAGCTCAAGGGATCCTCCTGCCTCAGCCACCCAAGTAGCTGGGACTACAGGTGTGTGCCACAACGCCTGGTTAATTTTCTGTTTTTATTTTTTGTAAAGACGTGGTCTCACTATCTTTCCCAGGCTGTTGTAAAATTCCTGGCCTCAAGTCACCCTCCCATCTTAGCCTCCCAAGGAACTGCCATGCTCTGCCTTATTTGTTTGTTTGTTTTTTAAATTTCAACATGAAGTATTTTATGCCACTCTCTTCTTGTTGGCATGGTTTCTGATGAGAAGCCCACGTAATGTTCACCATTGTTCCCCTATAGATCAGCTGTTTTAATCCTTTGCCTTCTTTCAAGAGTTTTTTTTTTTTTTGTCTCTGGCTTTCTGCAGTTTTAATGCACTGTGCCTGGGGTGGTGTGTTTGATATTTATCATGTTTAGTGTTCGACAAGCTTTCTGCATGTATACTTATCTCTCATTAATTCTGAAAAGACTTTCCCATTATTACTTCAAATATTTCTCCCCTCTATATTTTCTTCTTTTAGTATTCCAATTTACACGTATGTTACCTCTTTGTTTTTATTTCTGATTGAGACAGGGTCTCACTCTGTGAGCCAGGCCAGATACAGTGACATGATCATAGCTCCCTGCAGCCTTGAACCCCTGAGCTCAAGGGAAACTCCCTGCTTAGCCTCTCGAGTGGCTGGAATGGCAGGCACATACCATCGTGCCTGGCTAATTTTTTTTTTTTCATTTTTTGTTGAGATGACATCTCACTATGTTGCCCAGGCTGGTTTTGAACTCCTGGCCTCAAGTAATCCACCTGCCTCAGCCTGCCAAAGTTCTGGGATTACAGACATGAGCCACTACACCTGGCCTCCACTGGATCCTTGAGATGACCCCACAGTTCCTGTGTGTTCTATTTTCTACTCAAGTCTTTTTTCTCTTTGGATTTCATTCTGAAAGGTTTACTTTCTTTCTTTTTGTTCCTTTTTTTTTTTTTTTTTGAGATGGAATTTCGCTCTTGTTGCCCAGGCCGGAGTGTAGTGGCGTGATCTCGGCTCACCACAACCTCCGCCTCCCAGGTTCAAGCAATTCTCTTGCCTCAGCCTCCCTAGTAGCTGGGATTACAGGGATGAGCCACCACACCCGCTAATTTTGTATTTTTAGTAGTGATGGGCTTTCTCTATGTTGGCCAGGCTGGTCTCGAACTCCCGACCTCAGGTGATTTGCCCGCCTCAGCCTCCCAAAGTGCTGGGATTACAGGTATGAGCCACCACGCTCAGCCTCTGAAAGGTTTCTATTGCACTGTCCAGTTGCTCAGACCCTGTCCAGGTTGTGTTGTCACTGATGAGCCCTTTGGAGGCATTCTTTTTACTAAGTTTTTCATCCAGCATTTTCTTTTGATTGGCATTTAGAGTTTCTATCTCTCTGTTTACATTATCCTTCTGTTCTTGCATGTTGTCTACTTTTTCCCATTAGATCCTTTAACATGATAATCATAGTCACTTTAAGTTCCTTGTCTGATCTTTCTAACACCTGTGTCACATTTGAGTTTTGCTCTGATGACTGCTTTGCCTTTGCCAACCATGTTTTTTTCTAGCCTCTGACCCCTCTGCTGTGCTCCTTTAGAGAACTGGTTTATCAGCCCAAACCTGCTTGAAACCTTTGGCCTGTATTCTAGGGAGGAGGGCCAAGACTCCTGGCCAGACAGACCACTGACATGCTTTATTTTGTTCTGTTTTCTAGTAAATCTGAAAATAAGCAAACACATTTGAAAAACTCCAGTTCCCTTCTCCTTCCAGGACAATGAGTTTGATGTCACTGCTTCTGTCTCCAGCAAATTCAAAGGGAACTGCTGCTGGCTTGTCAAATGTGCAGTTGGTGCCAGCTGGGCATCTCCGTGTAACCTGCGTTACACTGAGAAGCAAACACATCGTCCCAAATCCATCACCTAATTTCATGGCAGTTGCCCGCATCAGACCTGTCCAATCTGTGTGGCTTGGCTCACGTGAAAAACCAATTAGAAGCCTGGCAACCTTGGGGTCACTGCCTTGCTTCTAGCCCTGTCACCGTGATGAGTTTGCATATTAGACTTGTAATTTCTGCCAGAGCACTTGTAATTTGCTACAGCCATCAGCACGCAGGTAAGAAGGGGGAGACACGGCGTTCTGCAGGGCACTGGGGCCAAAGACTCACCAGAAGTTGTCAACACAAAGGGCGGAAGGATGGCACAGGTCCCCGCCTGGCGGTCCACCCACTGACTTATTCAAGGTAACTCAGCAAGTGGTGAGTTGGGCTTTGATCCAGAGCACTGCACTTTCACCCACTGAAAGGAGGAGTTAGAGCTGAGGCTTCCTTCTTTAGCGGCCCTGAGGCGGGGAGGAGGTCTGCAGTGCAGGTCCCTCTGACCATCACCTCTCGCCTGCCTCACGCTTTGTCCCAGCTGCAGTGTTGAGCCAGGAAAATCACATCGCATCTGCAGCTGCTTAATCAGCCCTGGAAGGGTCACTGCAGGAGAAACAGTCTTCAAACTGAAGCTCCTAAGCCTGGTCCTGTGCACATAAACATTCCATAAACATTAATATCCAAAACATGCTCCTCAACACACACTAAGCTGCATACAAGAGATGCTAACAATATTCTTAATTTTAAAATACTGGCCAGGCACGGTGGCTCATGCCTATAATCCCAGGGCTTTGGGAGGCCAAGGCAGGTGGATCATGAAGTCAAAGCTCAAGACTATCCTGGCTAACGTGGTGAAACTCCACCTCTACTAAAAATACAAAGAGAAAAAAAAAATTAGCTGGACGCAGTGGCACGTGCCTGTAGTCCCAGCTACTCAGGAGTCTGAGGCAGGGAATCTCTTGAACCCAGGAGGTGGAGGTTGCAGTGAGCCGAGATTGCACCACTGCACTCCAGCCTGGCAACACAGTGAGACTCCATCTCAAAAAGAAAAAGAAAAAAGAAAATGTTGTGTGCTCAGTACAAGCCAGCCACCATGCTGCTCCTGCATATGCTTCTCTAATACCCGCCTCCTCTTCCCAACCTGGCTCCAAGCTCCTTGAGGGCAGGGACCATCCGCGCACCCATTCACTGCTGTTCCTCTGGTCCCTCCCTCTCTTACTCTGTGAGGAGTTATCAGAAAGCAGAACAAGTGAGGAGAGGCACAGAGCATCAGGTATTCCCAGGCCTATGTTCATACATGAGCATGTTGGGAAGAGAATTCCAGGACCCAGGATGTGGGGGTTTGGGGTTCCTTGGTTTTCACCTTCCTTCCTCCACCCCAGGGTGTCCTGACAGCAGCAAATCCCAAAGCCTCCCTTAGCTTCCGCGTCCTCATCGTCAAAGCTGGCCCCATGACCCCCGATATGGGTTAGATCTGTGTCCCCACCCAGATGTCATGTTGACTTGTAATCCCTAACGTTGGAGGTGGGGCCCGGTGGGAGGCGATGGGATCATCACCCCATCTCTCGTGAAGGGTTTAGCGCCATCCTCCTGGTGCTGTCCTTGTGATACCGAGTGACTTCTCCCAAGATCTCATGGTTTATAAGTGTGTGGCACCTCTCGCCTCTCTCTCTTGCTCCTTCTCCCAACATATGAGCCACCTCACTCCCGCTTCACCTTCTGCCACGATCGGAAGCCTCCTGAGGCCTCCCCAGGAGCAGATGCTGCCATGCTTCCCGTACAGCCTGCAGAGCCGTGAGCCAATTAAACCTCTTTTCTGCACACATTACCAGCCTCAGGTATTTTCTTTATAGCAGTGCAACAATGGACGAGTACATGCCTGCTGGCAGAGTGGCTTGCATGAGATCATGCTACAATAGCCTAAGACGCAGTTGGCGCATGGCAGCTCTTGCTCATTGATCACGGGCAGGTTGGAGGGTGCAGGGAGGCGCAGTCCCTGCGGAAGGTGGAAGGACGAGAGTGTGGGCTTTGAATTTTGCATGCTACTGCTCTCCACCTGACCTGGGGAAAGTCATTGATCCTCTCTGCCTCAGTTTCCCTATCTTCAAAGCAGAAAGTATACCCTTTCTGGGTTACAGGACACGCTGTGAGCCAGGCTGTGCATTTCATAAACGATTCTTTGGACGTGTAGCGACACTGAGCTCACGGGGCATCCTGAGAAACAGAGGTAACGTCAGGCAAGGGCAGATCACAGGCACAGAAAGCCCAGGACGTGATCATTCTTGTGTGGTCATCCTGGGGACTGCCAGGGGGTGACCTGGGACATCCTTCCGCCCTTTGTGTTGGCAACTTCTGGTGAGTCTTTGGCCCCAGTGCCCTGCAGAACATCACTTCTCTCGCCTCCTACCTGCATGCAGATGGCTGTAGCAAATTACAACCGCTCTGGCAGAAATTACAAGCCTAATATGCAAACTCATCATGGTGACAGGGCTAGAAGCAAGGCAGTGACCCCAAGGTTGCCAGGCTTCTAACTGGTTTTCATGTGAGCCAAGCCACACAAATTGGACATGTCCCTGTCCTTACTCCCACCACCTGGGAAAAGAGTGTTCCAGAGAGTCGTGTACCCATCCCAACTCCCACCACCTGGGGAAAGAGTGTCCCAGAGAGATGCGTCCCTGTCCCTACTCCCACCACCTGGGAAAAGAGTGCCCCAGAAAGACGCGTCCCTGTCCTTACTCCTGGCAGCTGGGAAAGAGTCCCCCAGAAAGACGTGTTTCTTTCCCAACTCCCACCACGTGGGAATGTGACCTTCTTTGGGAGAAGGGTCTTTGCAAGATGTGATTCAGTTAAAGATTTGAGCCAGATTCATCCTGGATATTCGAGATGGGCCCTAAACCCAGTGACAAGCGATGCCAGGAGAGAAGAGAGAGCAGGTGGAGACACAGAGAGAAGTGCAGGAGGCCCCGTGAAGGGGAGGCAGGGACTGGAGTGCTGTGGTCACAGGCCGACGAGGCCCCTGGGTACCAGAAGCTGGAAGGGTCTCTCCTGGACCCTTGGGAGGAGGCACAGCCGAGCTGACGCCCCAGTCTCACCCATCTGGTCTGCAGAATTATGAAGGAGTCAATCCGTACTGTTTAAGCCATCCTGCTTGTGGCCATGTGTGAAGGCAGCCACACACAGGAATGCAGCCCTCCAGGGAGGCAGGGGGAAATGAAGGCCGGCAGAGGTGACACAGCCAAGGCGAGGCTGCAGAACCACATGGGCCTGCTCTGCTCACGAAGGTGGGCCCCGATCCCGTCTGACCAAGGTGTATACCATGTAAGTCAGCTTTTAGGCTGACTGATGGCCCCATGGGCGCCATGTTAACCTCTGTGACCTGCACAGACACTCCAGATGAGTTCCTGGAAAATCTGAAGTAACTGGAAGACCATGGAAAGAGGAAGAAATGATCAGCCCCCCTGTGGCGCCTACTTAGCTCTGAGACATTCTCTGCTGTTCCTTATTCCCACCCCAACTGATAAGGCCATTGGACTTTGTAACCGACCTTGGTCAACCTCGTGACTCCGGACCCTACGACCCCCACCCAGCTTGCAAACCTACAACCCCTCCCGGCTGTCCCTAAACTGTAACTCTGTAACTTTCCACTGCCCACCCCAAACCAAAAAACCAACTCCTGTCCCTCCGCCCTTCGCTGACTCTATTTTCAGAATTAGCCCGTCCACACCCGGGTGAATAAACAGTCATGTTGCTCACACAGAGCCTTTTTGTGGGGTGGGGGGGTCTCTTCATTCAGAGCGCACATTTTAAATTATCAGAAGAGGGATGAGCACACAGGCACACACGGCGTGAGGACTCAGGGGAAGGCGGCGTCTGCAACCCTAGGAGAGAGGCCTCGGGAGGGACCAGGCCTGCCATTCCTTGATCTCAGCCTTCCAGCCTCCAGGACTGTGAGATGGCAACTGTCTGTTGTTTAAGCCACCCGTCTATGGGGCTTTGTTAAGGCAGCCCCAGCAAAGGAATGCAGGTGGTATTGCAAAAACCCCATTTTCCCCTGGGGTGGGGCGGGGGGTGGGGGAAGCCAGCGGGGTCCTGGATCCTGCTGGTGTCAGCTGCTGTGGGAAGCAATGTTCAGTGTTTCAGGATGAGGCATGTCGTCATCTGTTCCCAGAACAAGCCTGGTCCCGGTGACCTCTTCCTCCAGAGCCTTCACAGACCCTGCGGGCGGCCACAGGTTTGCACCGGGTCCAACTCGGTAGGAAGCGTCACAGCCGCGTCAGGGAAGAGCTTGGTAAATTGAGTTCACGGTGCTTGACGGGCGGGGAAGGAGGTGTTCCCTGCGGGATGCCAGGATGTTCCCAGTTTCAGCACCATTCAATTACAATTCAGCAACAGCTGGCCTGGCCCCAGGGGCCCCTTCCAAGGTGTCAACAGCACAGCCCACTCCTGGTTTCACTGCCGATCCAGGGGCGCCGGTCCTCGTTGGTCCACATTGGAGGAGCCAGCCACAGGCAGATTCCATGACACCCAGCCTTCCCAACACCAACGCCAGGGAGAAAGATCTGTCACTGGTGATTGGATTGTCTGGGGTATTAAAGGCCACGACTGTCCTCTTCCGGGGATGCCCAGCAGACAGGTGGGTGCACTTTTGCCTGGCGGGTGGACTGTGGATGTGTGGCATCCGAGCAGCAGCCCCAGCGGAGGCGGAGAGGTGAGTCAGGGAGCTGTCAGGCTTGCAGCCTGGCAACTTCAATAACGTCCTTAGGCCATGCGCTTCCTCGAAGGGGAGGTGTGCAAGCCCTGAGGTCAGAGGAGCAGGGGCTGCAGGCGCGATGCCGGCTCGGGGCTCACGCAGAGCCGGTGCTGATGGGGTCCACGCAGATGTGCACATTTGGGTGCATGGGCCACTGGACGCCGGGAGGCTGCTTTCCTCACTCAAACTACCGCACCTTGGGAGGCATGGGTCTGCCTCAAGGGAGGGGCCACGTGCAGATAAGCACATGATCTGCTGTTGTCCAAGCCTCTCGGTCCTGCTGTGGTCTGTGTGATGCAGAGAAACACGGAAAACATCTGAAGCCCCATCTGCCAAATCGGCCGGGTCTGTTTTTCCAGCCTCTGGCTTCCAAACAGCACATCGAGGCCACAAGCCCTTTTCCCTGGATGGTTCTGTCTCTCCCATCCCCACACCAGAGCAGCTACAGGCAGGAAGCCAGCAGTGGCCTCTGAGGCCTCCTCCCTGTCCCTCAGGAGGCTCGCGTGAACACCCGCCTCTACTTGTTGCATGTGGCACCTCACACCTCTGCATCCATGCCCCCGTCCCCACTCCCAGGCTGCACGCCTGCACCCCAGCGAACACACAGGCCTTGCATCCCTGTTCATGCTGAGCACCTCACTTCTGGTCCAGCCCAGGTTCCCAGTGCCTTGCCCCAGGCCCAGCCCTGTCATTTGCTTTTGAGTCTGCCTGGGGGGCTTGGTTTCTGCACCGAGATGCTGGGGACCGCCTGGGACTTGGCTGTGCATCTTCAGCACAGGGTATGTGTATCCTGAGGCCTGGAGGTACACCTGTGGACTCACCTGGGCTGGCTGACTGGGAACACAAAAAAGCCTCCTGGATCTGAAGTTAAGACAGGTCCCTGAGAACCAAGGGGCGATCCCACTGCTGTTCCTTGGATAGGGGCATTCAGGAAAGGGCAAACAGCAGGGGTGCCAGGACCAGCCACCCAGCACGGCACAGACGGCTGACCACCAGAGGGTAATGCCTGGGGCACCTGATGTGGGGGTAGGGCGGAGAACTCAAATCAAGGAACAGGAGCATGAGTTCAGGATCAGAGGCCAGTTTCCAAGCTGGCCCTGCACACCTCAGCCACTGCCCCTCCCTGACGGGGTTCCCCTCCTGTAGGAGAAGGGGGGCTTACTCACCCAAAGGCTCTTCCTCCCTCCTATGCTAAGCCTTGCTGGGAGCCCTTTCATGACAAGGGGCTAAGGTGGGTCTCCAGGGCTGCCCTCGTAGACCTGGGGATATGAGCCTGGGCTGGGCTGCCAGCAAAGGGCCAGTCCAGCTTCCTTCCTGCTTCTGAGTTTTGGCTCAGCCTGGGGACACCAGAGCAGGGAAAACTGCCTCTTCGCATCTGTGTCCCGGGAGGACCGGGTAGACACTCGATTCAGTGCAAATCCTGGGACTGCCTCCAGCCTCCTGCAAAGCTTCTCCACCCTACTCCTCCCCTCACACATTGCAAACCTGCCCGAGCCACAGAACAGAGAGGCTTCCACCTTTTCAAGTCTCATTGCTTTGAGGGGGCTTGGGCAGGAGTCAGCCCTGATGGGCACCCTGGTTGGCACTGGCCATGGAGGACACAGCTGTAGCCACAGCCACAGCCGCAGGTGGGACCATCCAGCACTTTCCCAGATGCTTGGCCTGCGTGAGGGACGTGAAAAGCATTGTGGCTTCATCCTGAAGATAGATCTACAAAGCTGTAGCTGAAATGAGATGGAAAGTGATGGGCCAGCCTTTCCCTTTTCTCTAATCTCTTTATTCAACCTCAGTTTGGTGTTCAAATGCACCTCGATGCGAACCCTGCCTTTTGCCAAAGAGATTTAGAGGAGCAAGGGAGAAGGCTATGCAGTTTCACATTCTGAAGCGTGTGCATAAATCTGCATATCATATGCATCTATTACAATGGATCATAAGTTGCATAATCAACTCAGAACGGCTGGTTTTTATTTCTCCGCTTTGTAAAATGTGTTTTGTACAAATGACATGCACCCTATCACTTGCAGCTCTTCGATGCAGCTGTGCTGGTCACTGGAGGAAGAGGTGACACTAAAGCTCCATTGGGAAGGAAGGACTCTGGGATTCAAGGTGGGAAAGTTTCATTCTGTCTACACGCCATCCCTTTCTTGCCCAGAGCTAAGAGTCCAGAGAGTAGTCTTAGTGCCAGGAACAGCTCTGGCAGGACGCTGGGTTGATTATCCCCTCTGGGCTCAGCACCCTATTCTGTAAAACAGGCATAATATTTAAGAGTTTGCCTTCCTTCTGCCTTTAATGAAAATCACCGGAGTCATCAGGGAAGTTTGGGCTGCAGGAAACAGTCTGATTGAGGGTTTAAGATAAGAGCAGTGGACTGGCCAGGGTGGCAAGTCCTTGGTTGGATATCCAGGAAAGCCTCAGGCATGAAAATGGGGAGAAGGCTGCCCTTGGAAATACTGACTTCCAGAATGTTCCATAGGGCTGTGATGCAGGGGTCAGCCACTGCCACCTGCACAGCTGCCTCTTGGCACCAATAAAGCAAGTGGTCACAGGCTAAAAGCCCCACATCCCTATGGCAGTGCCCAAGACAGAGGCTGAGAGTGGCTGTGACTCACACAAGCATATAAGTGGAGGAAACTCATTTGCATACTATGTCTAATTTGCATACAGAGCCCAAGCTGCAAGGACACCTGGGAAATGTAGTTTTTAGGTTTCTGGCATCTGTAATACAGGAAGCCCCTCCAGAAGGGGTTGGATGGCTGAGGGCCCATTCGCCAGGCCAATGACACCTGGCCAGCAGGGCACGGCTGGCCCACCAAGGGGCTGATCATTTCCTTTCCGCAGCTCATTGTACTCCAGTGACTGGTGTCTCCTTGCATAATGATTGCTTCCAGATCCTGGAGCCACCCAGTTCAGAGTGATGGAGAGCTGGGTTCTCTACTCAGACTTGGGCTCCACCCCTTCCTAGCTCTGCTGCCTGGGGCATGTTACAGAATTTCCCCAAACTTTGCTACGATTGGGGTGGGATTAAGACCATCTATACAGAGGGCGATTGGGAAAACCCAAGAATATGATGTGTACAGCATCTCACTCAGTTCCTAGCAGGTAGTAAGTGCTCAGTAGACCCAGGCCATGGTGGTCACAGAGAAAAGCCAGGACGGGGGGTGTGGAGTGGTCACCGTGGTACTGGACAGACTGGTCCTGGAATCACACCTGGGGCTTGGAGCTTTCAGAGTCATGTGGCAGTGTGGTGTCCTGAGGAAGCATCTTCCTGTGGTCTTCTCATTTGTGAAGCAGTCCTTGGACCTCCCAGCAGGACACACATGCATCAGGGGACGGGCAGAGCCCAGGCTGGGCCCAGAAGAAGAAGGGAGGAGGACTGGATCCTGCATTTCCCCAGCACCCCGTGGGTCTTTGCCCAGCTTGGCTGAGCTGGGAGGATGGCCATTTCCAGGACCCTCCCCCGGGTTGTGCACAAGGAGAGGCTGCTGCCTGCCTCCTTCCCATTGGCTCCCATCTCTGCACCTACCGTGCCCATTAGCCAGCCCTCCCCAGCCTCAGCCCTCCAGCCTCCCCAGGCTTTGCTGGTTAGAGGAAAACAGTAGACAGGTCTCAGAGAGGGTCACACTGCAGTGCACCCCAGGGTCCTGTCCTTGGCTGGGGGATGGGAGCTGGCTGAGTTTCTCCAGAAGCTTCTCAGACGGTTCCCACATGGTAATGACTGAGAAGCTGCCTGCACCAAGGTCCCGAGGGGTGCCTGAGTCCACATCTGCGGTCCGTGCGTCTGTGTCTGTGGGAACAGTCCTTATCCAGGGACTGGCTACTTCCAAGACACTCACTCTGCAGCCAACCTGGAAGCTTCAGGAAGCAGGGACAGAGCCAGTCACCTCCTCTGTCACCCCAGGGGCTATAACAGTGTGGACACATGGCTGCAGTACTAGAAGGTTCTGTATGCGGAGAAGCACCTGTGGTCTGGAGTGCAGACGAGACTGGAGCCTGATGGGACTTCAGGCTCTGGCTGTGTGATGCGCGCAAGTTACAGAAGCTCCCTGAGTGTCTGGGGTTGGTGGGGGCATTGCAGGACTTCCAGTGCAGAGAGGTCTCTAGCCTTCCAAAGAGAGTGTGTGCACAACGTCCTCTCAGAGCCAAGCACAGGATAGGTGCTCAGCAGGAGTTGCTGTCACGCTGAACTGACCCCAGCCTATCGCTCAGCCTTTTGGGGTGTGCAGGCCAGGTCTCCACCTTCATGGGAAACACTTTCCACAGGAGAAAGCAGCTTGCCCTCTCCTGGCCTTGGCTCTTCTCTAGGCTGCAGGGCTCCTGCCTTTAGTTGCTCCCGGGGCCATTTCTTCGGGATCCATTCTGAAGGGGATCCATCCCCTTCCAGAGTCTGCTGCTAGGAAACAAATGCTGTGCTCCACAGTGTCATCCAGGAGCCCAGCTGGGCTCTCACCTCCCTTGTCCTGGACATAATACTCCTGTTAATGCAGCCCAGGTCTGGCGCAGCCTGGTGTGGTGATGGATGGCCCAGAGCTTGCAGTCAACCTGGCTTGTGCAGGGAGGTGGACAGCTCAGCCTCCACAGAGGGATGGAGCTCGGGTGACTGCTGAGCACTGGCTTCTGCCAGCTGGCCTCTGGGCTGTGTGGCTACTTTGCCCACCCTTCAGTCCTTCTGAGCCCACGTCCTTTTCTTGGACCAAAACCTCCCCCCTAGTCAGCTGGCTGTGCTGTTTGGTTTGGGCAGAAGTCAGTCTGAGCAGGGGCTCCTGGCCTGGGGAGAACGGGGGATAGATGAGGCCAGGGAGTTGCCCCCATATTGTGGCTCTCCTGGGACTGGGCACAGCAAGCAGAGGGGCGGCTCACCGGCGAAGCTGCGAGCCCAAGGCCTCTGGTAGGGAAGGCTGATGTGAACAGAGGAGACACTGCCCAGCCTCGATGTTGCGGGCCTGAGACAGAACTCAGAAGCTGGAGACAGCCCTGGAAACTGCTGGGCTCTGGAGGTGGCTCTGTGTCACCTGCAGGGAAGCTTCCTCATAAGCCACTAGGATGACGGAGCCGCCCTGACCTTTGCTGTGTTCCAAGAGTGCAGCAGAGAAGACAGGATCCTGGGAGCCAGAGGCCACAATGTCGTTTATTCATCTCAATGTATGTTTCTGGGAAGAGTAACGAAGGAAGCGCTAGCAGTACAAATGAGGAGAGGCAGTTACGAGGAAGACCACATCCAGGTACACAGCGGTGAAATCGCACTGTGGCGTGCCAAGCCCATCTGTGGCTCCGCATTGCTCCTCATCTGTCAGGAACGACCGTCATCCACACTGCACGGTTCTGAGAACGGGCGTCAGTGCCATCAATAATTCCACCAGGGCAACAGGTGTAAAACGGGATCGTCCTGGCAAGCCGGAGCATATGGCGGCCGTCCTTATCTGTGCAGTCAACTGATTTGCAGGGGTGACCAGATATTCGGCGAGAAAGGTTTTGACTTAGAGCAGGACCAGAATCGGCGCCGAGCCGTTTTACAAAAACGGAGCTCACTTTTTTGTTCCACAGGCAGCGCTTTCTGGTGAGGTGCTCTGAAAGGTGGTGCTGGAGGGCTTACAGAGGGGGCAGCCCATGGCTTGTGAGCCCACCCAGGGGCCAGGCTAGCCGAGAGGCCGCACAGAAAATGCAAAGAGCAGGGGTTTGGGGACTGGGCCCACCCAGGTTCCCTTGTCTCCCCATGGCTTCATGGCTGAGCACAGAGGTTGGTTGTTGGTGCTGTTTTTCTCCAGGACCTTCACCCTTAGCTCTTCGTAAGGATAACCTGTCTTTCTGGGTTAGTCACCTCCCCTGTCACCATGGAGAGCCTGATGCCTGCCTCCTTCCCACTGGCTCCCATGTCTGCCCCTGCCGTGCCCACTAGCCAGCCCTCCCCAGCCGTGGCCCTTCACTCCCCCCACACACACTCTAAAAGCACTGGTCCTTCTGCTTTCCAGCCACCCTGGAAGCTGGGCATGGGGATGTGTCCCCACTCAGCCACTCAGGAGCCTACACTGAGTGACTTGTCCAATCAGGTGTTTTTCCCTGACCGTCTTGCCCAGTGAGATGCCCCTGACCTAAAAACCGGGACAGTCAGATGCAGCCACTGTAAATTTCGTGCAGTCAGATGTCTGCCCTGAACTGTGGCTCAGAACCATGGGAAACGGAGGCTGAGAGTGGGGGAGGCCTGTGTGGCCCAGTGGCTGGTGTCTGGGGCTGGCAGGGCCTGTGTCCATGGACAGTGCCTCTCACCGGTTCTGCAGCGTTTTCCCTTCCTTCTGGCCGTGTTTGTGCTGCCCTTTACTCTTCTAATACATTTCTATTCAGCTTATGCCAGACAGAACCTGTTTTTCAGCTAAAGAGCCCCGGCTAATGTGCGGCATGAGCTGCACCAGTTCTTGCCATTTTCTGAGCCTTACACCGTTATCTTTAAAATGGGGCAAGGATCCCTACCCCACAGAGTTTGCTAAAGACGACGAGCACGCTTTCTGCATAGCACCACGGTCAGCCATGGAGCCCTGGAGCAGCTGTGGGTGCAGCCTGCACAGAGGGTGGAGGAAGCTCTCACGGTTTTGGTATTATCTCCTCCAGATCTCATGTGGAATCGCAATCTCCAGTGTTGGAGGTGTGGGCCTGGTGGAAGGTGATTGCATCATGGGGGTGGCTCCTGAGGGAAGGTGTTCTCTTTCCAGGCCCGTGAGGGGGTGTAGATTTAAGGGCAAGAACTTCCCAGCACCATGCCCCGCTCCCATCTCTCTCCATCTGGGAGATTTAATGGTCTCTGTTTTAATTTTCGCAGGCTCGGGAAGAATCAAAAGTCAATCGCTCCCGTGAAACGTCTAAGGAACTCTTTTCACTGGCCAGGGGTCTTGGAGAAGGTGGGGGTTCCTCCCAGGTTAAAAGCCCCCTTCTTCCATACTCCTTTGGACTCCATGTTTGGGTCGCCTTCCACAAGCACTCCCTTTGTGGAAACCGTCTTTCTCCTGGATTTCCCCTCTGGGGTCCCCTTCCACTCGGTGTGGAAGCTTTCTCTCTTCCTCTCCTTTTTTCTCTTTTCTGTCGAAATAAATCACTTTCTGCAAACTGTTTGGGGCCTGGTATTTGCGAGCGCACCTGCCATGGTCCCCTGCCTCATTCTTGAGAGAGCGAGAGACCAAGGACTTTGGAGATACGTCCTCTCAGGGCAGCTGAGGGCTCCCCTGAACCCCAACACTCCTTCGTGAATGGTTCAGCACTGTCCCCTTCGTGATGAGGTGAGAAACAAACTCACCCATCCAAACCCAAAGAAAGGACTCAGACACCCGGAGAATGGCGAATGTGAGACTGTTAATGATGGCTTTGCAAGGTCGGGTGTCTGATGCATGGACACAACCGACAGACAGAGTTTCAGCAAGCAGCTTACTCCCCGGGGCTCAGACCCCTCCCCCTGGTTCTTCTTAGGCTGAGTGCTAGGGGGTTATAATCTTCCCGGATGCTATTGATTGTTAGGCAGGGGCTTTAGGTGTTTTGTTTTTGAGGGTTGTTTTGCTGCATTTTGTTGCAGCCCACGATGCGTTGCAATCCTAGTCAGCTCAGGGGCTCTTCAAGTATTTGATTTATGACCTGAGTAGCTGGGCAGGCTGATGAGAACAGACAAAGCGAGCTATTTTGCAGGCTGGTAAACTTTCATCTTTTTTTTTTTTTTGAGATGGAGTCTTGCTCTGTTGCCCAGGCAGGGCAACAACATGTGACATGATCTTGGCTCAATGCAACCTCTGCCTCCCGGGTTCGAATGATTCTCCTGCCTCAGCCTCCTGAGTAGCTAGGATCACAGGCACGTGCCACCATGCCCAGCATATTTTTTTGTATTTTTTAATTGCATTTTAGGTTTTGGGGTACATGTGAAGAACATGCAAGATTGTTGCATAGGTACACACATGGCAGTGTGATGTGCTGCCTTCCTCCCCTTCACCTATATCTGGCATTTCTCCCCATGCTATCTCTCCCCAACTCCCCACCCCCTGATGTCCCTCCCTTATTTTCCCCCGTAGAGACAGGGTTGCACCATTTTGGCCAGGTTGGTCTTGAACTCCTGACCTCATGTTCTGCCCACCTCGGCCTCCTAAAGTGCTGGGATTACAGGTGTGAGCCACTGCGCCCGTCCAACAAACTTTCCTCTCAAACTAAACTTCTTCAGGTTGGGTGAGGGCAACCAAGGGGGTTGGGGGGCTGAGAAGCAGGCCTCCACTATCCAAGCAGGGGCCTAGTATATACTGTCTTTTCTGTAGTTTGCTGATCTAAGCCCATTTAAGGCACTTTGTCTTGGAAATGGGCCACTGTATACATGATTTCCTTCAGTGAGTGAGTTCTTGCTCAGGCAGTTCACTGGAGATCTCACTGCTTAAATGTGCGTGGCCCCTCCCCCCTCAATCTCTGGCTCCACCTCCCACCCTGTGACACGCTGGCTCCCTGTCACCTTTCACCATGATCAGAGGCTTCCTGAGGCTTCACCAGAAGCAGACGCTGGCACCATCTGCTTCACAAGACAAAATGAAACCTCTTTTCTTTATAAATTACTCAGCCTCAGGTATTACTTTATAGCAATGCAGGAACGGCATAATAGGCTGGGCGCCGTGGCTCATGCCTGTAATCCCAGCACTTTGGGAGGCCGAGGCAGGCGGATCATAAGGTCAAGAGATCGAGACCATCCTGTCCAACATGGTGAAACCCCGTCTCTACCAAAAATACAAAAAACATAGCCAGGCATGGTGGCACGTGCCTGTGGTCCCAGCTACTCCGGAGGCTGAGGCGGAAGAATCGCTTGAACCCAGGAGGCGGAGGTTGCAGTGAGCCGAGACTGCACCATTGCAACCCAGCCTGGTGACAGAGCAAGACTCCGTTTAAAAAAAAAAAAAAAAAGAACGGCCTAATAGAGGGGCCTGCCGTGGCAAACAGCAGCATGGGCGCTACCCACTAACGTACGTGCCAAGCTAATCTCCTCCTTTCTGTCTAGAGGTTTAAATGTTCAGAAACAAAAACTCAGCCTTCAGAAATGACAAGTCAAACCCATTTAAGATGCCGCAGGCAGAGCTCCGCTGCCGGCACAGGGCTGCCAGAGCGCAGGTGGGATCAACGATGGGGTATTATTTATTTTAGAGTGAGTATGTCTCATGCAATATTTGAACATACTTATTTGTGAAAAAAAAAATTGTGTACCTGAGACCCCAGTGTAACTATGCGCCCTTTTAATTTTATTTGTGAAATCTTGGCCCCCTTAAACCCTGGTCGCCTCCTTCTGGATTTTTCTCCTGACTCCCATGTCCTGCATTTGCTTTGCTTTGGGGGAGCTCTGCAGACGGCCAAATGACCTTGTAGCGGTGTGGCTCTGAAAGCCTCCTGCATTTGGTTCAGAGCTTACTAAGACAAGCCATTTCCACCGTGATGAAGAGCACGCAGGCACAGCCATGTCCCAGAATCAACGGCGTCTCAATGACAAAATGGGCAGCGTTCTCACGTATTCCACCACTGGGAGCCCCATGAACACCCTTCTGGGTCATTATGGTTCATTTTCACTTTGAAAAGCACATGCTCCCCGGTCCTCCGGCCCCCGCGCCCGCCTCTGGCCCTGCCGTTCCTCACACCCACATACAGTCAAGGTCCATTATGCACCAACTCTGTCCAGGCAGGGAGCTGCAGGGAATAGTCATTTTTCAAAGAGGAAACACATTTGCTTAGCAAGTCCAGGCCTGTTGGTCTCCCCACCCGGGCAGACATGGAAGCTTCTGGCTACTTCTAATGTATCACCCAGGGAGGCCGAAGGAGACTATTTCGGGAACTGTACTTCCCAGCACAAGCTCTACTCCCAAAACACAGCAGGCAGAGGACAGAGTCTGGTGGCTGCTGCATGGCTACCTGTAACCAAGAGGACTCCCAGGGCTGAGGTGTATGTGAATCAGTGGCTACCCGTGTGTGCTCTCTCTGGAACCCACAGTGCTGGTAACTCAACTAGGAATTCAAAACTATGATTTTAGACACTGTGGAACAGGTATCAGGAGCTTTCAGAAATCATCTTCATCCCTGGCACTCCCTGGAGATGCATCTCCTGTGCTTCGCTGGTGCTGCGGTCTTGAAAGAGAAGGACGACTTGGGTTAATTGCCATAGTGACTGTCACTGCTTACTGGGCTCTGTGATGCTGCTTTCTCAGGATTGCTCATAAAATACGTGGATGGCCATTCCAAAGATGAGTTCTTACTGTAGTTGATTTTTAAAGCACTTCAGGGGAAGCCAAGGAACCAAGCTGCCGCAGGGCTGTAGATGTTTTTGGACCAAGCGCAACGGTCCTTTCGTGTCTGTGTTCCTCCCTCGTCACCGACTCACTCCAGCGGCACTGGCTGTGGCTGCACATTCCGCGTGTGCTGAGGCTTCTGTGTGAGGGGCGGGGCCTCTGCAGGGACGCAGGATGAGATAGGGAAGCCCAGGTCCTGCCGGTCACAGTCCGGTGAGGAGTGCACCTGAGACAGAGTTGGAGCCTGCATGCCGTGGAAATGCTCAGCTCCACGGTGAGCACGCCCCAGGGAGCTGCACAGACAGCAGGCAGCAGGTGGAGGTGGTGCGGGGTCGGGGGGCAGCTCCAACTCCACCTGACCACAGACGGATAGTCCGTCTCTCCCAGCTTTTGCCCAATCCTGGTCCCCCTCCCTGTCCCCCCCACCCCCTGCATGATGACACCTAGCAGCAGCCCAGGCTGGGGATGCCACTCTTTAGCCAGGCTGAGCACCTGCCTCAGCCTCACCGGGCCACTGTCATAGGAAGGAAAGTGTGGAATCAGGAGGCCGGTCACCGTCTGCTGTGCCCTGGGGGTAGCTCTTAGTGCTGCCTGCCAGATTGCCTCGTTTTTTTCTCTGCAGGAACACGGCAGGATTGCCTGTTGTGTCTCCTTTGCAGGGGGTAGTGAACATGGTACAAGCCCCTCCCCGTGGATTGTGGGGAGAAGTAGGCAAAGCATTTTAAATGCTGGCATGTGACTGCAAGAGCTCTCTTCTTCTGCATGGCAGTGGAGGAGCTTAAGCATACAACTGCTCCCTACACCCCAGACCTGAGGGACATCTCTGCATAGAGCCTCCCTGCTCACTGTCCCTGCTGCCTGAGGACCTGTGATGGATGTGTGGTCTCAGCAAGAGATGATCTGCTGTTGTTTTAAAACACTGGGCTATGGGGGATGTTTGTTACTTCAGCATAACCTTGATCATCCTGACTGATACAACAAATATCGTAGTCCTATAAAATAATTTTTTGCAAATTATTTCTTGTTCATAATCTGCTCATCAAATTCTTGTCCATTTTTCAAGAGTCATTCCCTCCTCTGGGAAGTCTATCCTAACTTTCTCTAGTCGAACTGACCTTGGGTTTCCACTCTTCTTTGCATGGTGCCTCTACAGAGTAGCGTCTTCCTAGATTGTTAGTTGTCTATATCTGTGTACAAAGCTCCCCTCCCCAAACTGAGTTTCTTAAAGGCAAGGTCATATTTATCTCCGTATCCTAGATCCAGAACAGTGCCAAGCACATATTAAGCCTTCAAGAGAGACTTGCTGGGTGGAACTGGAGAGACACAGATAGGCAGGTGCATAAAACTTCAGGCTTTTCTTGTCCATATGATTTTGTTCATTCTTCTTTCTTTACTTGCAGTGTTTTATTTTGCTTTTTGAATCCCCATCTTTCTATTTATATCATAAATTTTATTTATATTCACGTATAAGGGAACTGGCTCTTGTAGGGAAAGTGATCAACCAATAAACGTCTTTTAAGAACCTACTATGTGCCAGGTACCTTTCTAGATTCTGGATATACGGTGATGGATGAAATAGACAAAGGTATGTTCATTTCAGCAGACAGGATAGCAATAAAAATACATTAAGATGAAATATATATACAATGTCAGCTGATGGCAAATGCTACACAGAAAGTAAGTCAGTGGAAGGAGTCAGAGGGCAATGGGAGATGCCACTTTTAAAGGGGGGTATAGAAAAGTTTGTTTGAGTAGGTGACATTTGAGGTGACTCCGGAAGAAAGTGATGAAATTCACCATGCACATATCTGCAGGAAGAGCATGTCTGGTAGAGGGAACAGAAAAGGCAAAGTTCCCGCGGTGGGAGGGACAGGCGGGCCAGCGTGACTGAATGCAGTGAGTGAAAGGAAGAACAGAGATGAGACTGGAGAGGCAGCTGGGGTCGGATCTCTTAGGGTCCGAAAACCATGGCTGAACAGTTTGAACTTTACCGTAAGCTCAACGGGAAGCCAGGACGGTTTTAAACAGGACAGAGACAAAATCCAACTTGTGCTTTAGAAAGGTCATGCTGGCCAAGAGCTGAAGAATAGCTGGGTCGTGAGGACGCTCATTAGGAAGCCATTGAGTGTCCCATGTGAGGGTTGATGGTGTTTCAGGTGAAAGTGGACAGTGGCTTGGACAGAGGGTGTCAGGGCTCCTCAGTGCCCCTAGAACGAGTGGGGCTTTGACCCCTCCTCTGATCTGCATGTAGCATCTGCTTAGTTCCCCCATTCATTCATGAATTAAGTAGCGTCTTAGGTGCTCATTTCATGTTTCAATGGGAGCCTTGATTTTGCCTTTTGGACACACTCTTCTTTTGCACTTCTCCCTGTGGGGAAGAATAGTTCTGAAGGCATGGGAAGTGTGAACCCCACGCTGTATTTTGGACACGTCTGGTTCTAGATGCCCATTAGGCACTGAAAGTTCTTTCCAGGAGACCAGATTCACTAGTCTGGCATCGTGGTGGCGGATGGGGCTGGGCATGCAAGCTTGAGAGTTCTTAACATGTTGTTGATCGTTAATTCGGCAGGCTGGACTGGATCACCTGTAAAAGCTGGTAGGTGGAGCAGCACAGAGACCTGAGCACGAGACTGAAGGCTTCATCTAAGTTGTGAAGGAAGGAGAGTTAGCAAGAAAGAGAAGAAACGGCTTGGAAGGTAGGCACAGGGAGAAGCACAAAAGAAGAGTGTGTCCAAAAGGCAAAATCGAGACTCTTGCTGAAACTTGAAAGAGCACCTAAGGCACTGTTTAACTCACGAATGAATGAGGGAACTAATCAGATCTTACAATCAGTTCAAAGCAGGGACCAAAGCCCCACCCACTCTAGAAGCATTAAGGAAACCTGAATCAAATTCACCAACATGCATGGCGGGTCTACCAGAGGCCAATACAGGTATTGATCGACTTACGACCTATGCAACTTACGACCATTCGACTTTGTGACCACAATCGCTAGCCACGACGGCTCCGCGTCTGGCAGCGCAAACGTTGCCCAGCTGGGCGTACGACAGTGCGGACCAGCTTCCGGCAGCACTACCATCTCCGCGTGCATATAGCCTACTCAACTTACGACCAAATCGTGTTACGACCGGTCTGGCGGAACCAATCGTGGCCGTTAAGTCGAGCACTAGCTGTAACCAGTTCTACCCCAGGAGACACAGTTAATTTGCATTTCTAGAAACAAAAGTTATTTGCATTGTTCTCCGTTTTCTACAGTCTTTCTCAATTTTTAAAGCAGCCATTGAAGGGCAGAAAGAGCCCGGAGGGTGTACTAGACGGGATGTTTAGTAAATTTGCCTGTTTTTCTTCTCACTTTAAAGTCTTTTCCCAATTCTTCCGCACACCGGGACTAGGGCGCCTTAGAACTCCCAGGAACGAAGTCTTTCCAGAAGGACGAAAGATCGGCTGCGTCAAAAGCTGTGGTGAAAGGAAGATGAGAATGCCCTCAGGGATTTGTCAGCCTGGCGGTCATTGGTGACACTGACAAGGGTCGTTTGGGTGGATTGGGGAACAAACCTGAGCTTGGGTGAGGTTCGGGAGAGATTGGGAGGTGGAATAGCAGAGACAGAATGGACACCTTTGGGAAGTTCAACCACAAAATCCTCTGAGAGAGGCCAAGAAGGAACACCCTCACTCGGTCGCCCAGGCTGGAGTGCAGTGGCGCAATCTCAGCTCACTGCAACCTCCGGCTCACGGTTCAGGTGATTCTCCTGCCTCAGCTTCCCAAGCAGCTGGAACTATAGGCGTGCACCACCATGCCCGGCTAATTTTTGTATTTTTAGTAGTGACGGGCTTTCACCATATTGGCCAGACTGGTCTCGAACTCCTGACCTCATGATCTACCCACCTGGCCTCCCAAAATGCTGGGGATTATAGGTGTGAGCCACTGCTCCCGGCCAAAGTAGGTTCTTAACACAGCCCATCCGGCCACCTCCAGGGACTTGCTGCTTCCCTTGAAAATGCCACTCTAAGCCATCATGAGTCACCTGTCCCATGGGAGAGCATCAAAGCAAAAACCATAATTATCAAAGAAGAAAGAATTTTAGGCAGCTCAAGCAGCATAAATACCATCTCTCTTCCCAGGTGTGCATTTTCTGAACCTGGGATATTGGGGGCCACCAAAAGGCTGCAACCATTTTCCAGGTTCCAGGTGAAGGATGTTCTCCTCTCCCGACTCCCTGCTGCCTCTGTCTTCCAGGTCCCAGGTGCCCTTCTTTCCCCACCCTCCCTCCTTCCCAGAGCTGCTCAGAACCAGCGGCGGAGAAGACGGCTGACAGCTATTACGAGGCGCAGCAGGAATCCCACGCTGCAGTCGGGCTCCAGAGCCTCTGCTCCTTCAGCTGCATCGGTGCTGCCGTGCCAGCGTCTTCTGCCAAGAGAAAACGTGTCGCAAACACCTGATCAAACCGGGGATTACCTCTGGGGAACACAAAGGAGCCGAGGGAAACAGAGAGGGGAAGAGAAAGTGAGGGAGGAGCGTGGAAAGCTGGGGCTGGGGCCGGGGCTGGGGCGGGGGTGGTTTGGAGGGGCTCTGCCTCCAGCCGCCCCTCCCAGCACGCGGGCTTCCCAGATTCCCTCTCACTGAAGGCTTCTCACAGCAGATGCTGTGGGAGCTGGGCTTTTTCCCACTTCACAGAGGCAGCTGAGGTTCTGGGAGTTTGGTGAGGTCCAGAGCTGGGAATGAGCCCCCCGTGTCTGGGTGACTACACAGTCCTGTCTTCGGCCTCCACAGCAGCTGTGAACTTGGTGGAGTTGCCTGTGAAGTTGAAGCAGTGTTGGATTTTCAGGAAAGGCAAAACTAGGGGCGAGCGGGAAATCAAAGAGTGTGTTTTTGTTTTTTGTGTTTTTTAGAGGAGCCAACAGCATTGGCCAGAGACTGTGGCCCCCAGGAAAAACCCTGACATGGGGACTGCAGGCATTGGCCATGGTTAAGCAGGGGCCTTGCCGGGGGAGCAGGTGCAGCCTGAGGCTGGGATCCTCTAGCAGCACATCCTCCGAGGCTCAGGCTGTGGGCCCCCGTTCCCTCCCACAGTGAGTTGGGACTGGGTGGACACAGGGCCAGTCACTCAGAAGGGTCTCTACTGGTTTCCTGGGTCGGGGATGATGGGGCCAGCCCGAGAGAGGCCAAGGGGCACAGCGAGCCCAGGTGGGTGGGCAGGAGCCAACACTGAGAGGACAAGAGAGGTGGCCTCACAAAGGGAGTGAATCTCCATGACGTCTCACTGCTGCACGGGGACCCAGAGTCACCCTATGTGATGTGCACCCATACAGCTGCAAGTTACGTGGCTCCTAGCAGCCGGTGAAGCGGGCTGATGTTGGGTGGAACTCACAGAAGAGCCAGGCTCATGTGAGGCTTGTTCCTCCTGGTGGGGAGCCTTGGGATGTGGCTGGAGGGCCTTTATGTTCAGCTCTGACCACCGAATATACCCTGTTTGCCACCAGGGACTGGCCAGCTGTCACAGCAGGTGTGACGGCAAAGGTGTCCATGGGCCAAGTGGCTAGACCGCAGCTAAGATGGAGGCAGATGCCTGAACCCAAATCTCCAGCCACTGCTGGGTCTCACGATTATCTGCTGTTCTTTGAAAGCTTAAAGAAAAAAATGAGGATTTAAAAATGGCATGTTCTTGTGATGATATCTGGGCTTTTCCAGAGATGCTGCTGTTACCATTGTAACCCCTGTCATACTTTCTTTTTTTTTTTTTGAGACAGAGTCTCACTCTGTCGCCCAGGCTGGAGTGCACTGGCGTGATCTAGGCTCACTGCAGCCTCTGACTCCTGGGTTCAAGCAATTCTCCTGCCTCAGCCTCCTGGTACCTGGGATTACAAGCATAAGCCACCATGCCTAGCTAATTTTTGTGTTTTTAGTAGAGATAGGGTTTCATCATGTTGGCCAGGCTAGTCTCGAACTGCTGATCTCAGGGGATCCAACTACCTCAGCCCCCAAAGTATTGGGATTACAGGCGTGAGCCACCGTGCCTGGTCCCCCGTCACACTTTCTTAGACATCATTACTCTCTGCCTTTGTAGGAGGCAAGGGCTTGTTCTTTTTACTTCTGCCCAATTCCTTTCTAAATCAAAGTAGGGTGTGTGTGTTTGTGTTTGTGTGTGTGTTTGTCTGCCTGTGTGTCTGTGTGTGTGTGTCTGTATATGTATGTGTTTGTGTCTGTCTGTGTGTGTTTGTGTGTGTGTGTGTCTGTGTGTGTGTATGTCTGTGTGTGAATGTGTGTCTGTGCGTGTGTGTGTGTGTGAATGTGTGTCTGTGCGTGTGTGTATGTCTGTATGTGTCTGTGTGTGTATGTGTGTGTCTGTGTGTGTATGTGTGTGTCTGTGTGTGTATATGTGTGTCTGTGTCTGTGTGTGTCTGTGCGTGTGTCTGTGTGTCTGTGTGTGGCTGTGTGTGTCTGTGTCTGTGTGTGTCTGTATGTGTGTGTCTGTGTGTGTGTATGTGTGTCTGTGTCTGTGTGGCTGTGTGTGTCTGTGTGTGTGTGTCTGTGTCTGTGTGTGTGGCTGTGTGTGTGTCTGTGTGTCTGTGTGTGTGTGTCTGTGTGTGTCTGTGTCTGTGTGTGTCTGTATGTGTGTGTCTGTGGGTGTGTGCATGTGCATGCCACACAGTGCCAAAGGGTTTGTGAAGATAAATAACAGCTTTTTAAGTCTTTAAGGATTAATTTTATCTGTATGTTTAAACAATATGTTGCTTTTGTTGCAATCTCTTGATTCATCAATTTTAGTCATTTCTTCAGAATGGTGAATATTTACATCTCTTTAAATCAGCGTCTTGGCTGGCAGCAGTGGCTCATACCTGTAATCCCAGTGCTTTGGGAGACCGAAGCAGAAGGATTGCTTGAACCTAGGAGTCCGAGACCAGCCTGGGCAACATGGGGAAACCTCATCTCTAACAAAAAAAAAAGGTCAGGCGCAGTGGCTCACCCCTGTAATCCCAGCACCATGGGATGCTGAGGCTGATGAATCACCTGAGGTCAGAAGTTTGAGACCAGCCTGGCCAACATGGTAAAACCCTATCTCTACTAAAAATACAACAATTAGCTGGGCATGGTGGTGGGTGCCTGTAATCCCAGCTAGTCGGGAGGCTGAGGCAGGAGATTCATTTGAACCTAGGAGGTGGAGGTTGCAGTGAGCTGAGATTGCACCACTGCACTCCAGCCTGGGTGACAGGGCAAGACTCCGTCTCAAAAAACGATACAAAAATTATCTGGTTGTAGTGGTGTGCACCTGTAGTCCCAGCTATTCCGGAGTCTGAGGTGGGAGGATCAAGGTGGGGAGGTCAAGGCTGTAGTGAGCCGTGTTTGTGCCATAGCACTCCAGTCTGGGCAACAGGATGAGATTCTGTCTCAGAAAACAAAATAAATAAACTAAATCAGCATCCCTTCCTCCCATTCTCTCAAAGTAGCAGCCCACGTTTTGGAAAAACCGTGAGTCAGGATTTGTGTTATTGCAACTAGGTAAACTGCTTACTTTTGAATCAAGTATGATTAAGGTTATTTCCCCTCTTATACAGGTTTTTGTTTTTTTCTGGAATTAATACTTGCCAAAAGAAAAGCTAGGTTACTTAGCTTTCTTTTCATGTCTACCCATGGCTAAGTCTTCCCACAGCTCCAGCGGCCTGGAGGTCAATTTTCCCCAGGGTCAAACCCATCAGGTCTCCCTTGGTTCTGTTTTCCCTGCAGCCTCTCTTCGGGGATCCCGCCACCTGTTTGCTTCCTTCTGGATCTTCGCTCTCTGGGCCTAAGAGCTGGGCCTGCAGATGGGGCAGGGAGAGAGGTCTGCAGTGCTGGGCGGTCCTGTTCCGTATGCACATCCTGCAGGCCCTCTTTTCACGTTTACGGTATTTTTGTCCATAGACCAAGCTCAACACTGGCACAAATAAGTAACTTTCTGAGTAACTCCAGAGGCTGGCATGGTCACGGTGTGCTCTGACGACCACTCCTGACCACCAGTCACCCTGCAGCATGCACTGGCCTGCTTCCCCTCTCTGCCTTTGCCAGGGCTGCATCCTGCCTGGCTTGCCCTCCTTATTAGTCTGTTTTCATGCTGCTGATAAAAACATACCGAAGACTGGGTAATTTATAAAGAAAAAGAGGTTTAATGGACTCAGAGCTCCACGTGGCTGGAGAGGCCTCACAGTCATGGCAGAAGGCGAAAGGCACGTCTTACACGGTGGCAGGCAAGAGAAAGAATGAAAACTAAGCAAAAGGGGTTTCCCGTCGTAAAACCACCAGATCTTGTGAGATGCATTCACTACCATGAGAACAGTACAGGGGAAACCTCCCCCATGATTCAATTATCCCCAACCGGCATCCCCAAACAACGTGTGGGAATTATGCGTGCTACAGTTCAAGATGAGACTTGGGTGGGGATACAGCCAAACCATATCACCCTCTGGCCCGTGCTCACTGAGGGCTCGGGTTCCCTCACCTCAGAGGTGAGTTTTCATTCCTTTTCTGTGTCTGCCAGGCTCTTTCTTTCCTTCTTTCATTTTTATTTTTAGGACGGGGTCTCACTCTGCCACCCAGGTTGGAGTGCAGTGGTACGACCGTGACTCACTGCATTCTCAACTTTGTGGGTGCATGTGATCCTCCCGCCTCAGCCTCCCAAGTAGCTGGGACTACAGGCACACGCCAACATGCCTGGCTAATTTTTTGTAGAGACAGGGTTTCACTATGTTGCCCAGGCTGGTCTCAAACTCCTGGCCTCAAGCGATTCCAGGACCTTGGCCTCCCAAAGTGCTGGGATTACAGGTATGAGCCTCCGTATCTGGCCCAGTATCTTTCTTTTGAGCTGCTGCCTTCCTGTTTGTTTTCCCACCTCTGCACGTGGCTTGATATAGCTGTACCACTGTTTCCCCTCCTGGAATGGGAACTGCAGAGAGCCCAGGCAGCCTGCCTCCCAGTTCTTTGCCCAGAGCCCGTATTGGATAAACACTTCAAGAATAAAGATAGACGTCCTTCCAGCGTGCCATGTGCGTGATCTTCAGAACCAGCCTGCACCCTTAGTGCTCTTAGATATCAGGAAAAGAAAAAAGAACTTCCTTATGTGTGTAGATTTTGGCAAATAGCTTTCACTTGGCCATTATTCACCGTGTCCATTTACATTGGTCAAAACCAAGTCTCCCAGGAAAAGTCCACAATGGAGAAAAACAATCGCAAAAACATCTTGAATTATAGAACTGGTAAACTGTCTGGGTGTATATATATATATATTTACTGCTTCTCTTAAGCAAGAGACTCTGCCAGGGTTTGGGGCATTATTGATTAAGCATTGGTAGGAGCGTAGCTCGCTTCAGTCATTTCTACCAGAATTTTCCCAAACTGCCTCTTTTTTTCCTGCTGGTGATTATACGGGCTGCCCCGTCAGATGAGGGCACAGGACTCCCTCTCCCTCAGACGAATAAAGGCCTGCCTGGCTGGGCGCGGTGGCTCAAGCCTGTAATCCCAGCACTTTGGGAGGCCGAGGCGGGTGGATCACGAGGTCAAGAGATCAAGACCATCCTGGTCAACATGGTGACACCCCGTCTCTACTAAAAATACAAAAAATTAGCTGGGCATGGTGGCACGTGCCTGTAATCCCAGCGGCTCAGGAGGCTGAGGCAGGAGAATTGCCTGAACCCGGGAGGCGGAGGTTGCGGTGAGCCGAGATCGCGCCATTGCACTCCAGCCTGGGTAACAAGAGCGAAACTCTGTCTCAAAAATAAATAAATAAATAAAGGCCTGCCTTACAAGGCAGGTAAACAGGGCCATCTTTTGCAACTTTGCCAGGCTGTTCTGCCCCGAGGCTGCTGGTAGCTTCTGTTGTGTTAAAGACAGTTTAGAGCCAACTTTTTTTTTTTTTTTCCTCAAAGATTTGGGCTTACAAAAAGATTCCATGGTGGAAATGTCTTAGTGCCCCACCCGCTCTCTAAATGAGGTTTTTGACTGTGGAATTGGGGCCTTTCCATTTCTGACGTCCCCATTTCCCAAAATAGGCCATGTGTGAGCTGACTCACTGGCCCAGATTACCAGCCTGGGCCCCTGGGTCTGTGACGGCACCTGCCAGCACCCTCCACCTGACCAACACGATGTCCAAATCCATGCAAGGGAGCCCGGGTGCCTTCAGCGTTCACCAGGTTCCATGGGGCCGGACTCAAGTTTAAAGACCTCTTCCCAGAATCTTCGAAGGAAACCGGTTGGCTTCTCTCCTGGAGTCATTGAATAAAATACAAATGCAAAATTTTCTTCCTTTTTTTTACAATTTTACTTTAAGTTCTGGGATACCTGTGCTGAACATGCAGGCTTGTTACATAGGTGTACATGTGCCATGGTGGTTCGCTGCACTCATCACCCCGTCATCTACATTAGGTATTTCTCTTAATTCTATCCCTCCCCTTGCCCCCCAGACCCCGACAGGCCCCAGTGTGTGACGTTTCCCTCCCTGTGTCCATGTGTTCTCAGCTCCCACTTATGACTGAGAACATGTGGTGTGGGTTTTCTGTTCTTGTATTAGTTTGCTGTGAATTATGGTTTCCAGCTTCATCCATGTCCCTGCAAAGGACATGAGCTCGTCCTTTTTTATGGCTGCATAGTATTCCATGGTGTAGATGTGCCACATTTTCTTTATCCTATCTTTATGTATCATTGATGGGTATTTGGGTTGGTTCCAAGTCTTGGCCACTGTGAACGGTGCCACAATGAGCATACGTGTGCATGTGTCTTTATAATAGAATTTTCTCATAAATTTATAGGTATGCTCAGAAAAATATAAAGTGCCTTCTTTGCTAGTGTTCAACGTATCATGAGAAATCTCCACCGCCCAGAACACTTCGTTTCCTTCACTTGAGGTTCCCGGTCACCTCTCCCAAGATGGCACAGCTGCCTTGGGAACCGGAGTGGCCCGTTGCCACAGGCAGCAAGTGGTGCTGGAATGGCCACCCAGGGGATGTGATAAGGGGTTCCAAGTCTTGGCTGCAGGCTCAGATTGAATGATCCTAAGTCCCCGTCCAGCCTTCAAGGTCCTTGCCATGCTGAGAACTCAAAGGGTCAAAGGTGAGCATTTGCCCAGTCTCCGTTACAGCCCAGTCCATGCGTGGACACCCTGATGTTGGCAGCTGGGTATTATGGACAGACACTGTGTGTTTTCTTCCTCTTTGGCCCCTGCATCCCACCCTCAAGTGAACAGGGGCCAAAGACAACTCCATTCAATGACTTTCGGACGTACCGAGAATTGACCCACAAAAACAGGAACGAGATGGACAGCAGGCCCTGGACCAACCCAGGAAGGGAAGTGGGGGTTGCCCGTGGGGAGGTTTCAAAGCACTCCCTGCCTCCTAGGAGGTTTCAGTGTCATGGGGAGACATGGGTTTTTCTGAATCTTGGGCAGAGGGTAGCAAGTGTTTTCAGAAGACCAACCAAAGGTCAAAGGGAGCATTTCCCAGCCCCAGCCTACTTCGTTTTCCTCCCGTCCAAGCCAGTACACAGCACATCCGTAGTTATTTTATCTACTTGGCGATTACCGTTTTCTGCACCCTCACTGGGAAGTTCATGTGCACAGAGGTCGAGATGGTTTTTGTCCCCCAGTACCCGAGGGAAGTTCTCAACAGGATTTGCTGAATAGACAGGCAGATGGATGAGTGGACAAACCCTGTTCATTAAATCAAAAGACGCTGTTAAGCCTATAAATGTAGGTTGGGTGCAGTGGCTCAAATTTGTCATCCTAGTACTTTGGGAGGCCGAGGTGGGAGGATCACTCGAGCTCAGGAGTTCAAGACCAGCCTGGGCAACATAGCGAGGCCCAGTCTGAGAGAAAGAAAGAAAGAGAAAGAAAGAGAGAGAGAGAGGAAGGAAGGAAGGAAGGAAGGAAGGAAGGAAGGAAGGAAGGAAGAAAGGAAGGAAGGAAGGAAGGAAGGAAAAAGAAAGGAAAGAAGGAAGGGCGAAAGAAAGGAAGGAGAAAGGAAAGAAAATAAAATAAATGAAAGATAAGAAAGAAAAAGAAAGAAAGAGGAGGAGGAAGGAAGGAAGGAGAGAGAAAGAAGGAAAGAAAAGAAAGAGAGAGGAAGAAAAAGAAAGAAAAGAGAAAGTCACAGACTGGGAGAAAATATTCACAAAATATTTGTCTGACCATGGACTAATGTCCAGCCTATACAAAGCACTCCTTCGACTCAATATAAGAATATGCAAACTATAGGAACAGACACTTCTCAGAAGAAGGGAACAATCCCTTCACAAATGGCAGCCGACACTCAATGGAGATCTGTTTCACTTGCGCATGAAGCATCCTCTGGCTTCTGGCAATGGCCCTGGTCACCTGGCCAACAGCCCATGCTCCTCCTCTCCATCAGGTTGTGTGGAGCTCACTCTCCCTCTGCGCCCTGAAGGAGGCCATCGGGGCGTCACATTCCTGTAATACAAAGTCAGCTCCCAGACGGGCACACGACCCAATCAGAGCCAATCGTGACTCAATCAGAGACAGGGCGTTCAGGGGCTGTGTGGTCAGAGCTCTCTCGATTCTGCTGTGTCTTCCTAACCACCATTCACCGGTATCATATAAGCATTTACGTCTAACATTTTTTAATCTACATATATATTTGAATCTCTCTCTATATATATACACACACGTATATATAGAATCTCTACACACACAGTATACATATATGTATATGTAGCTGATCCTTGAACAACATGAGTTTCAACCGCACAAGTCCACTTACATGAGGATTTTTCGTCGAGACAGAGACAGAGACAGAAAGATCAGCCCATCCTCCTCCTCCTCCTCCTCCTCCTCCCCCTCCTCCTCCTCCTTCTTGGCCCACTTATATTAGTAAGGGCTCCCAGTGGGACAGAACTAATAGGATGCACACACACACACACACACTCACACACACACGCACACACACACACACACGCACATAAAGGGGAGTTTATTAAGTATTAACTTACACCATCACCAGGGCCCACAACAGGCTGTCTGCACGCTTGAGGAGCAGGGAGAGCCAGCCCGAGTCTCAGAACTGAAGAACCTGGAGGGGATGTTGACGGTGGGAAGCATCTACCTCGGGAGAAAAATGCAGGCCGGGAGGTGAGGCCCTTCTCGTCTTTCCACGTTTTTCTGTCTGCCTGATAGTCACTGGCAGCTGATGTGATTGTGCCCACCAGACTAAGGGTGGGTCCACCTTCCCCAGCCCACTGAATCCCTTTGACCACACCCTCACAGGCACACCCAGGATCAACACTTTGCATCCTTCGGTCCGATCAAGTTGACAATCAGTATTAGCCGTCACACCACTCAGCGTGGAGATGACAAGGACGGAGACCTTTATAATGACCCACTTCCACCTGACGACTGTCTTCCCTCTTCCTGATGATTTTCTTAGTGACATGTGCTTTCCTGTAGCTTATTTACAGGGAGAATACGGTGTAGAACACAAATACGAAGTACGTGTTAATCAACTGTTGATGTTATACATAAGACTTCTGGTCAGCAGGGGCCTATTAGCTGTGAAGTTGCAGGGGAGTCAGAAGTTACATGCAGACTTTCAACTGTGCGGGGGAGGGCTGTTGGTTTCCCCTAAACCCTGTGTCATCAAAGGCCAACTGTACATTTAGACTAACCCAAGTCTTATTCAACACGTGGGTGCTTGTGCGCAGCAAACAAAAGAGAATCTTTTCCCTTTGTCTCTAACGCCACCTCTAGTGATGCCTGGTGGGTTCGTCTGCCATCCATCCCCATTCTCTGGTCTCGGGCTGACTCCTACTCAGTCACCTGCTTCCCGACACCTTCCCAGAAGCCTCTCCCCACTGGCTGGTGACATGTGCAGACTCAGAGGTGGCATGTGTGTGCTCTTGGCCAGGGACTCTGAGAGTGACCCGCTTCCTCTCCAAATCTGGGATGAGCTATGTTCTTCAATTAATCATGGTGACCTCCCTCCTCATGGTGACCTCCCTCCTCATGGTGACCTGCCTCCTTGACACCCCTTTCTCTACTTTCAAATAGATGGAGGCGACCCGCAAAGCTGGGCGTCATCCAGGCTCATGACACCCAGGCTTCCCCCAGCGGGGTGGGGATGGTGTGGGGCCTAGCCTCCAGCCTGAGGCCGGGCGGCTGGATCTGGGCCTTGAGAACTGAGGCTGGCCTCTTCTGCTTCCCTCTCAAAGGCAGCATTCTGAGGCTGGGCAGGAAGAACAGGGATTCTGTCTACTGCACCCACTGGTCTCTGGGGATCAAAATGGAGGATGCCCCCAGGAGAGCCTGCGTGACTGGCAGGGCTGCCCTTTCTGGAGCTGGAGGAGGCACAGCAAGTGCTCCAGGGCTCAAGGCCGGGTGGCCCCATCGAGAGGTGCCAACGCTGGGGAGGCACGGTCGGGGCCGTGAAGCTGAGGCTCACTTGGGGGGAGGCTGACTCGAGGGCCACCAGGGTCGGCACGCTGGGATGGCCACCTGCCCTCAGGCCGCCACAGTGTGCTCTTCCCTGCCGCACCTGCCTCCCCATCTCAGAATGGCCTTCGCTGGTCTGGCTCCCAGTGGGTGTGCAGAGCAGCAGCCCAGAGGCCAGGGCTGGCCCGGGCAGTGTGACGCCAGGACCTCGGGGAGAAGGAAATAAAAGGCAGGCGGGGAGCTTCCTGCACAAGGCTCCAGGCAAGGGCTGACACAGGGTGGTCACTGGTGAAGGGGAAGGCTTCCCTCGGGTGTTGGAAAAGTCAGAGGATGAGGGGAGGATGCCCTGGCGTGGGTGGGAGCCAAGCTCCTGGGAATCCTCCTTCCCTGCAAACCCCCACAGGACTCTGTGCATGGCTCGCTGCCTTCACACCCTCCCTGGGGGGCTCTCCAATGGCTCCGCCCTCCACTACGGGCCCCACCTCATCTGCCCTCTGCTTCCAAGTCCCACCCAGGTGGAATCTCCCCCACTCCAGGCATGGCTCTCCAACCCTGGCCCATGCAGAGGTCTAGACTCCCGGGTCTGGGAGGGGGAATTCAGACCTGAAAGATGGACTCATCCGTCCTGAACAAGGAGTCCTGGGCTGGAAGAGGAGGACAGAGCCAGGACCATCACCCACAGCCCCAGGATGCTGGAGGGAAACGCTCCACTGTAGTCACACCCAGGACAGTGGGTCCCCCCTGCCACCTGTGCTGGCCCTCCAGGCGTGGCTGGAAGACAACGCTGGGAATCCTCCTGAGGACTCCAAGATGCTGCAGGGACCTGGGACTTTTGGAACAAGGAGAAAGACAGGTGGAGTGATGAAGAAAGACCCAGGTTCTGGAGACAGGCAGACCCCAGGGCTAAACTCCAGCTCTGACACGTACACCCTGCATCAGGGAACAGCGCCAGAGGCCTGCCTTCCCATCTGCATTATGTGAGGGTGCCGTTCACTGCCACGGGGACGCTGTGTGGATGAAATGAAGTAAAGCACAGCAGACACTCGGCTCAGCACCTCACCAGTTTGGCACCACCAATAAGACGGAGAGGAAACTACTGATGAGCTGATATTGTCATCGCCTTCATTGCCACCATCGCGCTGGTTCTTATAACTGGTCTGGGGAGGCAGGACAATTACCCAGAGGGGACCAGGACAGTAACAAATATCCCTTAATTCAGTAAACACTGTACAATTGCAGAGTATGTGGCTCCCTGCGCTCCCGACGGGAGACTGAGGGAGCGCAGCAGTGGTGTCCAACACGGGTGGAGGCAGGGCTGAGGCTCGGAGAGGCTGACATCGGCCCGAGGCCACCCAGTTGGTCAGCAGCAGAGCCGGGATGAGCGCAGCCAACAGCTGCCACCCTCGTGTACTCTGTCTGCTCAGCCTGGACTCTGGGCAGGGCAGCAGTGGCAGGGGACCTCCCTGCAGTGGGACTTGTCTGCTTAGCTGCTGGTATGGTGAGGTCCCAATATGGGCATGCAGGAGTGGATCATTCATGGGCGCAGTTTCCTGCTGTTAGTGCCCACCAAGGGGGTCTCATTATCATCGCCCACAAAGAGAAGCCCTGCGCTGGGGAAATGGCAGGACAGCCTGAGTCTGCAGAGGCAGTGGTGAGCAGGGTGCCTGGCTCTAGGAGGGTCCCTCCACAGCTTCCACCTGCCCATCCATCTGTGCATCTATATATCTATATGTCTGACTATCACCTGTTTTTCCAGCCATCCATCTCTCCATCCACCATCTATTTATCCATCCATCCATCCATCCATGCATGCATCTATCCATCTATCCATCTAACCATTATCTATCTACCTACCTGTCATCGACCTATCATCTATTTATCCACTCGTCCATCCGATATCGATGGATCCATCCATCATCTTGCTATCCATCTACCTCTCGCCTATCTATCTTCTATCTTTCATCCATCTGTCTGCCACCTATCTTCTCTCTATCCTTTTATCTATCCATCGATCCGTCCCTCATCCATCAATCTATCCTCTGTCTATCCATTCATCTATCCATCATCTGTTTAGCTATCCACCCACCTGTCCATGCATTATCTATCTATTCATTCATTAATCCATCCATCTACCCATCATCTACCTATCAATCATCTAGCCATTCACCCATCTGTCATCTGTCTACCCAGCTGTCTGTCTCTCTATCCATCCATTATCTATCTATCTATTATCAATTCTCTAACACTACCAAATTTCTCATCTATGAATCACATGTCCCCCTTCTACCCAACTTCAACTCTGCCTTGTTCCAGGGAGGCCCAGGGAGGGTATGCATGGCCACTGACCTCTGCAGCCAGGGTTGGCCTGTTTCAGCCTGTCCTCCTCCCTGGGTGAAGGTGCTGACCACCATTTGAGCGCACCTGCCTGTGCACATGAGCATGTGGCAGGGTTGCAAGTCCTGAGTTCTGAAACTAGGTCCTCATCACTCCTGTCCCCCAAGCCTATGTGACTTTGAAGGGTAGGTCCTCATCACTTCTGTCCCCCAAGCCTATATGACTTTGAGGGGTAGGTCCTCATCACTTCTGTCCCCCAAGCCTATGTGACTTTGAGGGGTAGGTCCTCATCACTTCTGTCCCCCAAGCCTATGTGACTTTGAGGGGGACCCTCCTTTCTCTGGCCCTGGACAGTAGTGTCAACTCTCAGGACGATTGTAGGAAACAGATCAGTGGATAGGATGGAGCTCCCCTTAGTTACCAGCAAGGTGAGGGTGTGAGAACAACAAGGGCTCAGTTGCTTTAAATAAAGGCTGTTCAACACTCGTGCTTGGCCATCGACGCTTTTGCACATGCGTTTCAAACTGCCCCTTCCTGGTGGAGGAATTTCCAGGCAGTCAGCTTCTCCCGGGCAGGAAGAAGGCTGGTGGGGTGTGGGTGCAGTTCGGGCGAAGCTGGGCTGGGACATTTGGATACACCATTGAGAGTGCTCAGGACCTGGGTGGACTTTGCGAGATGGGGGCTTCCTGCCCTTAAGGTGTTTCCTGACCTTGAGGTTTGGAGGTTTTCTTGGGGTAAGAGCCTGGGACCTGCTGCATGCATTGAAAACTCCAGGGTAAGAGGAGATCAATTCTCTTTAAAGAGAAAATTTAAGAGGGTTAAAAACAAAGAAGAAGAGTACTTTCAGATGTATCAACCAGAAATTATTATTTTTATGTAAGTTCCCCTAATAAGTTTTATTGCAAGACCCTACAGTAATTTGCTTAAAATCAAGAGAGAACAGAGATAATAGTATTGAAACAAGAGAAGTCTCTAGCACTGTGTGACCTTGGGCAAGTTTCTTATTCTCCCTGGGCCTCAACTTTTTCACCTTTAAAATGGGTATAAACATATTAAAATAGGTGAGATGTTAAAAAATAACATTGACATAGACTAGAAGAGTCATTACATGTCAAGTTCTTAAAGCAGCGCCTGGCATAAAATAGGCCATCAAGGAATGTTAGTTATTGCTTCATGTAGGATAAGCTTTGACTTTGTCAATAGAAAAACTAAAATACTAGTGGCTTGAACCACGTGAGATTTTACTTCTCTTTCATGAAAAAAATTTCAGCAAATAGGCAGACAGGCCTAGGCTGGTGGTTTCATGGCCATCTGGGACCCAGGATCTTTCTGTTTTCTGTAGCATTGGCTTCTACCCTCACTGTCCCTTAGAGCTGCTGGAGCTCCAGCCATCACGTCTGTATTCCAGGCCAGGAGAAAGAGGAAGAAGGAATGGATGAAAAGACCACATTTTTCAGATGATTCTGCAGTGTTTCAAAAACCGCTTTATTGGCATATAATTCAAATACTCTATAAATCACAGATATGAGCGACCATCTCCACAGTCAATTTTAGAGCCACTTCATCACCTCGGAAGGAAGGCCCCTACCCTCTAGCCATAACCCTTTCACTCCCCAGACCTAACCAACCACTAAGCTACTTCCTTTCTCGCAGATCTCCCTTCTCTACGTATTTCATGCAATCATACACTACGTGGCCTCTTGTGGCTGGCTTCCTTTGCTTGCATTATGTTTTCAAGGGGCACCGTGGTGGATCCTGCCCCGCTCAGGCAGCCTTGGAAGTCCCACGTGACTCTTGTGCTTGCGTCTCACTGGGCAGAAGTTGGTCACATGGCTATACCTCATTGCAGGAACATCTGGGAGACTGTTTTTCCAGGTGGGCACGTTGCTACTCCCAGACAGAGCCAGGGTTTTATTTCTAAGGGAGAAGAAAGGCCAACAGGTGGCAGCCGGAAGTCAGCCATCAACTGCTGAGCACCACTCAGGTGGATAGCTAAACAGTGGATGAGTGGGCGAGTGGGCGAGTGGGCGAGTGAGAGAGTGGGCGAGTGGGCGAGTGGGCGAGTGAGAGAGTGGGTGAGTGGGTGAGTGGGCGAGTGGGCGAGTGGGCGAGTGGGTGAGTGGATGAATGGATGAGTGGGCGAGTGGGTGAGTGGATGAATGGATGAGTGGGCGA
>NW_022436954.1:143217-177123 GCF_009761245.1 Sapajus apella | reverse complement strand
GCGAGTGGGTGAGTGGGCGAGTGGGTGAGTGGGCGAGTGGGTGAGTGGGCCAGTGAGAGAGTGGGTGAGTGGGTGAGTGGGAGAGTGGGTGAGTGGGTGAGTGGGTTAGTGGGTGAGTGGGAGAGTGGGTGAGTGGGCGAGTGGGTGAGTGGGCGAGTGGGAGAGTGAGAGAGTGGGTGAGTGGGCGAGTGGGTGAGTGCATAACTTCACACATGGAAGCCAAGTCAGTGCTAGCCACCTGCTCCTTATCTTCCCAAGATGCCATGGAACCTGTGCCGCACCCCAGGAGACTTGGGCATTACCTGGAGAGCACAGGTGTCTCTACACTGGCTTGGTGGAGGGTCAGGGAGTGAAGAGTGGGGCCCCCTGCCCAGGCAGGTGGAGACCATGATGTCTGGACCGGTGGAGGAGAGTGGCCTTAATGAGGGAGATAAACACACCCCAAGCTGCTGTTCCCAGAGAAGTGAGCTCAGGGAGCCTTGGAAGTGTGAACCCAGAGAACGAAAAGAAACCTGGCTGTGTGGGCAGGTTTCGGACCCTCGATGGGCACCCCTCCTCCATGAACCCACTGAGTGGGCTTGCCTCTGCCTCTGTTTCCACACCTGTGCCTGCATCACCTGCCAGGGAGAGGGACCGCCTGAGCCAGTCACTGTGGGGACCCGTTCAAAGGTCACCGAGGCCTCCGAGACCGCAGAGCCCAGCCTGAGATGCCACTCAGCTGAAGCTTGGCCTGAAGCCAGCTCAGCGGCTTGGTGGAGGAGGCAGGCTGGGGAGGTGGAGGTGTGTGCACCGCCTTTCAAAAAATAGAATATTTGTCTTTTAAAACAAAGACAGTCCCAGCCTGAGGTGTCCCGGAGGCCCCATGGCAGCTGTTGGAGCCATGTGGAAAATTCTCCGGGGTGCTGGCTTTCTCAGGCTGATGTTGAGGGCGTCCCCTGAGAAGGAGAAACAGCCAGACAGCCCTGCCTCACTGGCTGCTCCGAAGCGTCCCTGCAGATGGAGCGGGACAGATGGTCCTTGCCGTCAACCCTCTTGCCGGCTCCCCTGACCTCATTTATTTGTTTGGGATCACAGACCGCCCTCTGCTCTCAGCCACAGCCAGCCACTGGCCAGGAGGAGGCTCAGGCCGGACTCAGGAGGCCCCTTGTGCCCCACGTCCTTAGGAGCTGAGTGGTCTTGGGGATTCTGATCCCCAGATCCTTGTGGCAGACCCTGGCAGAGCAAGCACTTGGGAGGTGTCGTTTCCGCTCTGGCCCAGCCCTGGCACAGGCAGGGAGAGTGAGCAAGGGTGGACCGGTGGGCTTCAGACTGGCTGGGCCAAGCAGAGGCGCACACAGGTGGGCAGAAGGCCAAGCTGTGACCATGCTCCTGGGCCTGTGACCTGCCCTCACCCCCGTAACAATGGAAGCTACTGCAGCTGAGGGCCACCATGGCACACACTCTGTGAGTGTCCGTCATTCCCAACAGCCTGGTAGGGTGTCCCTTTGTCCCCAGTGTCCCCCACTGATGAGTAAGGACACAGGTGGAGAAGCTCAGCGTCGGTGGCAGGGCTGAGTGCTGATTTGGAGCCAACATCCCTCTCCTCACCCGGCCTGACGCCTGCCCACCTGCTTTTCCTGAGCCTCAGCCTCCTCTCCAGTCTGGGTTCCCTGAGGCTCCAGCCCTCCAATGCTGGGAGGCCCAAGGCTCTTCACGTTCCAGCCATGCCCAGTGGGCCAGGAGGGGGTTCTTGCAGGCCCTGGGGCTGCTCTGGCCATCAGCCCAGGGAGCGAGAAGGAACCGTGGCCTCTGATGTCCTGGGTGAGGCCCAGCTGTAAGCCAAGAGCAGCTGCCTGGTATCCCACAGGCCCCGGCCGATCCAGCCGAGAGGACATGGCCTGGCCCTGGCCCTTCCCCTGGGTCCCTGGCTCTTCCTCACTCCAGTTTTCCTGGTTTTTCCCTCCAGAAAAGGCAGAACTTGAGAAAGGCTCAAGGAGGAGGAGGCCGCTTAAAGATAGACGTGCAGGTTGTGCACTGCACAAAGGCATCGCTGTCACCTGGCTTTGGTGAGGAGCATGTCCCAGTAGGCAGGAGCCCAGCATTTGCAAGGGCGCCCCTTTCTAAGGTGGGCAGTGACACCTTGTCCTGCCTTCACCTCACTACAGATTCTGTTTTCCTGCCAAGGACTTTAGTCACATAGTGTCATTCATTCATTCATTCATTCATCCATCCATCTGCTAAATATTTAAGATAACCATAGTTTGGCCTCCATAGGTCTCATTGTCCTGCATACCTATGCCCTTGGCCAGCCTGCACTGAATAGAGATTGTGTTCTGTCTTAAATTTTATTTTGTAATTAAAAAAACTTTTGGCCAGGTGCAGTGGCTCACACCTGTAATCCCAGCACTTTGGGAGGCCGAGGCGGGCAGATCACCTGAGTTCAGGAGTTCAAGACCAGCCTGACCAACATAGTGAAACCCTGTCTTTACTAAAAATATGAAAATTAGCCCAGTGTAGTGGCACACGCTTGTAGTCCCACCTACTCAGGAGGCTGAAGCAGGAGAATCGCTTGAATCCGGGAGGCGGAGGTTGCCATGAGCTGAGATCATGCCACTGCACTCCAGCCTAGGTGACAAAAAAAAAAGATTTTTTTTTTTAGACAGGGTCTCTTAAAACGTGGAAAAGGGCAAAAAATGAAAGAAAATGGAAGAGACAGAGTCTCACTCTGTCACCCAGGCTGGAGTGCCGTGGTGCAATCACAGCTCACTGCAGCCTCGGCCTCCCAGGCTCAAGTGATCCTCCTGCCTCAGCCTCTCAGAGTGCTGGGACTATAGGCTTGTGCCACTGTGCCCAGCTGGGCTTGTGTTCTTAATGACGAGGGCTTGACCTCTCCTCAGGTTCAGATGCCCTGCAGGGCATTCAAGAGCCTTGATTTCTGGATGCTGTCCCCAACTTACAGATGAGGAAGCTGAGTCCTTGCAAGGCTCAGGTGCCTGAGTCCCTGGCCCTCAGCACAGGAGGCCATGATTGAAATGCACGGCCATGGCAAGGTGAGGAAACTGGGCATGATGAGGGCAGTGCCTCCCGTCCACACACGTTGCTGGCAGCCCAGGGTGCGATGTGTGCTGAGTCTGCCTTGGGACTCCCGGCTGCAGCTCCAGGCTGCAGAGTGGCCCAGGCCCTGTCCCTGGATGGCCAGACCTGGCTCCCAGGTTGCTCCAGAGCTCAGCCTTTCTTCCTGAGCAAGGGAGCGCCCTCCTGGCTGTGGTGCCTGGCTCCTTGTGCCATGATGGCCAGGGCTGCCAGGAGGGCAACCAGCTGCTGAGGCCAGGACAGCTTCTGTGGGGTGCAGGCGCGAGGCCTGCGGCAGGACCAGGGCTGGCAGGAGGGCGTGTGGTGTGGAGGTCACCTGTTCCCGAGGTCCCTGGCTGTCTTGGGGTTTCCTATTAGAAAATGATTCATGTCAAGCAATTGATGAGCAAGCAACTGCCCTCTGCTTGCTTTAGGGAGAGACTCTGAACTGCAGGAACATTCTGGGTGGCAAAGCATGCTGAGCTTGCTGGTGTGCTTCCTTCCTGGGTTCTAAAAGTGTTGATCAGGCCGGGCACAGTCTCCCACGCCTGTAATCCCAGCACTTTGGGAGGCTAAGGCAGGCGGATCACCTGAGGTCAGGAGTTCGAGACCAGCCTGGCTAATATGGCGAAAGCTCGTTTCTACTAAAAATACAAAAAATTAGCCAAGCATGGTGGTGCACACCTGTAATCCCAGCTACTCAGAAGGCCAAGGCAGGAGAATCGCAGAACCCGGGAGGCGGAGGTTGCGGTGAGCTGAGATGGCGCCACTGCACTCCACCTTGGGCAACAAGAGCGAAACTCTGCCTCAGAAAAAAAAAAAATGCTGACCAGACCCACAAAGTGGAACAAGCACACCCTGTTGCTTCTGCCCAGGCCCCGCTCTGCTCAGGGCAGCAGCCCCAGCTTGCTGTGCTCCTCCCCAGCCCCCCATTTTCAGACTCCATCATGCCCCCAACTCATCCTCCAAACTGTTGCTGTGAGGAAGTTGTTCTAAAATGCAAATTAGACCAGTGTCACCTGCTGCTCCTCTCAGGACCCTCCAAGGAAACAACTAACCCTGAAAGTTTCATCGTCCTATGAGGACTGTGGGTGTGAATTCTTGCACCCTCTGTGGGGTAAAATAATTCACAACCAAACCACGCTCCCAACAGGAGGAGCCCATGAGGCTGGAGAAGCACCAGGATTGCTGGTAGGACTCTGTCATCACGCCAGCCAGTATCTGGTAAAGTCTGAGTCCCCAGAGCCTGGAATGCCTTCCCAGGGCCTCCGAGCTGCTGTCCCGGCCTATTGCTTCCCGGCTGCTGCACTGAACCTCTTCCCTGCTCCACCCGCCTCCACACCGGGGCCAGCGTTGGCCTCCAGCTCTGGACCCTGCAGAGCGCCTGGAGCTGTAGAGGTGCTCACCGAAGTTTGCTGAACGTCAGATGCCAGCAACGGCAGAACCACCGCAATTTGTGAGCATCACCAGGGCTCCCCAGGGCGATGCCAACACCCACACACATCCTTCCCAGCTGGTCTGCATGGCGCTGTGATGGGGGCGTGCCCCCTGCTTGGCAAGGTGAGGAAACTGGGCATGGTCAGGGCGGTGCCTCCTGTCCAAGCCTGTTGCCGGCAGCCCAGGGCGTGGTGTGTGCTGAGTCTGTCTTGGGACTCCCAGCTCGGCACCTGCTTCTCGGCGCTCCTCCCATGTTCTGTCTGACCTCAGGACGTTTGTCAGGGATGGCCTTGAGTAGCTTCATTCCCCCTAAACACTCAACACACAGACCTACTCTCTTCCCCTCTGGGGCCAACTGACCCCCAGGCAGGCAGTCCAGCATGCCTACCACCCTTCACCAGCTGTGCGGTCAGGACGAGGGGCCCGCCCGCCCATCGTCTACCAGTCAGCACTAAACCACAGGGACTCTCCCAATGGGCGCCAAGGGTGAGCAGGGTCCCTAGGCTGATCACGACAGATCCCGGCCCCTCTCCAGGAGCTCCCAGTGGCAGGGTGGGCACCGGGCAGAGAATCTGCATTGCTGACAATTTCAGGGGACATTGATACTGCTGGCCTGGGATCCCCTGCTGATCTCAATGGACATTCAGCCAGGCTGGGGTCTCGGGACAGGGGCCACAGCAGGAGACCACGCAGTGTCTGCAGGGCTGTGGACAGCACGGGAGCTGCGGGTCGGATGGGAGTGTTGCTGGGTGGTGGGGGGAAGAAGAGTGGTCCCACGTGCAGCCCCAACTGGTTTAACCTTCACGGCACCCCAAGCAGCAGGCCTCAGAGCCCTGTTTCCCTGTCTGGGAGTGAAGAGTGGGGACATGGAATACACATGCCGTTCTGGTCCCCATAGGTGAGCACTGGGAGCTCAGAATTCTGATCTGTGGGCAGCAAAGCCTGTGCTATGTGGACCTCACCTAACCGCCCCCAGAGCTGGGGGCTGCGACGAGACCACCGTGGAGAGCAAACTCCCGGGCAGCACGTGGCAGCCACTCGGCGGATACTTGTGAACGAGGAGGGGCCGGGCAGCCCAGAGCCTTGGCTGTTGTGGCTTGGAGGGAAAGCCCCGTGGGCAGGCTGCTGCTCCAGGGCTCATCGTTAAGGTTGAGGGGGGCATCTGGCAAGCTGGTGTCTCAGCAGGAGTTAAAATACCGCCTCTCCTGATGTCTGAGGCAGGCGGGGCTTCCCCAGCCAATCGCCATGGATACACTGACCGAAAAATGTCCCCACAGAGACCAGAGAGCAGGGCAGGTGCCTGGGACCCTCTGTGGTGTGAAAGAATTCACAACCACACTCCTCAGCGTCCTTGCTTGAGCAGGAGGGGCCGACTGTGAAAATGTCCCCCGAGGGAGTTTCCTACAGTGGGATCAGATCCCTGTGAGGGCACAGGTGCTGGAGAGCACACCAGGGTGATGCCAGAGCAGCCAGAGGGGGAAGCGGGCATTCACTCTGCTCCTCCACCCCTACATGCATCATGCCGCACAGGTAAACCCACCTCTCACATCATCGCTGCTTGGACTCTCACCAAAGGGACCCTCCTGCCCACTTTACAGATGGGGAACCTGACTCACAGGACAAGCACGAGGCAGAGCCAGGAACCCAGCCCTTCAGAGGCTGGACAAGCGCTGAGTTGTTTGTGGCTCCTGAAGGGCCACGATGAGGCCACAGCCGGGCAGCGCCCACCTGGTACCTGTTACAGGTACTGAGGATGAAGACAGAGGACTCCCTCCAACTGCCCTGGTGTGGGGTGCTCCCAGGAGGCTTCCCAGAGGAAGGGGACAGGAGCAGGTCTGCGATCGGGGCAGGTTCTTTGCTGGAACACACAACCCCCAAATCTCAATTCTCAGATGTGTTTCTCTGTCATGTTCAATCGATGCCGGCCGACTGCCTTCTGAGTGGTGATCTGAGCTCTGTCCACCAGTGCCTCCAGCCTTCAGGGCTGGGAATCCTGCTCAGGAGAGACCCTGCGCCAGAACTGGGACTTTCATGTTTGTTGCTTTATGTTGCTAAGATTTGGGGCAAGCTGTTATATAGCAACACATCCCACAGCCAAAGCGGGCTGCTGTGGGTACCCGCAGTCTCTCTACCGCCTCCGCTCCTAACCCTGCACCCGGAAAACAAAAGGCAGCGGCAGCAGCACAGCCAGAAGGGCCTGCGGAGCTGGCCTCTGTGGGAGCCAGGGTGGCGCAGAGCAGGGCGGGAAGCACCGACGGTCAGCCCTTGTCGCCAGCCGGCCTGGACCGGGGCATATGCCTCAGCAGGAGCTGCGGCATCTGGCAGGACCAGGGCCTCCTAGGCTGCTCACTGGTCTCCCTGATGGTGAGCTCAGGCCCCAAAACGGCTGAGGAGACCCAGAACAAGCACTGCAAGGTGGAGTGGCAGGTCTGGCTGCATGAGGGCCTGCTGGGCAGAGCCCTGACCTCGCAGACAACCCTCAGTGCACTCCAACACAGTGCTTCTTTGTTCAGTACTCCTTGGCACAACACTCCTTCTATTTGGTTTAGTATTCCTTGGCACAGTACTCCTTGGCTGGGTACTCCTTGGCATAGTAATCCTCGGCTCAGTACTCCTTGGTTCAGTACCCCTTGGCTCAGTACTCCTTGGCACAACACGCCTTCTCCTTGGTTTAGTATTCCTTGGCACAGTACTCTGGCTGGGTACTCCTTGGCATAGTAATCCTCGGCTCAGTACTCCTTGGTGCAGTACCCCTTGGCTCAGTACTCCTTCACACAACACTCCTTCTCCTCGGTTTAGTATTCCTCGGCACAGTACTCCTCAGCACAGTACTCCTTGGCTCAGTACTCCTTGATTCAGTACTCCTTGACATAGTACTCCTTGGCTTAGTACACCTTGGCACAGTACTCCTTGGCACAGTACTTTTTGGTTCAATACTCCTTGGCACAGGGCCATTGGCCCAATGCTCCCCACCTAGTGCTCCCTGGAACAGTGACTGCCTCTGGCATGGTGCTCCCTGTATTGATGGTGCTGATCTGATGTTCCTTCGCACAGTGCTCCCTGCCTGGTGCTTCCTGGTCTACTGCTCCCCACAGGGGTGCCCCATCTTGCCACTGTTCTCCAGGTCCACTTATGGGTTTTGTAGGCTTCACTGCCCAGCGTCTCCACTCACTCAGCAGCCCCCAGCCCTGGCTGGAGGAGGGAGAACTTTCCATCTCACAGAAAATCAAGGGAAAGCACTGAGGGGGAAAGCAAACTGGGGCTGTGCAACCAAACCCCTGGATGTGATGTGCCTGAACTTTGCATCAGCTTCTCTGGGAGGCCGCCACACCCTCCTTCAGGGCCAAATCAGCCACTTATAAAAGGGAAAAAGAAAAATCTCCAGCTGGACCTGTCAGTCGGCGGTCGGCTCGCACTCAGCCCTGGCATGGGCACCAGCTGGTGGGACAGCACATGTACACATGGCCACTCTGTTCTTCCAGGAGAGCCACCTCCTGCATTCAGATCAATTGCAGGCCTCCAAAAACATGACCTCGAGAACTTGTGTTTTCCTCACTTTCTCCAAGCGTGCAGCAGGGGTGAGCCTGCCTCCCGAGCCCAGCCACGTTCTCAGACCAGGAGAGAAGTGCGAAGAAACCCAACGCCCATGAAAACGCACTCCCCACATTCCAGGCTGGCCACGTTTCCAATCCTCTGCCCAAACAAGCAAAAAATTCCTATGATTCCAGAGACATCACCCAGTCTCTCTCTGGTACCTGCACTGGCACAAAACTCTGCCTGGCATTGGTTTTGAAAAACATGCACTAAGCAACAACTTAGACGCAGCTGTTGTATGTCTGAGTTGGATGGGCCATTTGGGGACGCTGCACTCCTGCTGCTCTGAGATGGAAGGACCTCTGACCCAGGGACGCCTGGCAGGGGCCTGAACTTGCAGGACAATGGGGCATGGCTTCCTGGATGCCAATGTCCTCCAACTCTTCTTTTAAATGAATAGTTGGATAATTTAATCAGTAAGTAATTTAAGACCTTTTACCATAAAACCATTAGCTCTACCATGGAGAGGAGCATCAACTTGCACACATTGTAAAGAGAGCACGAGAGATCTCGAAGAGATGTCTCTGCTGTAGCAGCTGCTCTGTGCTCTCTGCCGTCAGATCCTGTGGAGGGAAGCAAGGCCTCCCCCTCTGCCATTTGTGTCCTGATCCCATGTGGCAGCTCATGGAACAGCAGGTGCCATGTCCTTAGTGTGGGTCCTAGAATGGCCCAGCACCACCAGGCTGGGTACAGAATTCAGGCCTCTTGGTTCTTGATTCTCTGTCCTTCACCCTGCCCTACCCTGCTGGCCTCATTAGGGGTGACTCTGCAGAGCTCTTCCCACCAACCTGAGTTTGCTGCTTCACCTGAGGGAGATCCAGCTGTTCCAGTAGGCTGAGCCCCATCCTGCAGCCATCAGCTTGTAAGAGAAGAAAGCTGCTTGCCCCAGAGCTCAGGCCTTCACCGGCCTCATTTGACCAGCATTTGTCCCAACTCTACAGAGGTGCCCAGCTAGACTCGGTGGGGGCTGGGACGAGGGTGTGGCCTTGCAAGGAGGCCCAGGGCCCCAGGAGAGCAGGACACTCTCCCCAGAAGCAATGAAGACGGGAACAAATGAAGGAGGATGAGAGAAGTCTACAAGGAAATCTGGAGAATCAAGAGAGGAAGGAGGTTGGAGCTGAGCCCAGTGGGGAGAGAGACAGGCCTTGTAGGCACCAAATGATTCACTCTGACCGAACCTTCTAGTTACTGGGGCTGTTTGCGGCATAGATGACCACTGGGATTATGGGGAGTCTGGGCTGCTTCCCTGCTCTTTTGCAGGGCCAGTGAGAGAGCAGAGGAAGTAGGTGTGTATGTGCTGAGCCCTCCACCCATGTCTATGCATCTGCTCCTCCTTATACCCTGGAAATCGGTGTTGTCAGCCCAAGTGGCTGAGAGGGAAACAGGCCCTGGAGGGTGAAGTGATTTGCCTAAGAGCTAGTCAGAACTGAGCGATGGAGCTGGAATTCACACCCGGGCTACCTAACGACAGCCAGTGTCCTTTCAATCCCCAACCTCTGGGCTACACTGACAAAAAGGACAACGGGGGTTGTTACTATCAGCATCCCTGCCTCATTGCCATACCAGCATCCCTGCCTCGTTGCCATATTCTTTTACCACCATCCCCATTCTTGACTCTGATGGAAATGTCTATTCTCCACCTCCTTTGGAGAATGTATTTTTACACAAAAGCACTTGGAGTGTTAACAACGGCTGATCTCTTCTGGACTGAGAAGGCAGACCCAGAAAACTGATCCCATGTCATACTCAGTCCCCTATGCCAAAGGCAAATTTCAGGTGTGATGTCTTAGTTCCTTGAAAACAGGGAATATCTCTTCTATTTCTCCTGAAACTTTGCCTGGAGGCCCAGTAGAAATATAGGCACAGAGCAGGTGTATCAATCCCACCACGGTGGCTTAAAATAACAATTATTTATTAGCTGATGATTCTGTGGCCCAGTGACTTGGGCTGGGCCCTGCTAGTTCCTCTGCTCGTTTTGGCTGGGTTCATTCATCTGTGGGCAGCTGGTGGTCAGGTAGTTTCACACCTGCGTTTGGTGGTTAGCTGCTGATTGGCTGAGGGTCAGATAGAGTTAATGAGGGTTACTGGGCCATATGTCTCTCACGATCCCAAGTACATCCACCGGTTTGCATGGTAATGGCTGCAGGATTTCCAAGGACAGCAAGAGAGAACCCCAATGCACACTTACTTTTTACCCATTTGTCTATGGAATGTTTCATCATGTTTGCTAATGTCCCATTGACTAAAGCTAGTCACATGATCAACCCATATTCTAGGGATGAAGTAGTCTCCAGTTCCTGACGGGAGGGGGAGGATTTGTGGCCCTTAGGCCGGGCACGGTGGCTCACGCCTGTAATCCCAGCACTTTGGGAGGCCAAGGCGGGTGGATCACGAGGTCAAGAGATTGAGACCATCCTGGTCAACATGGTGAAACCCTGTCTCTACTAAAAATACAAAAATTACCCAGGTGTGGTGGCACAGCCTGTAGTCTCAGCTACTTGGGAGGCTGAGGCAGGAGAATCACTTGAACCCGGGAGGTGGAGGTTGCAGTGAGCTGAGATCATGCCATTGCACTCCAACCTGGGTAACAAGAGCAAAACTCCATCTCAAAAAAAAGAAAAAAAAATTTTGTGGCCTTTTTGCAATCTGCCACAGTTGGTGCTCCAGATGTTTGTTAGGACATTGTTGCCTCATTCTCTCTCCCCTCTCACCACCTGATACATAACTTCTGCTGTGGCCACAATGGCCTTAAAGTGCAGTGGTTTTATTTCTAGGCTTTGTCCTCCTTATGCAGTGGCTGAGCTCCCCCAGGCAGGAGCCACAGCAGGTGTATCTGTTTCCGCAGCTCCTAGCATAGGGTCTGGTGAATGCTTACTCGGTGAATGTTTCTTAAACAAGTCGTTGAATCTGTTGAATTGAATCTAAAGTGAAAATGGCTTCAGGTGAGCAATGTGTTAATTAGACCCAGGCTCTGAAACTCCAGATGGGCAGAATGCAAATTAGCAGAGCTTTTTAGAAGCACTCTCTGTAACACAAGTTCAGCGCAATTTGATCCCCCTCAAGTATTCTAGGACACCTGCCCTGGCCCACCAGAACTTCCTGTGGATTGCAAGTGGGTGAGGCTTTCAGCCTCTCTGGGATATTCGTCCTTTCAGGAAGCTGGTGGGAATGATGGAGCGTCTCCCTAGAAAACGCATAGCTGCGCTGTGTCACTGGGGCTCCGTCTCAGAGAACAGGATGCACTGCAGCTAGTTTAGCCAGGAAGGAATTAGCTCCAGGATACCACAGGGTAAGTAGAATCACTGGAGAGGGCGAAGAAATGGGTATGGAGCTGAACGTCCAGGAACAATTTTGAAAACAAAACTGGGCCAGCAAAGGAGCTGCTTCCTCTTTGCCAACAGGAAGCCGCCTGCTCAACAGGGAAGCAGTAGCTCCTCCTCCAGCTCAAGAGTCAGGCCACCATCGGAGTCGAGAGACAGCCACTGCAGATGCCACCCAGATAGCGAAGCTGCTAGAGGAAGGGTTGACACCTCTGCGCAGGGGCTCACCTGCGGGAATGCCAGGCAGGGCTGGCAGGTTCTCCGCTGCGTAGGAGTGTTCAATTTGACGCAGGTGTTTCTGTCAGGAGCTTGCTTGCTGCAAGGGATTCTGGGAAATGCAGAACAGGGATACACTGGGAAGGCTGGGATAGAGGGTGAGCCCTGATCTCCACCCTCACTCACAATTTCCCAATGTCAGCCCCTCACAATCCGCTACAGTACATGGTAGTCCTTTCAGGAACCCCAAGTCAACAGCTTTGTTTTCTTTTTAGATATGTGGCAGAAAAATAATTTTTTTCAAATACATAAGTATTCATAGTGAGAACATTTGAAATCTACTCTCTTAGCAGTTTTTAAGTACCTAAGACATTGTTATTAACTATAGTCATTGTGTTGTACAGCAGATCTCTTGAACTCGTTCCTCCTGTCTGACTGAAATGTGTCCTTTGACCAATGTCTCCCCGGTTCTCCTCCCCAACCCTAGCCCCTGGTTACTACCATTTTACTCTCTATTTCGATGAGTTTTACATTTTTAGATACCACATCCAGTATTTGGCTTTCTGTGCCTGGTTTATTTTGCTGAATACAGTGTCATTCAGCTTCATTCATGTTGTTGCAAATGACAAGACGTCCTTCTTTTTTAGGGCTGTATAGTATTCCATTGTGTATATCTATATCACATTTTCTTCATTTATCTGTTGATGGACACTGAGGTTGATTCCATAATTTGGCTGTTGTCAACAGTGGAGCAATGAGCATGAGAGTGTAGATGTCTCCTTGCCAAATCAACAACTTCATTAGTTCTTATGTGTTAAAAATCAATTTTAAACATTTTCTTAGAGCAAAATAGGCAGAATAGTGAGAATATGATCATTTGTTTTGAATTACGGAACTTGGTAGTGCATTAAAGAGAATGGAGTCAGGATTATGATTTTTTTGTTTGTTTTGAGAAACAAGTTTCAGTTATTCATCTTTCCATAGAGTCTCCTCTAGGTGCCCAGGCTCCAGTTCACAGCCTTGGTGGAAACATGGCATGCAATGTGAATTATAGCAGATGCCAGCTTTTGTCCAAACTTACCCAGGAGGAGTGAGGCAGGAGGAAGAGAGAGAACGAGGGCCCATTTTCAGACAAATGCCAGTGATACTAATCAGGGTGCTGACAGAGGGCTTTTGAAACAGGGACTTGCCAAGACTGCAGTTGGCCAAGGATCACTGTGCTGGGATTCAAACAGAGACGGGGCATGCTCCTGAGGGAGTCCTTGGTTTGGGCCAGTTCTTGGGAAAGACCAGGTTGGAGGAAGGCAGTTCTAGAACTTTCTACCCTGTCTCTGAGCACCTTAAAAATATTTTAACCCAACCTAAGTCCATCAGTTAAATAAATGCAACAATACTTTCTTCATAGCATAATCGTGATGATTAATAAACACGTTTTTAAAAAAATCTGTAAGTTTTAACAAAGTATATCCTACTTCTGTGGTGGAGACTACCAGAAAGTATTTGCCTATCCCAGTATAACCTATAAAGACCACCTTAGAGAGCCACAAGAAATACTGGTCCCCTGACCTGCAGTGGACCAACACCTGAGAACTTGTTAGAAATAAAATTCTTGCTGATTGAAACATGCTGGGTGGGGCCCAGCCATCTGTTTCAATCAATCCTCCAGGTGATTCTGAGAACATCAAGTTTGGGAACCACTGGTTTATGCCAACACCCCCTCCCTGAGTTTGCTGAGAGCTTTACCATTTACAAAGTGTCTTGCATATGCTGTTTCACACTCATATGTATAACAGCCCTGCTTATAGGAATTGGGATAAGGATAGAGATAGAGGTAGAGGGGGAGAGAGAGAGAGAGACAGAGAGAGAGAGACAGAGAGAGAGAGAGACAGAGAGAGAGAGGGAGAGAGACGGAGAGAGAGAGAGAGAGAGAGAGAGAGAGAGAGAAGCATAAGGATAGGGATAGAAATAGGGAGAGGGATAAGGTTAGTGATGGGTGTAGGAATGAGGTGAGTATAGAGTTAGGGATAAGATAGAAATACGGATAGGAAATTAGCCTGGTGTGGTGGCACACAGCTGTGGTCCCAGCACTCGGGAGGCTGAGGCAGAAGAATCGCTTGAACCCAGGTGGCGGAGATTGTAGTGAGCCGAGATTGTGCCACTGCACTCCAGCCTGGTGACAGAGCAAGACTCCATCTCAAAAAAAAAAAGAAAAAGAAATAGGGACAGGGATTCTCTTAGTCCATTTTCTGCTGCTATGACAGAATGCCACAGACTGGGTAATTTATTATACGAAGAACAAAGGTTTATTTGGCTCATGATTCTGGAGGCTGAGAAGTCCGAGAGCATGGCGCTTGCACCTGGTGAGTGTCATCTCATGGTGTAAGAGTGAAAGGTAGAAACCAGCACACAAAACAGAGTGAGCAAATGAGGGGCGGGGTGAACTTACCCTCGTACCGTGATAACTAAACCACTTCCAGTATAACAGCATTAATCCATGCATGAGGACAGAGCCCTCATGACCTAATCACCTCTTAAAGTCTCCATATCTTAAGATGACTATTACAATGGAAATTACATTTCAACATGGGCTTTGGTGGGGGCATTCAAACCACAACAGAGAAAAAGATAGAAAAAGGAATAGGAAAGGGTTCAAAACAGATACAGAGACAGGAGTGAACATAGAGATAGAGACTGGAGTAGGGACAGAGACAGGGATAGAGATAGAAGCTGAATTGTCACCTCATGACTGAGGAGCAGAGGGGGCTCCAAGTGGTGACACAACCTGCCTGAAATCACACATCACATAGTGAGCCAACAGGATTGGCATTTCCTCTTTCCCCATCATTTCAATCTCAGAAAGGTAATATTGTTTGAAAGGAGGATTAAACCCGTGACTTCTCTGTGTTGTACAGAATTTTAAATTAAAATACAGGCTTCCATCCCACATAGAGTGCAGCAAAGTGGCTGCCATTAGCCTGAGATCATAACTGCCATCATAACGGTGACGACCGGCTGCCTCCTGCTCAGGGTGGACAACACTTCCCTCTCCTGCTCTCATCTTCCGACTGCTGAGTCCCATGGCCAGAGCCAACCATGTGGGTAGGCAGACAGCAAACTTGAGGGCTTCAGTAATACTTATTATGTCAGTTCACTCACTTCATTGAATCATTTAAATTTGTAAGTGATAGTTTTCTTTCTCTTAAGTTATGCCCCTCTTTTTAAAGAACACACACAGTAGTTTCAGTCATGGATTCAACAATCTTCTACATGTAAGCGAGCTTTGATGCTGGAAAGACTTGTATGCAGAATAATTTTGGCCAGAGTTGGAAGCCACCTTGAAGGTTACCTGGCTTGATTCTTTTTGGAGACATCAAAATGGAGAGTTGTGTTGTTCACTAACTTTCAGGAAATCAATTGGTTTTGTATTGAAGCTTTCAGTATGCTCAACCAGTCTTCATTTGTAGGACCTCTTTAATTTAACATTGTGTCATGCTTTGTTTAAAAAAATTACCAAGTCTAAGCAATGACTTGAACAGAAATTAAACATATGAGTAAGATCACAGCATTGTATTTATTTTTAAGTAGCATTTTAAGAAAGGTACCTCTGGAAATATTTCATTACCAGATTCCAAAGCTAAGTTCCTCTTCTCCTTAAATCTGAACAAAAGTTAGTATTACACGATCTCTGAACATGCTGTCAGCTCCTTGACACCTTCCCCAGTAGCTTCTCTGAATTCCAGAACTTTTTCTATACATCTCTTTAAAACCATAGCATCCTGGCTGACAATAAATCTTGGTGAATTTTAATAATTATGATACTGATAACAGCAGCTAACACTTGTTAAGCACTTATTATCCCCAAGCCACTTTTCTAAGTCCTTCACAGGGATTAACTCTTTGACTCCCCCATTTTACAGATTATTATTATTCCCCCTCATTTTATAGATGAGGAAACTGCACCATATAGAAATAGAAGAAACTTGCCTCAGTTGCTCAAACACTGGGCTAACCCCTTTTAAGCTTTCAATGCCCTTCGTATTTTAAGGCAATACATTTGAAATCAAATGGGTGGAAATCACGTTCGTAAAGTTTCAACAACAACATGTTTACTTAAACATGTCATGCATGAGAGTTTGGTTGTGTGTCTTCCATACTCACCTTCCAACTCAATGGAGTCAGCACTGGATTCCATTGTGCCATGTACCACAAAATGGCCAGGAAAAACAATATCAGTGTCACCTGCACAGCAGGCATTAACAGCAGACAGCACATCACTACACAACTAGAAAACAACAACACATTTGCAAAGAAACACCCTGATATGCTTTGGATCTGTGTTCCCACCCAAATCTCATGTTCAGTTGTAATCTATGTTGGAGGTGGGGCTTGGTAGGAAGTGATTGAATCACGGAGGTGGTTCCTAATGGTTTAGCACAATCCCTCTAGTGTTGCTCTCATGATACAGTTCTCATGAGATGTGGTTGTTTAGAAATGTGTAGCCCCGCCCTCCTCTCTCTCTCTCCCTCCTGCTTCAGCCATGTAAGATGTGCCTGCTTCCTCTTCACCTTCTGCCACGTTTGTAAGTTTCCTGAGGTCTCCCCTGCCATGTTTCCTGTGCAGTGTATAGAACTGTGAGCCAATTAAACCTCTTTTCTTTAAAAATAAAACTTTTTAAAAAGGAACTTGCTGGAGTCACACGCAATTAATAATAGAACTAGACTCCAAATGCAGGTGATTTGACGAAAAAGAACCTGTTCACTTATACAGTATAACCTCAGTATTTAATGAATGAGGGAGAAATGAATGATTGAGCAACTTATTGGTTGATTGGATGAATGGATGGATGGATGGATGGATGGGTGGATGGATGGATGGGTGGATGGATGGGTGGATGGATGGAGGGATGATTATATGTATGGTTGAATGGATGGATGGATGAGTGGATGGATGGAGGGATGATTATATGTATGGTTGGATGGATGGATAGTTGTAGAATTGTATGTATAGTTGGAGGGATGGTTGGAGAGATTATGGAAGGATGGATGGGACGATGGATGGATGGATGATGGATGACCAGGCAGATGGATGGATGGACATGGATGAATGGTAAACATAAAGAATAGAAAGCAGTACACTGGAGTCATCTCTAACCTGGTCTCTATGCTCCTGAGCAGCCAGCACTAAAGTGCATGGATACAGGCTGGGCTGGAACAAGGGGTTGTACCTGAAGCCGCATGGTGTGTGGGTTGGAGAAGATTGCTGCAGTGGAACCAACAATTGGAGGATTGACCTTGGGATGTCAGAATGGCTCCAGCTGACCCTCTTACTGCCTCCTTCACTGCTGTTGTGTAGGGCTGGGGCATAATGAGTCCCATAATTTGAGAAATGAGAACAAAACGGCCTCTTGGGGAATGATTATCTTGAGGTCTGAGCTGCCTATAGGCTGCTCCACCTTGGACTGGGATTGAAACTTAGCCAAGGGTGAGAACCAGCTCTCCAGGAGCAGAGAAATCATCTGGGGGCTGGGTTTACAGTTACTTACTCCAGTCTCTCAACTGGCTTTTAATGAAGCAATTTTCAGCATCAGATTAAATGGAACGGACTATTAAGATCACTAATTGTTGTGTTTTTAATAGGAGAAACTCACTCTGGAGTAGTTAGTATAAATCACTTGCTAAATGCCGATAATTACACTACTTTGGAGAAACCAGGCAAGCCAGGTGTCTGAGTGCATGTGTGTGGACCCCAGTTATTGAGTACTCTTGATTTACCGGGAGATAAACACGGATATTTTCTCAATTGCTTCCAGCTGTGCTGACCCTGCCTCTCCCTGCTGCTCTTCTCATCAGTCAGCAGGCAACCTGAGCGATAGCTGATGGCTCATACTGATTCTATTGCTGTTTACATACTTCTGGTTCTACTGGGAAGCAGGCTAAGGTCTAGCCACCTGCCTGGGGTGGAGACCCAGCTCCCCACTTTCTTAGCTGTGTGACCATGGGTGCTTCCACTTGTGTTCTCTAGAATGGGAATAACCATAGCCCCTCCTTCCACCATCCTCGTGGTGAGGATCAAGGCAGGTAACCTATGCACATCACTTAGAACAGGGCTGGTGTGAGACAAGTTATGCTTTTATTAGGGCTGAGGCTGTCTCATTATTATTTTCTGCAACTTGGTCCTATTTGTTTTAAAATGTTAATGTCATATTTGATTCACGAACTTTCTCCTTCTATGCTTTGCCACACCACCACTGCTCCAGCCTTGATTTCTGCTCTGGAAAAGTGAGGAATGGATGGATGGATGAGTGGGTGGGTGGGTGGGTGGATGAAAGGAAGAATGGATGGTGGAGACATGGCTGGATGGATGGAGGAGTGGGCAGATGGATGATGGGTGGATGAGTAGATGGATGAATGAATGGATTGTTGAATGAGCGGACCAGTAGGTAGATAGGTGAATAAATTTGGTATTTGATGGAAGATCCCCCTCCCCTCCCCCTCTCCTCCCCTCCCCTCTCCCCCTCCCCCTCCCCACCCCCTTTCCTCCATCTCCCCCTCATCCTTCCTCCCCCTCCCCTCCCCCCTCCCTCTCCCCCTCCCCTCCCCCTCTCCCTCTCCCCTTCCCCTTCCCCCTCCACCCTCCTCCCTCCTCCACTCCTCCCTCCTACCCTCCTCCCCTCCTCCCTCCTCCCCTCCTCTCCCTCCCCCCACCCCCTCCCCCTTCTCCTCTCCCCCTGTCCCTGGTGGGTGAAAAGGGAGGATGGCCTCTCCTCTCCTACACTGTTCTCCTGAGTAGTGACCCCATGCCCAGCTGGAGTCAGGGAGGGTAGGCTGGGGTGGGGAGGTCTTGGTCTTTCCTGGAGCACCCTGCCCACGGTAGCCCAGCAGCCTGGAACTTAGCCCCTTTCCCTCTCAATCACCCCAGTTATGTCCCAAGCCCCCCAGCTCCTGCCTGATATAAACATAGAGTCATTGCCTAGACACTGCTGTGGAAAAGACCTCCCACCAAACCCACCACAATCCCTAAATGATTCGAGTGTCACTACTGGAAATTGAGCTGGGAAGTGCCCCTTAGAGCAGCGGAGTTGAAAGGCTGGGACTCCCTAGGAGAGCCTGATGCAGACACAGGCCCGGGGCCTACAGGGAGGGAGCTTCCCGTGCTGCCACGGGGCAGCTGAATCTCTGTCCACGTGGCACTGTGTCCCCTTTGCATGTTCTGTCCTGGGTGAGGCCACTCACAGAGCAATTTCTGAGCAGGTTTTGCTGACATTCTTTAAGGCAGTAACAGGTAGCAAAGACTATCTGGGAGAACCTGACCAAGGGTGAAAAACGGTAAATGAAACGGCGTGGCAGGTCAAGTTGTTGATGGAAAGCAAAAACCAAAAAACCAGAACACAACAAAAACTGTGAAACGAAAATAAAATCTGAAGGCCCCCCAATGACTGAATGGACCCCTTTTGGCCAGGGACACCCCAGAAAAACATGATATTTTCTAGCCTTGATGAGATAGGGGTTTACATACGCCTCAACACCCCAGCCCCATTTTGCTGTTACCAGACGTTTTTTTCTAAGAAATAAACAGTAACAAATACGTGTAAAGCAAAAACAGGAAGATCCATCCACTGACTTTGACAGACCGCCTGATGCCCCTGCCAGACCCCCTCCCTTACGGTGGGTGTGCCGTGACAGTGGACCAGCCTTCCAAACCATTCTTTCCTGATGCCTGACCCCAAATGCAGGCTGGCTCTGGCCTAGTTACTGAGATTGCACACACGGTGCCTCTGCGCCCTGTGTTAAACCCTGGTAACACTGAGTGTCCACCCCAAGGCGCATATGGGTCCTAGGGAACCCATGTGTTTGTTCACTGAGCCTGTGTTAAAACCCCTCGTGCGATTCTCCTATAACCTATTGAATATGCATGTGGAGCTGATCCCATTAAGCGTAAATCCCGACCTCTCCTTTTGTCTCTGAAGTGCCTGTTTTTGATTTCAGCCAGAGGCTCTGCCTCCCAGCCTGCAGGTTGTAACTCTTTATAAGAAATAAAATTCTTCTTTTTCTAAATTTATAGATCTCGTGATTTTAAGTCAAGAAAACAAGAAGCAAAAACAAAACCAAGAAAAGTCCTGTTAGGAATAAACCAGAATCAGAGATAGATGAGGAAAAGTATGATCTGCAGCGGATGGAGATCCTGGAGGGGCCCCTCCCAGCGCCAGGGCATCCACCCTCCCAGTCGCCCAGCCAGGCCCAGCCATCTTGTTGGCGCTGCCTGGAGGTGTGCCTGGGGCGGCTGGCAGCTGGCTGACAAGGCACCCAGGAGACGCCTTCTTCCCCATCGATCCTGATTGAAAGATTGGAGAGAAGTGTGATGAGAGGGCTCAGGAAAGCCTTCTGCCACGGTGGTTCCTGATGAACCCCCCGCTCTCCCGCTTCTTGAAGCCTGGGACTCTGTTTCCACTGGAATTTCCATATGACTCCACTCTTACTTTAAATTCCCCTTTGCTCACACTTCCATGAGCAGACTTTTCTTCCCTCTAGTAAAACACATCTGTACTTTGATGGTTTTGCAGAACTCGTTTATCCTCTGTGGCTTAGAACACAAGATGAGAAACTCCTACTCACCCCGCTGAGCTTCACTCAAAAGTCCCTCCACCCCAAGGCCTCCCTGAAGGCTGCGCCTAAGACTGATGCCTCCTGAGACATTCGGTGAGTTATTGGGAGGTGGGCTCAATGCTGTTTTTCTCTTTATCCTGAGGCTTCAGCATGGTGCCTGCTACAGGTTGGTGTCTGTGAATGTTTGGCGGGTGACCGAGGGAACAGAAGGAGGAAAGCACCCAGAGAAGAGAGAATAGTTCCTCTGTCCACAGCCTACAGCTTGCTCTAGCGCTCAGATGGGGAGGCCAGAAAGAGGAAAGCTGGCAGGAGAATGCTGCTGTGTGCCACACACATCCTACGTACCTGCTGTGTGGCATATGCCCTAAATGCACCTGCCCTGTGGCACACTCACCCTGTATACCTGCTGTGTGGCACATGCGCCCTGCACACCTGTTGTGTGGCATATGCCCTGTATGCACCTGCTGTGTGGCGCACGTCCCCTGCACACCTGCTGTGTGGCACATGCCCTGAATGCACCTGCTGTGTAGCACGTGCCCTGAATGCACCTGCTGTGTGGCACACGTGCCCTGAATGCACCTGCTGTGTGGCACACGTGCCCTGAATGCACCTGCTGTGTGGCACACGTGCCCTGCACACCTGCTGTGTGACACACGTGCCCTGAATGCACCTGCTGTGTGGCACACGTGCCCTGCGCACCTGCCGCGTGATACACACTGTTATAGACACCTGCTGTTAGTGTGGTTTTAACTGCAGGGAAACAGCACGGACTTATGGTGCTCACCGAGAAGTTGGCAATGACATTGCCAGAGCCACCACACGCTAAGCATGTGCTAGAAGCCTTGATCAGGTTCCTTCCTTGAAACAATCCTTACAAAACCCACTGGGTGATGCCCCCTTTCACAGATGGCAGGCTGGAAACCTGAAGAAGGGACATGTATTGCCCAAGGCCTCATGATTAGAGCATGCCACAGTTGGGGTTCAAATGTAGGTCCTCCCGACTTCATCCCCCACCCTCGGTGAAACCCTGGCATAATGAGACTTTTTGGATGAATGAAAAAATGAGTGGGTGAGTGAATTAATGCAGTCACCAGGAAGATTCATGTCCAAAAATTAGATAATTTGAAAAGGATCATCCAAGCTTAAGTCTGTGTGCAGAATTAGGGTTCAAATAAAGCAATAAAGAAAAGTTTACGGGTCACCAAGCCCTGAGACTGCCCCTCAGGCCTTGACTGCTTTAAGGAAGCATCGTTATCAAGCTACATTAAATAAAATTGGAATTATTGGCTTTTTAACTAATGAGTCCATGGATGGAGTTCAGGAGTGGCTAGTTCAAGCCACACTGTCAAGAATCTCTATCTCTTTCTTCTCTCTCCTTTCCTTCCTCTCACTGTTTCTTCTCTCTTCTCTTTCTCTCTTACTTTCCCTACCCCCGGTTCTTTTGTGAGGGCATCATTCTCAGCAGGCTTCCCTTCATAGCAACTTAATAGTTGCCAGAAGCTCCGAACTTTTGTCAAGAGGTTAGCTCCCTCATGGAGGAGCCACTACCCAACAGCCAATGACCTGGATGTGAGTGTCCCTGGCCTGGCTTGGGTGGAATTTCTCTGGGACTTAGTAGCCAGGCTTTGACTATAGGTCCACACCCAAAGTAGACCCAAAGAACAATCCAGAAGGGAAAAAGAGTGCTGGATAATAAAGGTGCAGCTCCTGTCCAGGCATGCTGAGCCCCAGACCCTCATGTCTTTCACTTGCCCAAATCGTACTCCTGGGGCATGCTGGGAAGGGGCTCCCTGGGAAGCACCTGAGGAAGGGGTGTGGCTGGGCCTGTCCTGGACTTGCCTCTGCCTGTTCCAGATATTACCGTAGCATCTTCAAGGTTCATCCATGTTGTAGGGTGATACAGTTTGGCTGTGTCTTCACCCAAATCTCTAACTGTAGCTCCCAAGATCTCCAGGTATTGTGAGAGACACCCAGTGGGAGGTAGCTGAATCACAGGGGCAGGTCTTTGCCATGCTGTTCCTATGATAATGAATAAGTCTCATGAAATACGATAGTTTACACAGGGTAGTTCTCCTGCACATGCTCTCTCTCTTGCCTGCCGCCATGTAAGATGTGACTCTGCTCCTACTTTGCCCTCCACCATGATTGTGGGGACTCCCCAGCCATGTGGAACTGTGAGTCCATTAAACCTCTTTCTTTTTATAAATTACCCCTTTTTGGGTATGTCTTTATTAGTAGCATGAGAACAGAATAATACATAGGGTACATCAGGAGTTCCTTCCTGTTTAAGGCTGAATAATATTCCACTGTGTGGTTAGACCACATTTTGTCCATCCATTCATCCGTCAGTGGACATTTCGTTGGCTTCCACATTTTGGCTCTTGTGAATGATGCTGCTGTGACTATGGGGGTACAAACATCTCTTTGAGACCCTGCATTCAGTTCTTTTGGGTATAGACCCAGATGGAAATGCTGAATCGTACAGTAATTTATGTTTCAATTTTTGAAGAACTGCTGTCCTGTTTTCACAGCAGCCCCACCATTTTGCACTTTCACCAACAGCCATGAGGGTTCCAGTGTCTCTGCAGCCCACCAGGACTTGCACCCTGGTTTCCTGAGAGCAGCGGTCCTGGTAGGTACCAGGTGGTGCGTTCTCATGGTTCCACCGGGAGCTTTCGGCTGAGACATGGTGAGCTCTCACCTGTGCTCTAAAGCGTGTTCTGGCTGCCTAGGAGGCAGGAGTGCCTGTCAGCAGGCTGCTGCAAAATCCAGGCACAGGCGATGTTACCGTTGCCCAGGGGATCACAGTCGCCTGGAGACAGGTAGCTGGACTCTGGATGTAGTTTGAAGATGTATTCCATCGGACTTGCTAGCATTTTATGTGGGCCATGAAGTAGAGGGTCAAGAATCACCTTCGGGATTTTGGCTGAGCAATGGAGTGAGTGGCCTTACCATGTACCGAGACAGCGGTGATCCCTGGTGGGAGGGGCCAACAGGAAGAGTTTGATTTGGGCACATTCACCTGAACTTGAAGGAGTTTCTGGTATGTTCTAGATATTATTCCCTTTGCTGACATGTTTGGAAGCTACATGCACCTTAAAGAGGTAAAAAGATTTGATTTATATTCTTTGCTAAAAAATATATATTTTATTGCATTTTAGGTTTTGGGGTATGTGTGAAGAACATGCAGGATTGTTGCATAGGTGCATACATGGCAATGTGGTTTGCTGTCTCCATCACCCTGTCACCTATATCTGGCATTTCTCCCCATGTTATCCCTCCCCAACTCCCCACCCCCCGCTGTCCCTCCCCTAGATCCCCCCTCAACAGACCCCAGTGTGTGAGGCTCCCCTCCCTGTGTCCATGTGCTCTCATTGTTCAACACCTGCCTGTGAGTGAGAACATGCGGTGTTTGATTTTCTGTTCTTGTGTCAGTTTGCTGAGAATGATGGTTTCCAGGTTCATCAATGTCCCTACAAAGGACACAAACTCATCGTTTTTCATGGCTGCATAGTATTCCATGGTGTATATGCACCACATTTTTCCTGTCCAGTCTATCATCGGTGGGCATTTGGGTTGGTTCCAGGTCTTTGCTATGGTATTATAAGGACACATGCACACGAATGTTCATTGCAGCACTGTTGACTATATTCTTTCTGGTTGTCGCCTCCCAAATGAATGTCTTTCATTTTTAAAAAGCTTGTTGCTTTGATTCTATTTATTTCATATCTACTTATTTTTGTTCTTGTGTTTTTTCTGGGCTAATCTGTTTTAAACTTTGTTTTCTCTTCCACTACTTTTTTTTTTGGTAATTTGATGTGGCCACACAGCTGGCAAGGAGCAGTGCTGGGATACCAGCCTGGACTCTTTTTATTTGTGTTATCTTTATTTTTATTATTTTTTTAATTTAATTTTTTAAAATTGTACTTTGGGTTCTGGGGTACATGTGCAGATCATGCAGGATTGTTGTATAGGTACATACATGGCAATGTGGTTTGCTGCCTCCATCCCCCTGTCACCTATATCTGGCATTTCTCCCCATGCTATCCCTCCCCAACCTCCCCACCCCACACTGTCCCTCCCCTGGCACCCTCAACAGACCCCAGTGTGTTCACGTGTTCTCATCATTCAACACCCACCTATGAGTGAGAACATGCGGTGTTTGAGTTTCTGTTCTTGTGTCAGTTTGCTGAGAATGATGGTTTCCAGGTTCATCCATGTCTCTACAAAGGACACAAACTCATCATTTTTTATGGCTGCATAGTATTCCATGGTGTATATGTGCCACTACTTTGTTTTATACTTGGCTTTCTAATTTCATTTTATGTATGTCCCACTGACTGCTTTTTTCCCATTGGTGACTGGTATGGTTTCTATCTGTGTCCTCACCCAGATTTCATGTTGAATTGTAATCCCCAGCATTGGAGGAGGAGCTTGGTGGGAGGTGATTGGATCATGGGGGCAGATTTACTCCCTGTTGTTCTCATGATACTGAGTGAGTTCTCATGAGATCTAATGGTTTAAGGCCCCTCCCCCTTCACTCTCTCTCTTTCCTGCCACCATGTGAAGAAGGTGCCTGCTTCCCCTTCACCTTCTGTCATGGTTGAAAGCTTCCTAAGCCTTCAAACCATGCTTCCCATTAAGCCTGCAGAACTGCGAGTCAATTAGACCTCTTTTCTTCATCAATTACCCGGTCTCAGGTAGTTCTTTACAGCATTGTGAAAACGGATTAACACAGTTGCCTTTAAGCTATTTAAAAAAAACAACAACATTCTTTAGAGATGGGGTTTTACTTTGTCACCCAGGCTGGAGTGCAGTAGCACAATCATAGTTCACTGCCACGTCAAATTCCTGCGTTCAAGCGATCCTCGCACCTTAGCCTCCAGAGTAGCTGGGATTATAGGTGTGGACCACCACACTCAGCTAATTTAAAAAGTTTTTTGTAGAGATAGGGTCTCACTGTGCTGCCCAGGCTAGTCTCAAACTACTGGGCTCAAGCAATCCTCTTGCCTCAGCCTCACAAACTGCTGGGATTATAGGCATGAGCCACTGTGCCTGGCCTCCTTACATTATTCTTAAAAAATTATTTAAAGCTCAATGCAGGTAGGACCAAATTCAGAATATTAACCCTTTAGGTTAGGCTCCTCCTATTTAGACTTCATTGCCCACTTATAAGTAATTGCTATAGTTTGGATGTTTGTCAAAGCTCATGTTGAAATTGGATCCCCAATGTTGGAGGTGGGGACCGATGGGAGGCATTTGGGTCCCGGGGACAAGTCCCTCATGAATGGCCTGATGCCATCCTTGTATTAATGAGTTTCCATACTATTAGTTCTCGCTGGAGCTGGCTGCTCAAATGAGCCTGACCCCTCCCCTGCACCTTGCCCCCTCTCTCTCCATGGAATCTCAGCACACACTGGCTCCCCTTCGCCTTCTTCCATGAGTGGGGGCTTCCTGAGGCCCTCCCCAGCAACAGATACCGGCATCATGCTTCTTGTACAGCCTGCAGAACTTTTCTTTATAAGTTTTCCAGTCTCAGGTATTCCTTTATAGCAACACAAGCAGACTAAGACAGTAATAAAAGAATTACATGGAGGTTTACCACCTTAAAAGTATCTTTATTTACATATTTGACTACTGCCACCCTGATACAGATTGGCCCTGTGTCCCCACCCAAATCTCACCTCGACTTGTAATTTTTATGTGTTGAAGGAGGTACCTATAATCCCCATATGTCAAGGGAGAAAGGTGATTGGATTTTAGGGGTGCTTCCCTGATGCTGTTCTCATGAGAGTGAATGAGTTCTCGTGAGATTTGATGGTTCTGTAAGTTTGGCTATTCTTCCTTCACATGTTCTCTCTCCTGCCGCCTTGTGAAGAAGGTACCTACTTTTCCTTCTGTCATGATTGTAAGTTTCCTGAGGCCTCCTCAGCCATGTGGAACTGTGAGTCAATTAAACCTCTTGTTGCTATAAATCACCCAGTCTCAGAGAAGTTGTTAATAGCAGTGTGAGAATGGGCCAATACTCACTCAGTGAGACTATACCTCGATAAGCTGTGTGTCTGTGTGGTTTTCAGTCCACAGATCCATGGCTGCCATTGTTTGCGGGCTGCCTCACACCATGTCGCCAATGTAAAGACAATGGCAAGCAACCAACTTTTTCTAATTTATTGGAATAAAAACGCTTGTTCTCAGGCCAGAAAAAAGTTAGAACCATCTGATAACTGAAGAAAAACAACCCCAATGTTTGACATCTGTAATGACAATGCATTGATTAAAATGTTACTTTTCATTACAGCAGTAGCTATTGAATGGTATCTTTCTCCTACTCAAATCACCTGGGCCAGGTGGAGGGTTTGGGAGGATGGTACAGACCAACAATACATTCTGGGGACAGTAAACAGAACCTGGAAGGTGTGGACTGGGTCTGCGTGGTGCACAGTCTCCTGCTATTCTCAAATTACAAACATACATGCCTAAACTGAATCTCCCCATCAATGTCTAGAGTTAATGAACATCCATATTTTCCACTCTCTCTCTTTCTTCCTCATTGCCTCCTCTGTCACTTCACCTCTCATTCTGAGATCATCTAAGATTTTTGTTCCAGAGTTATTATTTTTTTTAAATCTATAATAACGATTTAGATTAACTCTAAGTTTGGTCTGTTTCTGAACTCACCACTGTCTGTTTTTCTTGTTTTATTTGTGTATCCACCTTGCAGATAATCTTTGATTCTGGTTTTAGAGACAGCATATAGGTGGTAAACTTTCAGAGTGTTTGCCTATACCCAAGTTATTATTTTTTTCATTTCTACCTATTGGAAAATGTATGAGAGTCTAGGTTCAAAATAATTCTTCCTCTTAACTGAATGGTTTTCTTCTCTTGTCTTCCACAAAAATTTGCCACCAAGAACTCTGATAATAATGACTGGAGTCACTTTTCCTTGTGACAGGGGTGACGGATTTAACAAGCAAAGATAACATACAACATTTGTGACATGCCTATACTGAAAATTTGTTACGTTTCTGAAGGTCAAAATTTAAATGGGTGTTCTGGGTTCTTTACTGGTCGCCCTACTTTAAGTTAACCTGCTTTTGTTGATTTCTCTCAAAGCCTCTACATGTCGTTATTTCCGATAGTCTGAAATTCCATTAGTGCCCGCATGAGGGACCCTTCTTGGCTCTGTGAAGCCCTCCATGGCCCCTCTACACTGAAAATGTGTGTCTTCTATTTGTTTAGTGGGTTTATTTCTCTCCCTAGTTCTCTCTGTTCTCCCCGGCACTCTTACTAGATACTATTTACAGATTTAAATTCCCTGTTACTACCTAAATAATCTTGATCAAATTCATTTACTTATCTTAGTGCCAGTTCCTGCCTCATGAAATCAGTCTTAATGAAACCAACCTCACAGCAACATCATGAGGATTAAATTCCTTGGAGGATGTAATGCCCCTTGTATGGTGAGCCCTATGGGTACTGCCTCCATCGTGCCTTCATGAGGCAAAAGCACCCGTGCTGTTCTGCCCGTGTGGGTACATCAAGCCTGTGGTAGGATGGCACTTCCTGACTCTTGGGGTTGAGTGGGGCTGTGTCACTTGTCTGGCTAATAAATCAGGGCTGTGCCCTGAGGCTTTTCTGGACTGATGGATTTAGTTTCCAATGTAAGACCCACCAGCACACTCTTCTGCTCATACATAATGAATGACAACGTCTCTGATGGTCTGCTTTATCACTGGATTCTGAGTGAGGGTGATGTGGGGGGCAGCCCCTGTTGACCTTCAGTGGACATGCAGCATGACAGAGATACTGACTTTCATGGCACTGAGATTTCGGGGATGCTTGTCACTGCAGCACAGCTTCACCATCCTGACTGATACACAGGAAGAGTCAGGAGTTCCCTCTCCTCCACCACTCTGCATTCACGCGGCAAGTGTCCTGTGACACTGTGTAGTGAGTGTCCTGTGCTGCTGCCAGCCCAGCCCAGAAAGAGACAGAGTCCATCCTTTATTGACCTTCTTTATTGAAGTTTTGGGGAGGAAGGACCTTTGCCTTTGAGCTGGTTCTGAGCTCTGATATGTTCAGATGCAACGAGGCTCATCCTGCAGTTGGTGAAGAAGGCACAGGCAGCAGCATCCTGAAAGTCACACATCAGAAGCTGTTTCTACTGATGATGGAAGAGCCCACCTCCTTGTACTCCTTGCTGGTGATCCACATGTCCTTGGACGTGGAGAGTGAGCACAAGATGGAGCCACCTACCCAAGCACCATAGACGGAATACGGACAGGTGGCCACCTGCATGGGGTTGAGGCAGGAGCAGAGTGGAGGGCAGAGGAGGGAAGGGAAGGTGGGGAAGGGGCAGGAGGAGAGAGAAGAAAGCAAAATCAAAGTACCACTCTGAAATGTGGACACAAACATCTGCACCTGAGAGAACTTCATGGGCAGCCGTATCTCCCCCCAGCAAATACTGTCTATGATTTGCCATTAAAGATGTCAAACAGTCCATGCCTACTTCCTGTAGCTTTATTTTTTTATTTATACTTTGAGACGGGGTCTTGCTCTGTTGCCCAGGCTGGAGTACAGTAGCACAATCACAATTCACTGCAGCCTCGACCTCCCAGGCTTAAGCAATCCTCCAGCCCCAGCCTCCCGAGTAGCTGGGTCCACAGGTACATACTACCATGTCTGGCTAATACTTTAATTTTTTTTGCAGAAATGAGGTCTTGCCATGTTGCCCAATACTGGCCTCAAATTCATGGCCTCAAGCGATCCTCCTGCCTCGGCCTCCCAAGGTGCTGAGATTACAGGTGTGAGCCACCATGCCCGGACTGTAACTTTAAACTATTAGATAAAATGAATAAGAGCACACAGGATTCATGCCCTTGGCATTTTAAAACATGTAACACATTTATTCATATAGAATGACTGTGCCTAAGGCATAGGTATTATATAGAAAAATTAGAAACCACAGATAAGCAAAATCAGCCAATAAGCAGTCATCAAAACCCCTAGAGAAATTCCTTCTAGATTGCCATGTGGAGCTTTCAGGACCTCCTCTCACTCTTGCCATTCCTGTTTTCATGACAACACCTATGAAGTGTATATTTCTTTCCATTTCTATTTTAGGAGAGAGAGTAGTGTTTTTTATACCAAGTCAGGTCACCTCTGGGCTGGGAGGAAGTGAAAGTCTCTACCCCATGTGTCACTGATCCAGGTGACAGCCCCTTGGTGGAAGAGGCTCTGTGGGTGCCTGGCATTGATCCTTTCTCTGTCTGATGCCAGGGGCCAGGCATGGTGATGTGCACCTGTGGATCCAACTTCTTGAGAGGCTGAGGCTGGAGGATTGCTTGATCCTGGGAAATTGAGGCTGCGGTGAACTGTGATTGTGCCACTGTACTCCAGCCTGGGCAACAGGGTGAGATCCTGTCTCAAAAAATGAAAATAAAGGCCAGGAGTGGTGGCTCACACCTGTAATCCCTGTAAATCACACTATAAAGCATTTTGGGAGGCCGAGGCAGGCAAATCACCTGAGGTCAGGAGTTCAAGGCCAGCCCAGCCAACATAGTGAAACCCCATCTCTACTAAAAATACAAAAAATAGGCGTGGTGGCGGGTGCCTGTAATCCCAGCTACTCGGGAGGCTGAGGCAGGAGAATCGCTTGAGCCTGGGAGGCGGAGGTTGCAGTGAGCTGAGATCATGCCACTGAGGTGTAGCATGGGAAACAAGAGTGAAACTCCAACTCAAAAAATAAAAAACAAAAATAAGTAAAAATAAACAAAAAGGGGCCCCCAGGGCTCAGGAAGGCTAAGGTCGCTTGCTCAAGGTCAGGCAGTTGCCCTTTTCACAGGTTCATGAACTTTCCTTAAGGCACTTAGGTATACAATAACAGGAAGTGCTTATGATTCTAAGGCACAGGAAGCATCTGCGTTGTGCGGGGCCCTGAAGGCACCAAGCACTGAATGGAGATTTGGGAAACCCAAGAACCAGGGGACAGGAAGGGAGGAGGAGCTCTCGGGCACAGCTACCCAGTGTCTCCCAGCTCTGTCACACCACAGAACAGCGCTTGGCTTGGAAACCACTTGCTGGCATTGGTTAAGAAAAATATTTATCATTATAGCTAAAAAAATAAATAAATAAAAATAAAAAGGAAGAGTCAGGAGGGGAAAAAAACGCATGATTAGAATCAGGGCCTCAGGCAAAGAAAGGGCGGATGCCAGGCACCCGGGAGCCTCTTCCACTGAGGGGCTGTTGCCTCAGTCAGTTGATGACTTCATCTGCATCTTATCTAAACAAACACGCAAAACCAAACGAGACTGGAATGGGGTGAGAGCTAAGAAGAAAGAAAAGCCGCTGGGCGCAGTGGCTCATGCTTGTAATCCCAACACTTTTGGAGGCCGAGGCGGGTGGATGACTTGAGGTCAGGAGTTCGAGACCAGCCTGGCCAACATGGCGAAACCCCGTCTCTACTAAAAATACAAAAATTAGCCGAGTGTGGTGGCGGGCACCTGTAATCCCAGCTACTCGGGAGTCTGAGGCAGGGAGAATTGCTTGACCTGGGAGGCGGAGGTTGCAGTGAGCCGAGACCATGCCATTGCAGTACAGCCTGGTGACAGAGTGAGACCCCATCTCAAAAAAAAAAAAAAAGGAGAAGAAAGCAAATCACACGCGGAAGACGGCCCAAGGATTGGAATGAACAATTACAGGAAGTTTGTTTAAAAAACAAAAAAACAAAAAAAACAAAACAGAAAAGAACAACAAATACTTCTCCATTTATCCAGGTGCCGAGGGGTTTTGAGAACAAAGGACCCTATGCTGGTGCGAACGAGGCCCGGAGCTCACTCAGCCCTCGCCGGGACAGAGAGGAGGCTGGTTGTTTCTGTGGGCAATTGGGCCGTCCGTTCAAAAACCCTCAAATTGTGCGTGCTTCTGACTCCAAAATCTACATCTAGAAACAGATCTAAGGGTGGAATAACACTGAAGAAATAAGAGGAAGTAATGGACAGAGTTTTAGCTCAAGAACATTCATTATAGCAGATTTAGATTGCTGGGAGAAACAATTATTTGAAAAGTTGGCCCCGTTGAAGCGAGCTGTTCTCTCAAGGTGAATGATGAGCTCGTTTCAGGGAGAGAATTTTCTTTAGGCTCAATTTAATGAGCTTTAGGGATGATTACAGGAGAATCTACCACGGGCCTCTTGTAGAGGTGGCTTAGACAGGAAGGAAATTAGACACAGAAGAGCTAAATCACAACCAGCTAACGGGAAATGGGTGATGCCATCATCAAGCTTCGTGGAGAGTTTATGGTGAGAGCCGGGGGCGAAGGGCACTTTGAGGACCTAGGAGGATGAAAGGGCTTGGAGGAAGTGCAGCCCAGCCACAAGCTGGCAGGACGGAGACGGCCCAAAGATGCGCTCTGCAAATGCGGTCAAGAAACTTATAAAAGCGTGCTGAGTGCCGTGGCTCACACCTATAATCCCAACCCTTCGGGAGGCTGAGGTAAGTGGATCGCTTGAGGCTGGAGTTCAAGACCAGAGCCAGAAAAACTAGGCAGGCATGGAGGAAGGTGCCTGTAGTCCCAGCTACTGGGAGAATCACCTGAGCCTGGGAGGTCAAGCCTGCAGTGAACTGTGATCATGCCACTGCACTCCAGCCTGGGTGACAGCGAGACCTTGTCTCAAAAAAAAAAAAAAAAAAAAAAAGAAAGAAAAGAAAGTTACAAAAGGATGCTAATCAGTTTAAATTTGTTTTCTATGCTGGGCTAAGCAGTAGCCTTCTGTTCTGATTCAGTCAAAGTTCATTACACACAAGAGTGGTCCAGAGAGCTGAGAGGAGGGAGACCAGAAGCAGGTTATGAAGTGGGAACTGAGGGCTTTGGAGTCAGAAGGTGGGAGGGGCGCAGGTTTCATGGAATGTAAATGCCTGTGATATTACATAAGATGATCTAACGAGAGCTGAAGACTCAGGGAGGAAGGAAACGGATAAGTTTTCCAGCATTCCCTGAATGTTTATGATCTGTATGAAGAGGGCTGAAGGCTGGGGAAGTGAGAAGGCAGTGGGAAGAGATTTTTGTGTAATCCTGGCTGATGCATTTGTAATTCCTGATACTTCCCTGTTGCTGTGGAGGAAGGGTAGGGACCACACAGGACAGACATCACTGCCACGCATTCTCTTTCAAATCTTACCCTGGTCTACAGAGCAAGGAAGGAATGGTGCAGGGAACACCATCAGACAGGCAAGGAGAGCCTCAGGGGCAGCCGAAGACGCTCTGAGGACCCGTGCCGGACCCTTCCCTCTGAGCACGTCTGCTTGCAACCAGACCCGAAGCCCTTAGGGTTGGGGGTGAGGTGATGGATCATAGAATCCTCCAGAGAAGTTTGGGGGGCCGCAGGCAAAAGGGAGTAAGTCCATGCCTCCTGCCTCCAGACTCTGGAGGAGGTCACCTTGCAGTGCCCTGTTCCAAAGTGGCAGCTGGAGCAGAGGGGACAAGGGCAGTAAGACATGTCTAGGGAGGACAAGAGGTGCTGAGATGGCTGCTCACGCCCCTGCCCACCTTGGAGTCTGGAAGATCCCCCCCCGCCCCACCTCCGTGGAACATACAAAGGGTGGCCGTGAACCCTGGTGACAGGCCCCAAGGGGATGGGGGTGTCGCTCTGGTGAGAGCCTCTCGTGCACCTGCAGGAGACCCCATCACAGAGTGCCCTACGGTTGGCCAGTGGGATTTGCAGACAGCTCAAGGGCCAGCTGGTGAGATGGGCAGGATTCAGGGCCAGCTCGACAGGGACGCCCTGCAGTGACAGCCCCCAGAGACCCCACAGCAGAGGCTGTGAGGCCAGACACAGGCACAGAGGAAGCCAGAGAAGGTGTTCACTGGGGACAGCCCCAGGTCGGGCCCCCACGAGGGAAGAGTGCTTTCATTTGACCAAAGGAGGCTGCGTTGGTGGGGCAGCTGCTGGGCTCAACCGGAAGTAAGTGGGCGACCTTGCCCCTCCTGCCCCAGCCAGCCGGGCCAGGTGTGTCCCACATTCCAGCAGTCCTGACATCCTGGCAGTCCAACATCCCAGCATCCCAGCAGTCCAGACATGCTGACGGTCCTGACATTCCGGCAGTCCCCAAATCCTGGTGGTCCCCCCATCCCAACGTCCCAGCGTCCTGAGAGTCCAGTATCCCGACAGTCCTGATGCCCTGACTGTCCACACTTTGTGTCCCTCTGACACTCCACTCTCTGCACAGGAGCCTGAGGCACCTACTGGGACAATGTCCTCCTCCGCGGGACCCTGCCAGGGACTTCCAGCCCCTCTTGGAGGGAGTGTCCTTCCGAGGCATCTCTGAGCTCACTTTCCCGTTGCCTTTGCTCACTCAGCCCCAGCCAACCCTTCCTTGACCTTCCTGCAGGAAGCAGCTTCTGAGCCGGGGCCTGGGCTGTTCCCACTGACTGCACGCTCTTCCCCAATATCCACATGGCTCACCCTTACCTCAAGTGTTTACCCAAATGCCAGCTTCTGGAGGAAGCCCACTCTGGCCCACACTGTATCCAGCACCCCACCCCTGCCCGCACCCCCTCCCCCCCCTGCCCGCCCCCCCCCCCACCCCTGCTCCCTCTCCCCCCTCCCCTGCCCACGCTCCCCACCACCCCTGCTCACTCTCCCCCACCCCTGCTCACTCTGCCCCCACCCCTGCCCGCGCCCCCCC
>NW_022436954.1:136920-142817 GCF_009761245.1 Sapajus apella | reverse complement strand
CCCCCCACCCCTGCCCGCTCTCCCCCCACCCCTGCCTGCGCTCCCCCCACCCCTGCCCGCGCTCCCCCTACCCCATCCTTTGCTGCACGCTGCCCATGGACCACGGCCCTCCTGACATGCCACTCATGTCCCCTTGGTGTTTGTTCATGTCCTTTATTGCTTCCCCCCAGAACTAGAGTAAAAGCTCTGAGGACTTCCCAGGTGCCAGGAGCCATGCCCAGCATATCGGATGCATTCCAGAAATATCTGTGGAATGAACCTGAGGTGCTCCCAGAGGGGATGGGTTGGGGAAACCTCACCTTCACACGAACTGTAGAGGACGCCAGCTCCGAGATTTCTCTCTGCATCCGGAATCCCAGGCCGCGGCAGGAACCCGTCCCTCCGGACAGTAGCATGTGGCTGAAGAGGACCTTCTGGAGGTCAGGGTTGCAGGAAGTGATGCTCTGGAAGGCCGTGGTGTGGATGCCAGGGGTGGTTTTCCCTGTCAGGACAGGCAGAGGAAGAAGGAACATTGGAAGCCAGAGGCTTGTCTGCCATGCACCTGGTCCCCTGCCTCCCAGCGGAAGGCCTGGGCGCTGGAAACCTCCCCAAGCCTCAGCTCCCAGCATGGCAGGCAAACCTTAGCTTAGTTGGGCTCCCCCCAGGGAACGTAGGGAGCCACCCAGCCTGACGGCAGGACTCAGCTTCTCCTGGTTGAGGAAATAAATAGGAATTCTCCGCTCTCCTCCAGGAGAATTTGTAGTCAACTGTTATTGATAGTCATTAATACGTAATGCCCTGGATCAATTGTATAAAAAGAATCCTGTGGAGGCAGCATCCTCCCTCTGGAAGCCTTTGAGAAATGATCCCTCCCTTCTTGGTTCATCACTTGGCCACATGAATAAACTCAAATATAATGAGAACCGCCCTGAAGACATGTGTGCCTTGTATTATTAGATTGGTGCAGATGAAATGGATTACTTGTGCACCAGCCTGATATTTTCTGTTCAATATTGTGAGCTCCTGGGAGGGCTGGGGGTGCCGTCCATGCCTCACGCCCCTTGCCTGTGAGGAAAAGCTGCCAGATGACCTTGGGCTGATGACAAAAAGCTAACCTCGGGGGCATTTAAGAGGGACCTGGCAGGAAGACCCTGCTAGCATCACCGTTCTGGGTGGTGCTCCCATTCACAGGGACGCAGCTAGACCCTTGGGAGAACTTCCCCACTGTGGGAATTAAAAGTTCCTCTTCAAAGTTCCCTGTCTTGTTAAAGAATAGATTTTCTAATAACTCTTTGTGAAGCCCTATCCTACGCAGTTGTAGACATGCCATGCTTACAGGCATGTAATACATTCTATGTCCTTTTTCTTTAACCAAGATATCTGTGCTGGATGTGCTCACAGGCATGCCCCAGCTAGCAGCCCAGGCCCTTTACCTGTTTAAAAAAGTTTTAGGTTGTTAGCCAGTCGGGTTTTAGATCGTGAGGTCTGGCTCCAGCCAACGGAGATCAGTCACAGCAGTAAGGACAATCCCAAATGTGTAAGGGATAAATACGGCTGCTTTCTTTTGTTCATTGTGCTCTCACGGCAAGATGGCTAGCAAGGGTACCCTTCCCGCAGCCCAGGAAGTAAAAATTGCGTTGCTGAAAGATCCTTTGTGTCAGTGCTGATTTTTCTTTGCAGCACGGAGCATCTGTTTCCAACACTACGGTGGGTAAAGAACCCCACTGCTTCTCCACTTCACATGTGTGGTGCACGTGACCACACCATACCCTGCACAGTCTAACAGGGAAACACAGAGATAAACCAGCTAACTTACAGAAGATTCTAAGTGCCGGGTACTCACTGGGTCCTCATCCTGGGGAAATGGTTACTTCTCCAGCTTTAATTCCCCTTTGTCCCTTAAGAATATAACAAATGAAGAATTGAAGAATTGGACGCCAGGGAACACCTGCTTTCCCATGTCAACCCGGCAGATTCCATCTTCCCTATCAGCAGGGAACTCACCCTCCAACATTTTTCCTGTTCCACCAGGAAAAATGCACCAGCTGGAGCATTTAGGCAACTCCATGTTCACTCAAAGTCTCTAGATCAGCCAAACGTGTAAAGCTCCCTCAAAATCCATGGTGATTACACGTCTGTCTTCAATTATCTTGATTTTTCTATTTGAAATTATCTTGTAAGTAGGTAGAGTGTGAACAATATGTTATGAAAGCGAAGACCTCTTTGGTGAGTCTCCTCTGTAAAGTGCGATCATCTTACAGAGGCAGATTTGGAGGCGGATTGAGGATATAACACACGCAATGTTCAGCGAAGCGAAAAGCAGACTGTAGGTGCCTAGTGAGTGTCAGCTGGTTGTCTGGAGAACTTTGGAAACAGTGTGGCTGTTTGCTACTCAAGCCAGATCCCCCTCCTGGCAGCCGTACTTCCTTCTTTTTTTCTTTCTTTTTCTTTTTTTTTTTTTTTGGATGGAGTCTTGGTCTGTTGCCCACCCAGGAGGCTGGAGTACAGTGGCACAATCTCGGCTCACTGCAACCTCCACCTCCCAGGGTCAAGTGATTTCTCTGCCTCAGCCACCTGAGTAGCCTGAACTACGGGCACGCGCCACCGTGCCTAACCAATTATTGTGTTTTTAGTAGAGACGGGGTTCCACCATGTTGGCCAGGCTGGTCTCAAACTCCTGACATCAGCCTGCCAAAGTGCTGGGATTACAGGCGTGAGCCACCACGCCCGGCCCCTTCTTTCTCACAGGGTGCCCACTTGCTCATGTCCACGCTAATTTCTGTCCCCTTCCTGAGGATTCACCTATGAGTTCTGTCTGGAAGAGCACCTCAGGGCAGAAGAAGCTCTCCTGCCCAACGCTGATCTCTTGGCCATCAGGCAGCTGATACTTCCACTGGCGGGGAGGTGAACTGGTTTTCATCTTTTCCTTGTCAAAGTTCAAAGCCACATAGCAGCACTTCTCCTTCAGGTCCCGGATGTACTCTCGGTCCCCTGTGGGACAAAGGAAAAGTGCCAAACAGAAAAGGGAATGGAAGCGAGGTGAGTTCACAAAAGCACCTCCTGGTGAGGCTGAGGCTGCACCACTGGAGCCATTTCTACTTCCATCTCACACCCCAGGCTCTCTTGTTTGTGCTGCGTGTTGAGCCTGGGCTTGTGGAGGAGTAGAATAAGTATGTCTTGAACTAAGATGAAAGGGGTCAGGGAATTTCAGCGTTCGAGAAGTTGAGATCCTTCTGTATATGGTATATGTTTGGGGGAGGGTGAGGAGAGCTGGACAAACAAACCCGACTTTCTTTCTTTCTTTTCTTTTTAACGGAGTCTCACTCTGTCACCCGGGCTGCAGCGCAATGGCACAGTCTTGGCTCACTGCAACCTCCACCCCCCGAGTTCAAGCAATTCTCCTGACTCAGCTTCCTGAGTGCTGGGATTACAGGTGCCCGGCTAATTTTTTGTATTTTTAGTAGAGACAGGTTTCACTATGTTGGCCAGGCTGATCTCGAACTCCTGACCTCATGATCTGCCCACCTGGGTCTCCCAAAGTGCTGGGATAACAGGTGTGAGCCACAGCACCCGGCCGACTTTCTTATCTACTGCTATGAGCGGTGCTGTTGGTGCCCCATCCCCAGCTGCTGTGAGTATCGGCTGCCACCTGGGCACAGCTGCCCTCTCCTTCTCTGGAGAATTGCCCACAGTGGATCAAAGCACCCACCTGGAAATATCTGGAAGGTTACACTCCTCCTTTTTTGGGGTGGCTGACGACCAGTTTTAAACCCCGCTGTGTCTTCTCGTGTTGTGGTTTTTATGCTTTGTCCATCACTGTTTTTGAGTGGGATCAGGGGAACACTCTGTACCACCCACCTGGAAATGTCACTTGGTCTTCAGCCCCCTGACGTCTGCCTTCTACCTTCACTCACTCCACCTAACCTGCCCTTGCCTGGGTCTATTCTGTCCTCCCAGCTCTAAAACTAGTGTCCCTGTGGACACTCTTAGGTTCTTTCCTGACCTCTCTCCCTCGGCAGCTGAGGCTGTTCATCACTCCCTTCTCTTTCTTTGGCTCCTGGGGTGCTGCACTCTCCTGATATTTGTTCCTTTCTTCATCTACTTGGGCTTTGGTGAGAAAATCTGGGTTCAAATCCCATCTCTGCCATTGACCCAATGCCTGGCTTTAGACAGCTTCATTATCCTCTTAAAGCTTCCCTTTCCTTGTCTGCAAGAATGGGATGGATGGTCACTCGCAGGACTGTTAGAAGGACGAGAGGTAACGGGGCTCCCCAAGAGCTCACCAAGTGTGAGGCGTCAATAACATGCGAGGACTTTGCCCTACAATCCTTCTCACTTTCCCTCTAGTTGCTGTTAGTTTTTAGGGTTCCATGCTTTGCATCACTTTTGACACAGACCTCTTGGTCGGCAAGAAAGACCCTGGGATGCAGGATTGTAGACTCACTGGGAATGGGTGTCATGCAGATTATGCAGGCTGGGAATGCAGTCCAGGAACTGGGTGCAGAGAGGGACAGCCACCTTGCCTGGAGCCTTGGGTTCATATGCCAGTTGCCATGCCACTTATCACTTATGGGATGTTGGGAAAATCTTCTAATAACGTTCCTAAGCCTCTTCCTATTTTTATTTTTTTTTTTGAGACAGGGTGTTGCTTTGCTCTGTTACCCAGGCTGGAGTGCAGTAGTGCCATCATAGCTCACTATAACCTCGAACTCCTAGGCTCAAGTGATCCTCTTGCCTCAGTTCCTAAGTAGCTGGGACTAGAGGTGCTCATCACCACACCCTGCTAATTTTTTAATGTTTTTATAGAGACTGGGTCTTGCCATGTTGTCCAGGATGATTACAAACTCCTAGGTTCAAGTGGTCCTCCCACCTGGGCCTCCCAAATTGCTGGGATTATAGACATGAGCTATTGCACCCAGCTGCATCCTCCGTTTGTAATAGAAGTAATTGCTCTCTTTCATAGGGTTACAGTGAGAAGCAATGAGAAAATGCATGTGAAATGTTTAATTGGCCCAGTGCTTTGCACAGGATAAGTTCTCTATAAAGCTTAGCTCATCATCATCATCACAACTACCATCGCCATCACCATCATTACCACCACCACCACCACCATCATCATCATCACCATCACCACCACCACCTCATCAGCATCAATCACCATGTGACCATCACCATCACCATCATCACAATTATTGTCACCATTACTATCACCATCATCATCATTGTCACCATCACCATCATCACCCATATCACCATCATCACCACCATCGTCACCATTGCCATCATCACAATTATTGTCACCATTACTATCACTATCATCATCATTGTCACCATCACCATCATCACCCACATCACCATCATCACCATCACCATCATTGTCACCATCACCATCATAACCATCATCATCACCATCATCACAATTATTGTCACCATTACTATCACCGTCACCATCACCATCATCGTCACCATCACCATCATCACCATCACCATCATCATCACTATCATCACCATCACCATCACTCATCATCATCACATTATCATCATCATCACCATCACCATCATTGTCACCATCACCATCATCACCATCACCATCATCATCACTATCATCACCGTCACCGTCACTCATCATCATCACATTATCATCATCATCACCATCACCATCATCACCACCACCATCACCATCACCATCATTGTCACCATCACCATCATCACCATCACCATCATCATCACCATCATCACCGTCACCATCACTCATCATCATCACATTATCATCATAATCAATCACCATATGACCATCACTGTCACCATCATCACAATTATTACCATTACTATCACCATCATCTTTGTCATCATCAATCACCATATGACTATCATCATCATCACCATCGCCATCATCACTACCACCATCATCAATTACC
>NW_022436954.1:102910-136910 GCF_009761245.1 Sapajus apella | reverse complement strand
TCTTCATCATCACCATCAATCACCATATGACCATCATCATCACCATCACCATCATTAGTGTTCCCACTATCATCACCATCAATTATCATACGACCATCACCATCATCACCATCACCATCATCACCATCATGGTCACCATCACTGTCACCATATCACCACCACCATCATCATTACCATTGCCCTTGTCATCATCATCCATTCACGAAATGTCCCTAAACATAGTTAAGGTTATTTTTAGAACCTGAATGATGGTCAAGTACTCTCAGCGTTACACACTGAAGCTGTAGGTTGAGCAAGCGAAGAAGGCTATTTCACCCCAGAGACTAGTTTACTCAGCCAAGAAGAGCAGTGTCTTACCTATGCTCACCAGTAATTGCCCATTGTCTTTCAACAGTTGCAGGAGGTACGTGGTTAGGTCCTGGCCCGCTATGTCCATCTGGAAGATTGACTGATGCAAAGGACAGCCGTCAGTGATGGGTACGAAGTATGTCATTCCTTCTCCAGATTCAATGGTCATGCCTAGGCAAGAGAACATGCTGGCATCATAATGCAGGGCCAGTGACATCCCTTACAATTGTGGTATCTGCAAGAGGAGGAGGCAGAGGGGAACTAATGGAGGGAAGGCAAAGATTCTCGGGAGTGAGCTTTCTTCCCCCAAAGGGGAGTACACAAGGAGGAACAAGAGGGCTGGCTGTTTTGGACGGCAGCTCGCAAGTTTTCTTAGGAAACCATCTGTGTGGGTTTCACAGTAGTGCTTCAAAAGGTAAAAGAGGAAAAAAACCTTTTGTTTGTTTAATTAACAAATACTGCTTGTACAGTACTGACACTACACAAATGTGTCTATAACACCTTTATTTACAATAACCCCAAACTGACACAACTCAAATACCCATTCACAAGTGGGTAAGTACAATGTAGCCATACGCTGGGCTACTATCCACACACAGCGATAAATCTTCAACTAATCACGCTGCGTGAAGATAAACCCAAAAAAGAGTGCAGACATCCCGGCTCCATTCATACAAAATTCTAGAAAATGCAAACTCCAGGAAGCTGGTGGCTGTCTGGAGACAGACTGAAGGGGCAGAGTGTCCTGTGTCAGGAAAATGATTAGGAGTGACAGATACATTCATTATCTCGGTTGTGAAGGCTCCAAGGGTGGACCCATGTGTCAAAACTTAGCAAATTGTACCCCTTAAACATGAGCAGTTGATTGCCTATCAATTACACCTCAAGAACGATATTAAGAAAAAAAGTGAGTAAATTGTTAAAATCTGGGAGTGAAGAAAGGGGCTGGAGAGTGTGAACTATGTGGGTCTTTGTCTTTCATTCCTGGTCAGGGCGGGAGTGGGCTATGCACAGTGGTGAGCATCTCAGCTGGAGGGACGGGGAGGTTGTGGAGCTCCCACAGGGCCACTCACCAGAGGTCTGTCCAGAGGCGTATAGAGAAAGGACTCCTTGGTTACCTAAATACAGGGCAGGTATATTGAAAGTCTCAAACAGCACCTAGGAAGAAACATCAGCCACCTCTGGCAGCCAGGCCTGCAGACTAGGAGGAGGTGAGCTTCTCCTTAACGACGCAGGCTACCTGAGTCCTGCCTACCAGAGGCACATGATTCTCCACGCCACCCAAGAGAGACCCAGACCAGGGGCACAGAAACACGTTCCTCCTTATCCCAGCTTTGCCCCGATGAGCTCCGGGACACTCTCAGTTTCCCAGTCTTGAAAATGGGCTCACACCTGTCCCAGCCACCTCTCAGGACTGTGGGGAGACTCCATGCAGACGGGCTCCTGGGCATAGGTGCCGTCCGCCGATGTCTGGTACCTGGCTCAGGGTGATTAGGACAGGGGCACAGTGGACCCAGGATGTGAAGTGTTGGGTGTGGACTTAACCAGCCATCAGGAAAAGGATCAAACTGATTCCTAGCCTGGGCCTGAAGAGTGGGCCAAGACAGCATGTTTTTAAAAATGACACTACACGTGGCTCAGCTGCACCGCTGACCATGTGACTCAGAAAATGTGTTACTGACTGTATTGCCGGGGCGGTGTTCTGGGTGGGCTGGGGCATTTCCCAACAGAAATGAAAACGCCAGCCCATACAAGGACTAGATCACGCGTGTTCACAGCAGCGTTACTCGCAAGAGCCCCCTGCTGGACGCCACGCGGACAAGGGCAGGTGGGTGGACACAGGTGCAGTGTGATATGTGCAGCCTGGCACCAGAAGCACAGACATGGCACAGGGCAGAGAGGGGCTGGCTGCCTGCGGCTGGCAGCATCTCTGAGTCTGGGCCACCCTTGGTGGAGGGCAGCTTTTGTGATGGAATAGAGGATCCCCCCCAACAAAAAAACCCCACAAAGACAGAAGCCAGCTTTGGCTCCCACTGGCCTGCTATGGGGCCAGAGGTTTACAGGGCTTGCACGGTCTTCAGGGCCCTTCCCTGTAGTCAGATTCTTTTTTTATTTTGAGATGGAGTCTTGCTGTGTCACCCAATCTGGAGTGCAGTGGGGCGATCTTGGCTCCCTGCAACCTCTGCCTCCCGGGTTCAATAGATTCTTCTGCGTCAGCCTCCCAAGAAGCTGGGATTACAGATGCATGCCACCCCACCTGACTAACTTTTACATTTTTAGTAAAGATGGGGTTTCACCATACTGGCCAGGCTGGTCTCGAACTCCTGACATCATGATCTGCTTGCTTTGGTCTCCCAAAGTGCTGCGATTATAGGCATGGGCCACCGCGCCCGGCACCGATTCCTATTTTACAGATGAGAAAACTGAGGCCTGGGAACAGGAAGTGACAGCATTTGTGGAATGCTCAGGAGGCACTAAGCACTGTGCCACGGGCTTTATGGATATTAACTCGTCCTCAGCACCGTCCCCAGGGAGGGACCACTATTATCCCTCTGCTGAGGAAACTGAGGCACACAGAGAAGCAGCACTCTCCCAAGGTCACACATGCTGGAAGAGCCGGGGCTAGAACCCAGGGGTCCTGACGCCAGGCCAGGCCCCTCCCTGTAGGCTGGGCTGCCCCCAGTGTTGGCTTCTTCTCTGGAACGTGCTGCCTCCAAATCCTGTTTTCATACAGACTTCTTCCAGCTCATCCCAGCCCCCAGGGGAGCCCTGGAGGTTACAAGCTGGACAGAGGGACTTTGGCAGGGAGGGGAGGCCTGCTGGGGCTGGGTGCAGGATGGAGACCAAGCAGCACCCACAGATGCAGAAATATCCCTTTGGCCACAGTGAGGCCAAGCTCCATGCTGGTGGGCTGGCGGTTGCCTGTGCCCTGCAGAAGCCCCCTCCTTCCTCGTGACGTCTGCCCTGGGCTCCTCTTTCTTGGACCACCTGTCAGTTCTGCCGGCAGGGCTCCAGAAGGAGATGCAGGCAGGGAAGGGGCAGGGCTTGCTGATGTCCCGGCTCCCTCCCTGCAGGCTCCCTCTTCCGAAGGCCACAGCACCTGGGCGGCAGCCCTCCCTGGGAACAACCCACTGCTCTTTCAGGCTTAAGGGTGACAGCAGTTATGCCGGATACCTCCGGTTACTGCACCCTCTCGGGGGGCTTTTTTCTAAAACTCATGTTCACCTTTGTGTATAATCTCATTAAACTCTCACCAAACGTGCCTCATGGGAGTGTACCTTTGGTTTTCCGCTGGGTCCCTGATATAATTAGAGGGTGAATTTGGAGAGAATCAGGGCAGAAAGGCAGGCAGTGCCCCCAGCGGTGGGAGGCCGCAGAGGAGGGCTGGATGCCAACCCCACGGCTGGAGCCCTGGCTCACCTCACAGGCCAACCCAACTGGGCTGCCGGGAGCCTGGGGCTTGGTCAAGTGTTCTCCAGCCTGTGTCTGTGGGGTGTCTCTGAGTGAGACCAACACGTGGATCAGGGCTGCATAAGGCAGACGACCCTCCCTGGTGTGGGTGGGCCTCACTCAGTCAGTGGAAGACCTGCTGAGAACACAAGGATGGAGTAGGAGGCAGTCCCTCCGGCCCGACTGCCTGCACCCAGACGTAGCCTTTTCTGCCTTCACACTCTGAGTGAAGGCTGGCTCTTTGTGGGTCTGGAGTCCACCGGCCTCTGGACTGGAACCACAGCACGGGCCCTCCTGGGCCTCCAGCTTCCTGATGGTAGAGCCTGTCCTGGTTGGGGGGGGGTGCCTCTTACTCTGTCCTTTTGTGCTCAGCAGGTCTTCAACTGATTGGGTGAGGCCCACCCACACCAGGGAGGGTCGTCTGCCTTACGCAGCCCCTGATGCACGTGTTAGTCTCACTCAGAGACACCCCACAATCAGACGCTGAGGAACACTGGGACTCACAGCCTCTGTCATTGTGTGAGCTGGCCCCTCATCCTGACCCTCTCCTCATGTCCACGCTCACCCCACTGTTGTGCGTCTCCAGAGAACTCTGCTGCGCCAGCTGCCCCCCGGGGAGCGAGATGTCCCTTGCTCCTTCTCTGGCTCCCCACAGCCTCACGGGCACTCGACTGTCTCAAAGTGGGAGCCTGCTGCGCCCCGTCCCGGCAGCCCAGTGGTGGCCCCCTCTTGTGATCCACCTGTCCACAGGCTGAGGAGGACTTGAGGGTCCACTCAGGGTTTTGTCTGAAACGAGGTGGCAGCTCATCCCCGCACGTGCCAGATGGAGCTGCGGTTTCTGGGCCGCCGCGTGAGCCTCTGCAGTGAGCAGGTTGCGCCCGGAGCCCTGGGCCTGCCCGTGGGTCACGGCTCACTGTGGGAGACACCGCTGGGCTTCAGGGACTCCAGGCCAGGTGGCAGAACCGCGCCACGTGCTTAATGAACTCACCGATGTCCTCATTGGGAGCAGCCAGTGATGTGACAGGAGTGTGGTGGCCAGCGGTGGCCCCACAGCCCCCACCCCAGCCGTTTTTGCTAGAGTGCTGTGGCGTGATCCTGGCTCACTGCAACCTCTGTCTCCCAGATTCAAGTGATTCTCCTGCCTCAGCCTTCCGAGTAGCCAGAATTACAGGCACACAGCACCCACGCCCAGCTCATTTTTGTATTTTTAGTAGAGACGGGGTTTCACTATGTTGGCCAGGATGGTCTTGATCTCTTGACCTTGTGATCCCCCTGCCTTGGCCTCCCACAGTGCTGGGATTGCAGCGTGAGTCACCACGCCTCGGCCCCAGCCTTAAGGAGAGCACCACGGCTTCCTTTCTTCTCCAGCGCCTGCCCCTGCCAGGCTCCACCGTCAGTGCCATCAGGGCCACCCTGTCAGCACACACCAGCACCTCCTCCCTGGTGGGCAGGTGCCAGAGGAGGCTCAGAGAAGAGACCCAGGAGCTTTTAAACCAAACCCAGAGGCTGGAGTCAGGCCTGTCCATAGGACAACTGAATCGTGGCTGAGATACAGTTGCAGGGGAGGCCACCCGGGTCTAGGCGAGCTGCCAGTGACTCTCTGTGTGACCTTAGCCAAACTGCTTCAGCTCCCTGCTACCGCAGCCTCTTCATATGTACAAAGAGAGGACGGCCGACTGCCCATGGCTGGTTGGAAGGCCTGCATGAAGTCACGTGTATGCAGTGCCAGGGCTCCGGCCAGCGCCCGGCAGAGGCCGGCATGCTTGGTGTGAGTGTCAAGGGGGCATCCCCTGCCCAGCGTCCTCATCTTGCTGAGCAAGAAGCAGGTGAGGCCGAGGTTGCTGCCTGTTTGGGGGAGACCAGACACTGGCCCCCTGAGGCCCGTACCACCCCTTGGTACCTGTGTACTCAGACGCTGACCCCCTGAGACCCCCTGGTACCTGTGTGACTTTCTCTTTGCTGGATGCTGGGGTCAAAGGCGGCTCCGTCAACAACATGGGGTGCTGCTCCGGGGCGATGTGGAGCACCTGGTAGAAGGAGTGATGCCAAATCTGGGAGGAGACGGGGTGCAGAGTCAGCGGCTTCCTGGGGCCAAGGCCAGGCTTCCTCAGTGATGTGATGGGAGCGTGGTGGCCAGAGGTGGCCCTGCAGCCCCCACCCCATCCCCACCCCGGCCCTGCAGCCCTCACCCCACCCCCACCTCGGCCCTGCAGCCCCTACCCCACCCCACTCCAGCCCTGCAGCCCCCAGTCCAGCATTTTTTTTTTTTTTTGAGATGGAGTCTCGCCCTGTCACAAAGCTGGAGTGCAGTGGCGCAATCTTGGCTCACTGCAACCACCGTCTGCCAGGTTCAAGTGATTCTCCTGCCTCAGCCTCCTCAGTAGCTGGGACTGCAGGCACCCACCACCACACCCGGCTCATTTCTGCAGACAGGGCAGGGCACGGCTGCAGGACCAGGCAGGGCTTCAAGTTTTGTTATTTTATGTTATTTTATTTCATTGTTGTGTTTTATGTTCTTTTTGACAAAGCAGTGTTTCGTTTTTATTTTATTATTTTTATTTTTATTTTATTTTTTTTTTTAGTGAAAGTATGGAGATGTATTGCAAAGTGAAAATTACACACTCAAGAAAGAAGAGTATGGAGTTCTCAAAACAGAGTCACTCAATGGAGTTTGGGGTTTCTATCTTTATGGGTTTCTTTAACCAAGGGGCAGGATATTCATGAAAAGTCCTAGAAAAAGATGATTTCTCAGAACTGAGGCGCCACCCTTTTTTACAACAAATATGCATGCTCTCAGAACTGTCATGAGGCTGCTGGGTGTATTTTTATTTTTTTGAGATGGAGTCTCGCTCTGTCACCCAGGCTGGAGTGCAGTGGCACGATCTCGGCTCACTGCAACCTCCGCCTCCTGGTTCAAGCGATTCTCCCGCCTCGGCCTCTCGAAAACCTGAGATTACAGGCACCTGCCACCACGCCCAGCTCATTTTTGAATTTTTAGTAGAGACAGGGTCTCACCATGTTGGCCAGACTGGTCTTGAACTCCTGACCTCAGGTGATCCACCCACCACAGCCTCCCAAAGTGCTGGGATTACAGGCGTGAGCCACTACACCTGGCCATCAAAGCAGTGTTTTAAATAGCACGTGGGACAGCTGAGTCACAGAGAGGTCATCCCGACCTGAGGGAGCAGCAGGGAGACAGCGTATCTTCAGCAAGACGCAGAACCTCCACTCGGTCACCAGGCCTGGGGCTAGGAAGGGGGCTGAGACCAGTGAGGCCCGGGGCTTGTCTGGAGCATCCTGTGGTCTGATGGGTACAGATGCCACCACCAGGACCTCAAGGGTGTAACACAGACTGGGACTCTGGCGGGTGGGTGCCACACCAGGAGAGAATGCAGGTTTCAGCCCAGCGTGACCGGAAGCTCCACCTCACACCAGGCCGGCCCTGGACCAGCGCCCTGACTCGGTGAACCTCATTTCTCATCTTTAAAATGGGAAACGTAGAGGAGCCTGGCGCATTCGCGTCCCGCAGCTGCCATGGCAAAGCCCCACAGACGGGGCGCCTTGACCACAGCCGCTTATGGAGTCACACTCTAGAGGCTGGAGTCCCAGATGAGGCCTCGCTCCTCCGCTTGCAGGCAGGGTCCTCCTGGTGTCCTCACAGCGTCCCCCACTGTGTGTCTGTGTCTAGTCTCCTCTTCTGCTAAGGCCCCAGTCTCAGTGGTTGAGGGGCCACCCTAACGGTCTCTCTTTAACCTACTTGCCTTTTAAAGGCGCTGTCTCCAAGCACAATCACACCCTGAGGCATTGAGGCTCGGGTCCACATGTGAATGTTGGGGGACCCCGTTCAGCCCCTCATACCCAGTACAGTAGGGGCTTAGTACACCCTGCTTGGTTATCAGGTGTGAGTCTGCTGCCTGTCCCTGTGGGGGGATGTGCCCCTGGGGGAGGGCAGTGTGGAGGGGCGGCCTCTTGCAGGCAGGCACAGGACCTGGAAGCATGAGGCCACAACCCCCGTGAGAGGGCAAGAGCCAGCGTCAGCTGCAGGCATGACCCATCCGTGGACGACCAGCCTGGGGCAGGGGAGGGATGCAGCCAGACTTGGAAGAGTCTCCTGGAGATGGGGCAGGGTGATGAGAGGGAGGAGGTGGGAGGCGGGGGCGCGGAGGAGGGTCACTGCATGATGCGGGCATTCAGGGAAGATGATGAAGCCAGGAGCCAGGATCCCTGAAGCCACACAGGAGCCAGTGCCTTGGGATCCCTCAGGCAGGTGAGCCCCCGACAAGGTAGCAGAGGGCGGGGGCCGCTGGGGCCCACAGCGGAAGCCCTGTCTCCAAGCCCCGTCTACAAGGCCCGTTTTTGTATTCCCTGCCACACTGGGAGCCACAGAAAGAAACGTGTAGAAGAAAACGCTTGTGAGCGGTGCTCCCACGTCCTCCGCCAAGATGGCCCATGGCCCTCAGCGCCCAGAAGTCACACCCTGTGCAGACCTTTCCCACATGGAATCAGGACTGGCTGTGTGGCCAACAGAACACAGCAGAAGTGACAGTGCTGCTGCCCTGGCTGTGCCACGGTGGCCTGGTGGCACCGTGGCCTCCACCTTGGCCTTTTCCATAGGTCCCCATGGGGGAAGCCAACCGCCAGGCTGCCAGGACATTGGGCAGCCATGGGTGGGGTGGGAGACCCCGTGCAGAGGAAGCACCCCACGGCCACTGGAGAGCATAGCCCTGGGACGGCCCCTCCAGCCCCAGCCAAGCCTGCAGCCCACGCAGCGCAGCCTGAGGACTCACGCCCAGATTCCTGACCCACAAAACTGACAGAGGTGACCACAGGCACTTTGAGCCCGTGCATCTGGGGCTAATGTGTGAAGGCAGCATTAGAACTTTGCGATGCACTGAATTATGTCTCCCCAAGAATCATGTTCTGAAGTCTTAGCCCCCGCACGTCTGAACGGGACCTTCTTTGGAAACGGCGGTTGCAGATGCTGTCAGTCGAGAGGGCTCCTAGCGGAGTCAGCTGGGTGCTCAGTCCCATAGGAAGGGGGAAGTGTGGACACAGACACAGAGAACGCCACGTGAACCTGAAGGCAGACATCGGGGTGACACATCTGTGAGCCAAGGAGCGCCAAAGCCTGATGGCCATCAGGGGAGAGGCCAGGACACAGGCTCCCGCACGGCCCTGCAAGGAGCCAGCTCCGCCCATGCATTGAGGCGGGACTTCCAGCCTCCAGGATGGTGAGGCAATGAATTCCTGCTGTTGAAGCCACCATGTGTGTGGCTGGGACAGGACCACGGTAACTAACAGGTACATCCTCTAAGGCAGTGCCCGGCCTGTTCAAATGCACATGGACGTCCTGGCCAGAACCTCAATTACTTGGCGAGAGAGCTACACGTTCACCAAACTTACTACGTCTTACTGTTCGGGACTGAAGCCTTTTTTGCCTTTTGTGTGTCTCTGCTTTGAGACACGGTCCTCTTCTGTTGACCAGGCTGGAGCACGGGGCTCAGTCACAGCTCCCTGCAGCCTCAACCTCACAGGCTCAAGTGATCCTCCCACCTCAGCCTCCCACACCACCACAGCCAGCTTATTTTTTAATTGTTTGCAGACATGGGTTCTCACTGTGTTTCCCAGGTTGGACTCAAACTCCCACACTCAAGTGGTCCAACCACCTCAGCCTCCCAAAGTACTGGGATTACAGGCACGAGCCACCATGCCCGGCCGGGACTGAGGACTTTTATCCATCATCCCCCTCAACCCTCATAACAGGGTCTGTGTGAGGTCTGTATGCACCCCTGTCTCATAGCTGGACGTGGCTAGGGAGGCCTGTGAACAGGTCCCGCCTGGCAGAAGCTGGACACACCTTCTCCATGTTGTCCAGGTTGGTGATCGTTGCCCGAGAAATGGGATATTGCAGGTTGAGTTTCCCTCGGCTTTTCTGAACCTCCTCTCCGATGAACCAGTCTTTCTCTTCCATCCCCACCAACACGTTCTGAAAGACACAGGCCAGGACAGATCAGCTTTTAGGGGTGGCGGGGGTTGGACTCCCCTGCAGTTGGCTTTCTTTTGTGGGGACCCAGTGAGCAGTGGCTGGGAGGCCACAGTGGCCTTCGTGGGAGACTCCAAGTCACAGCACCGGCATCCACGACCACCCCCGAGCCCTGTGAGCTATTTCAGAAATGGCTGCTAAGAGGTTTTAGCAAATTGCCTGCAAGGTAAAAGTGCGCCTGAGGAGTCGTTCCTAGGACATTTGTCCTGTCCACTTCGTAGACAACGAAACTGGGGAGAGAGGCTGCTGAGGATGGAGGGATGTGGGAGATGCCGCAGGAATGCCACAGCACTGCTGGAGGGTTAGGTCGGTTACACCCGCGGCAGGAATGCATTTCATAAGCTGACGTCATGGTAGGAGAGATCGTGGCTGCCGCCACGTTTGCCTAGGAAGGTTGACCAGGAAGGGGTCTGTGATGTGATTCAACTTTCGTTCTTTTTTTAGGAAGATAAACCTGGCTACTTTCATGGTGGATTAAATTATCCATTTCGTCACTCAGAGGTGATTTTACTTGTTGGCCCATGTGTTAATCTGGGTCCACTGAGACACAGACACCAGGATGGAAGGAAAGGCGCAAGGATGTGACCAGGGAATGCGGGCACTTGAGGGATGGTGGGGAGACGGCAGGACGAAGATGGGAGAGAAAACAGGCTGCTGTCCAAGTCTGAGCCTGGGCGCAGGGAACAGGGAAGCAGATCGGGTGGGTGATCCTAGCCACCGTGCTGTCTAAGGGAAGGCTTTGCAAGGCTGTTGGAGAGCCCTTGAGACAGGCTCATTTATCAGAAGAGTGCTGGGCTTCCCGGAAAGGGGCTTGGCTTGCTGTGGTGTCACTGCCATCCTCAGTCGTTGGCTGGCAGCAGCAGGTAGGAAGGATGGTCTTAGCACAATGGTGCCATGCTGTGGTGACATCATAGTGCCATGTTGTGATGACATCATGGTGCCATGCTGCAATGATGTCATGGTGCCTTGTGATGATGTTGTGGAGCCATGCTGTGATGACATCATGGTGCTGTACTGTGGTGATGTCATGGTGCCATGTTGTGATGATGTCGCAGTGCCGTGTTGTGTCATGGTGCCACACTACAATGACATCATGATGCCATGTTGTGATGATGCCCTGTTGTGATGACATAGCAGTGCCGTGTTGCCACCCTGCAATGACATCATGATACCATGTTGTGATGACGGCATGGTGCCACGCTGCAATGACATCATGGTTCCATGCTGCAGTGACATCATGATGCCATGTTGTGATGATGTCCTGGTGCCATGCTGTGGTGATGTCACGATGCCATGTTTTGATGACATCATAGTGCCATGCTGCAATGACGTCATGGTGCCGTGCTGTAGTGATGTTGCCGTGCCATGTTGTGATGATGTCACGGTGCCATGTTGTGATGACGTCGTGGTGCCGTGCTGTAGTGACGTTGCCATGCCATATTGTGATGACATCAGGGGGCCATGTTGCGATGACATCAGGGGGCCATGTTGCGATGATGTCATGGGGCCATGTTGCAACGGCGTCATGGGGCCATGTTGCAACGGCGTCATGGTGCCACGGTGCAGTGATGCACACAGCAGAGCAATAATGCTATGGTGCAGCAGTCAGTGGTGCCATGATGCCAGGTGCAGGAGTGCGGTGGTGCAGAGATGCAGTGCAGCAGTGATTTCAGGGCGAGGCTGCTCTCCAGGCTGCCACAGCTCACCTGCACAGAGCTCTTCTATCTTAGGAGTTTGTCTCCAGCAGAAGACGTTTGGACTTGGGATGAGAATCACCAGCTGTGAGACCTTGGGAAAGTCGTGTGCCTTCTCTGAGCCTCCCTCCTCTTCTCAGTCCAGTGGGAACAGTGACCTCTCTTCCTCATGCCTTGCCGAGGCGCTGCTGAGGGATCAAGTCGACTGAGCCCTCCAGCAGGAATGCGCTTCACATGCTGACATCATGGGAGGAGGTATCGTCACTGCTGCCACCTCCTCCAACGTTTCTCAGCCACCCACATCAACGTGCGGTGCGTGGGCGATGGGGGAGGGGCAAGGTCACGAGTGTGCAGAAGGAACAACGTTTTTCCGATTTTTTCTGGTTCAAAGTAACTGTCTAAGTTAAAAAGATGGACCGTGCTGGGCCTGGTGTCCTTTTGTCTGGAGGTCGGTGGGTCAGAGCAGCCACTCTGTTTGGAAGGGACACAGTGACTTTGGGCAATGCCTTCATCCTGCCTCTCTGTTCTCCCAAGTCCTACGAGGGGTCTCACTGCCATCTTGGCTGCCAGGCTGAAGCCCTGGATGGGAAGGGGGGTAGGGGAGCGGTCCCCAACCTTTTTGGCACCGGGGACCTGTTTTGTGGAAGACAGTTTCTGCACTGACCGGAGCAGGGGATGGTTTCAGGATGATTCACACGCAGTACACTGAGTGTGTGCTTCATTTCTGCCCTTGTAACATTGTAACATACGATGAAATCATTATACAACTCGCCATGATGCAGAATCAGTGAGACCCTGGGCTCGTTTTCCTGCAACCAGCACAGTCCCATCTGGGGGTGATGGGAGACAGGAACAGTGCCTCCAGCCTGGCTGCGGTGGATTCAGAGGGCAGAGCCTCGCTCTCAGCAGATGCTCCCTGGCCCACCCCCTCTAAGTCAGTTCATACTCTAAGGATAAGGCCCCTTCCCTAGAGGAGGGGCTGAGAGCTGAGATGAAATTCCACATTGTAACTGTGGGGGCTTAAACGATACCCACCCCCCATAATTACGTCCACCTGGATTCTCAGGTGACTTTACCTGGATAAAGTGTCTTTGCAGAAGTGACAGTTTAGAATCTCAAGATGAGAATCACCGTGGATTACCTGGATGGGCCCCAAATCCAATGACAAGTGCCCTTATAAGAGAGAGGCAGGAGGAGATTTGAGACAGCAAAGGAAAAAGAGGAGGTGGCCATGTGAAGATAGAGGGAGCCAAGGGAAACTTGGAGTCCCTGGGAGCTGGAAGAGGCAGGAAAGATTCCCCGCTAGAGCCTTGGGAGGAAGCCAGCCCTGCTGACACTTTGGTTCCAGACTCCAGGTCTCCAGAACTATGAGGAAATACACTTCTGTTTGTTTGTTTGTCTGTTTGTTTGAGATGGAGTCTTGCTTGTCATCAGGCTGGAGTGGCGAGATTGATCTCAGCTCACTGCAACTTCTACCTCCCAGGTTCAAGCAATTCTCCTGCCTCAGCCTCCAGAGTAGCTGGAATTACAGGTGCCTGCCACCATACCCGGCTAAGTTTTGTATTTTTAGTAGAGAGGGGGCTTCGCCATGTTGGCCAGGCTGGTCTCAAACTCCTGACCTCAGGTGACCCACCCGTCTGCTGGGATTACAGGCGTGAGCCACCGTGCCCGGCCACGTGTCTGTTGTTCTAAGCTAACACACTAATACACTTGTCATTGTCATCATCGCTGTCATCATGATCATTGCTAAACACTCACTGTGGGCCAGAAACTGTGCCAAACATGCATTCACTCATCACATTCAACCTTCAGGCTGAATCTATGAGATACATACTTTGGATAATCGCATTATGCAAAAGAGTTGCCTTGGCCACAGCAGCACCCTTGCTGGGAGTCATGACGTGCTGAGGACACGGCTGAGATGGGCGCCTCAGTCTCCCTGACCCTGCAGCCCTAGCTCCTAACCACTGAGCTCCACAATCTCCAAGCAGCAATCTGGCTGGCTAGCCCAGGTGCAGGCACCTGCAATTTGCCTGGGCCATCCCTGCTATGATCCCTGACACTTGGACAGTGAGGAGGAAATCCACTGGCTCCCAAAATCCATGTGCGTTTTATCCTCTTAGAGAGTGTGGGAAGTAGAAAAATTCCTTTTTAAAGTTTCCTTTCTTGTTAAAAGAATAAGTGTGGACCAGGCGCGGTGGCTCACGCCTATAATCCCAGCACTTTGGGAGGCCGAGGCGGGTGGATCACGAGGTCAAGAGATCAAGACCATCCTTGTCAACATGGTGAAACCCCATCTCTACTAAAAATACAAAAATTAGCTGGGCATGGTGGTGCATGCTTGTAGTCCCAGCTACTCAGGAGGCTGAAGCAGGAGAATTGCCTGAACCCAGGAGGCGGAGGTTGTGGTGAGCCGAGATCGTGCCACTGCACTCCAGCCTAGGTAATAAAAGCAAAACCCCGTCTCAAAAAAAAAAAAAAAAAAAAAAAAAGTGTGCTAATAACTTTGTGCAGCCCTATCCTATGCAGCTGTTAGACATATGCAGCTGTTAGACATGCCGTGCTTACAGGCACGTAGTACATTCTATGTCCTTGTACTTTAATCAAGATATCTGTGCTGGACGTGCTCACAGGCATGTCCCAGCTCTCCATTGCTTTCACCTGTTTAGAAAAGTTTTAAATTATTAGCCAGTCGGATTTTAGTTTAGATTGGGAGGCCTGGCTCCAGCCAATGGAGATCAGACACAGCAGTAAGGACAACCCCAAATGTCTGAGGGGTGAATGTGTGTGTTTCCCTTTGTTCTTTGTACTCTCACGGCACAATGGCTAGTGAGGGCACCCTTCCTGCAGTCCAGGAAGTAAAAATTGAGTTGCTGAAAGAGCCTTTGCCTCAGTGCTGATTTTTCGTTGTGGCACCGAGCATCTGTTTCCAACAGAGAGGGAGACAGGATTTTCTCCTCTGTCACAGGTGTGGGAGCCAGTGTATCCCGGATAATTAGAAACAAAGGGTTACTCCAAGTGCTGCAAAGCCCAGGAGCAATCGCCACGAGGTCCTGCGACATCTGAGATCTTCTGCGTCACCTCGCTGCTCCCTGCCACGGACGATTGGAACTTCCCAAGGATGAGCTCCGTGACCCAGAGCACGGGCTGGGAACACACTGCAGGGTCTTGTGGCCACCACTCTGTCACCGCGTGGATTCGAGACGTCACCTCTCGGAGGGGGTGGCTCCTTTTCAGGGAGAAGGGGCATCTCTGTCCGTACCTGGCAAGCGGCCAGGCCCAGGCCCACTCACCCGGTTTCGATTAGGATGCGACTGTGTTTTCCCCGGGGAGGGGGATGAGCAGCTGGTTTTTGATGGGGTCAGAGCCTCAGTTTGGGAGGATAAGACGAGAATGTTCTGGAGACAGACGGTGGTGAATGTTCTTGATGCCAGTGCACTTTGCACTTTACGCAGCCTTACGTTGTGTATACTTTACCACAATAAAAAACACCTGCCTTTCTAAATTCCCTTGAAACACAGGAAGATCTGGCAATGTGGGGTCCACTTGCTGGCAAGTCAGAGACGAGCCCCTTGGAGAGCCTGTGCCCCGGTCCCCACCTGCCCTACCACTGCCTTCCTGTCACGGAGGCTGTGTCCTTTGCTGCTCAGCCCTAATGGACTCCCCTTTATCCTAAAGGCAATTGCTCCTTCTCCGCATCCGTACCTCTCTGAAAGTGGGAAGAACCAGGGATGGGAGACGGTCAGTGAGACTGACTTTTCACAACTCGTCCACTTTACTGATTTACACACCGCTGCTGCTCTCCCTAAGCCTGCGGTTCTCAGAGCGGGCAGCACGCCGGGAGTGGTGAGAGGGGCAAGGTCTTGCCCATCCCATCTCCCGCCCCGGACTGGCTGAGGCAGAGACTCTAGGTGGCCCGGCCATCTGCGTGGCACGAAGCCTGGTGCTCCCGAGTCAGATTCGTGGAGGCACATTTGCGCCCACCATGCCTTGCTCAGGGGATGCCTTGGCCACACTTTGGGAGAGGGGATGGGGCAAACCGGGCCAGAGGCTTCCTCTGGGTGAGCAGCACCCCGCAGGGAAGACACCCCACCTTCACTCACATCATGACGAAGTTTCCCGAGGACAGTGGGGAACACGCCCACTGGGCTTTCCATTCCTGCGAATCCCACCTTGCTGAAGCCAGAGCCGTAGTCACAAATGAGGGGCGTGCTGTCCATGGTGGTGAGGCTGCGGGACAGAACACACAGTTACCCACCTGCCATCGCATAGCACTGGTCGCTGGGGCAGGCGCTGTGCCGGGCATTAGGCTCAGGGCTCACAGAGCCTAGGGGCCCAGGGCAGTGTGGGTGCCCCCAACATCCAAAGCTGGGCCCTGGACGGGCAAGAGCCACTTCTGGGGTGCCGTCGTCAGTTTGCTGGAAGGGGGTCCCTGCCGGTGACCATTCGCACATGGCTGCCCTGGAGAAGGGAAGATTGGGGGACCCTGCACTAAGGCGTTTGCCTCCACCTGTTTCTAGCAAGCTCTGTTACCTGCTTCACTGGTGCTTATCTGAAGCAGCCCCTCTCCCCTTCATGGAAGGGGGAGACCCCAGGAGGAGCTAGGGCCCTCAGCGGTCTGTGAGCTGTGGTCACAGAGTCCCAACTCCCAGCTCCAATGCTGCCTCCTCCGGGAGGCTTCACTGGCATCCTGGCCCTGGTTGACTCCATCCCCTCTGCTTTGCTTCTAGAGAACATTTTCCATATTCTTGCAAGTTTGGAAAACATGCAGAAAGACACAGGGCATCAAAATCACCTGAGGTCCCGGCCTGTGGTCAACCCTGTGATGTTTTGGCATTTCTGTTTTCAACTGACCTTTTTTTTTATTGACACAAAGTCTCACTCTGTCACCCAGGCCGGAGGGCAATGGCACGATCTTGGCTCACTGCAACCTCCGCCTCCCAGGCTAAAGGGATGCTCAGGCCTCAGCCTCCTGATTAGCTGGGATTACAAGTGTGAGCCACCACAACCGGCCAATTTTTTGTATTTTTAGGAGAGACGGGATTTTGCCATGTTGACCAGGTTGGTCTTGAACTCCTGACATCAGGTGATCTGCCCACCTCGGCCTCCCAAAGTGCTGGGATTACAGGTGTGAGTCACCATGCCCAGCCTGTTTTCAACCTACTTTTATGCACTGTATAGGTTTTTTAAAAACCAACTAGCCTCAAAAATGAATAAGTCCATTTTCTCTTTTGAATATTGCATTGTAATTAAATATTTAGCATGACAAGTGTTTTTTTTTTCATTTTATAAGTGACTTTTGGTTCTTTTTTAGATAAAGAAAGAATAGAGGCTCGTTGTAGAAAGCACAGAAAACTGAAGAAAAACAAAACCCTTTCCAAATCCTGCTAATCAGAGGTGACCTTTGTCAGTATTCTGCTGTCTACCCTGACAGCCGTCACAGACAACAGGGGTCTCCGTTCACCCAGTGCCTCTGTGAACAGCTGTGTGTGGTACAATTTGATGGATCACCAGGGCGTCTCTCACTAAGTTTCTAAAGTATACACACTACACATATTACAGTATATATGGTTTTGTGCTAGACTTTTCTACACACTACACATATTACAGTATATACGGTTTTGTATTAGACTTTTCAGTAGAAACTTAAATGTTACAAAGTATTTGATGGAAACGTTTTCCTTCTAATACCGTCTACCATATCTACCATGAATCCTTTCTTGAGACTGTATGTCATATATATATAAGTTCTTTTTTTATTGCACTTTAAGTTCCGGGATACATGTGCAGAACGTGCAGGTTTGTTACGTAGGTCTACACATGCCATGGTGGTTTGCTGCATCCATCACCCCTCTGTCTACATTAGGTATTTCTCCTAATGCTGTCCCTCCCCTGGCTTCCCATCCCCTGACAGGCCCCACTGTGTGATGTTCCCCTCCCTGTGTCCTTGTGTTCTCTTTGTTCAACTCCCACTTATGAGTGAGAGCATACAGTGTTTGGTTTTCTGTTCTTGTGTTAGTTTGCTGAGAATGATGGCTTCCAGCTTCATCCATGTTCCTGCAAAGGACATGAACTCATCCTTTTTATGGCTGTATGGTACTCCATGGTGTATATGTGCCACATTTTCTTTATCCAGTCTATCACTGATGGGCATTTAGGTTGGTTCCAGGTCTTTGCTATTGAGAACAGTGCCACAATAAACATACGCGTGCTTTTGTCTTTATAATAGAATGATTTATAATTCTTTGGGTATATATCCAGTAATGGGATTGCTGGGTCAAATGGTATTTCTAGTTCTAGATCTGTGAAGAATTGAGATGCTGGAAGGATGTGGAGAAATAGGAATGCTTTTACACTCTTGGTGAGAGTGTAAACCAGTTAAACCGTTGTGGAAGGTCCTATTATTTTTGGTCACTGTCAGAAACCCTGGGATAATCTCCTTAGTCATCCTTCTTTTTCCAGCATTTTGGATCAGCCCCTTTCCATCACCTCCTCTGAACAACTAGTTGGAAGAGCAAGAATTTTTAAAGGCTCCTTAAACCATTTGCCAAATTGCCATCCAGAAACGTCAGTCAGTCTGCCGCAGCCACGTCAGGCCCCTTTCCCACGGAGCTGCTGTAATCTCTGCAGACCCCCGTCCCCTGTCTCCACGTCAGGCCCATGCCCTGCTCCGAGTGCTGCATGCTCAGCTGATATGGCAGGATGGCTTTTGAACCCACCCTGGTCTCTCACATGAGGGCTTCATAACCTTCCTCTCTGGAACGTTTGCTGGTGTCCTGTCTGTCTGCATGCTGATTGTGTATCTGCAGCCAGGGTGTTGATTCTGGAAGGCCAGGCACCGGCTGCCTGTTCACTCCTGCGCGTCCTGGGCATGCAGGGATGTACGAGGCTTCAGTGATTACAGTTTTGCAGTATATTTTTGAAGTCTCGCAGTGTCAGCTTTGCGCTTTTGCTCAGGATTGCTTTGGCTATTCAGAGTTTTTTCTGGTTCTGTACAAATTTTAAGGTTTTTCTAATTCTGTGAAGGATGTCATTGGCACTTTGGTAGAGATCGTGTTTAATCTGTAGATTGCTTTAGATACTATGGTCATTTTAACAATGTTTTTGGATCCATGAGTATGGGATGTCGTTCCATTTGTTTTTATCCCCTTCAATCTTTTGTCAGTGTTTTGTAGTTCTCCTTATAGAAGCCTTTCACTTCTTAAATTTATTCCTAGGTATTTCATTTTTTTGTAGCTATTGTAAATGGCATTATCTTCTTGGTTCCTTTTTTAACTATTTTGTTGTTCATGTACAGCAATGCTACTGATATTATATATTAATTTTTTATCTTCACTAAATTCATTTATCAATTATAAAGATTTTTGGTAGAGTCTTTCGGATTTTCTATATATAAGATCGTACCATCTGCAAATAGGAACAATTTGACACTTTACTTTCTAATTTGTAATAGAGTCTGAGACACGAGGGGCACTCGACAGCACAGGAAAACCTTGGGTGCATTTCCTGACCTGACCCTCACCACGGTGACAGGTGTGATGGCCACGATGATGTTGATGATGGTGGTGATGACGATTATGATGACAATGATGATGACAACAGTGATGATGACAGTAATGATGGCATTGATGACGATGACTATGACAGCGATGATGATGACAATAATGACACTGATGTGACTATGACAATGACAATGACGATCACAGCAATGATGACAATGACACTGATGATGACTATGACAATGATTGTGACAATGATGACAATAATGACAGTGACAATAATAGTGACATTGATGATGATAATGACAATGATGATTATGATGGTGACAATGACAATGACAGTGATGACAATGACAATGACACCGATGATGATATCACAATGACAATGACACTGATGACAATGACAATGACACCGATGATGATATGACAATGACAATGACAGCGATGACAATGACAATGACACTGATGATGATATCACAATGACAATGACACTGATGACAATGACAATGACACTGATGATGATATGACAATGACAATGACAATGATGATGATGACAATGACAATGACAGCGATGACAATGACAACGACACTGATGATGATATGACAATGACAATGACAATGACAGCGATCATGATGATGACAATGACACTACGATGATGATGACTATGACATTGATGACAATGACAGTGACAATGATAATGATGACATTGACGATGATAATGACATTGATGATGATGATAATGACATTGATGATGTTGATGACAATGATGACAACTGATAATGCAGTGATGACAATGACATTGACAATGACAATGATGGCTATGACAATAACAATGGTGACATTAATGACGATAATGATAATGACAGTGATGATGTTGACAATGATGATGACAATAATGACAATGGTGATGGTGACTATAATCACGACAGTGACGACGGTGATGATGATGATAGATTGTCTCACTATGAAGGCATTTCCCCCACGTAAATCAGCAAATAGCCAAGGTGAGGGCAGACATCTAGACACCTTTCTCTTTCTATCAAGTGCTGTGCATTGAGGCATAGAAATAAATTAATTTCAGGGCTGGTCAAACTGTTTTCATTTTTCCTTTGGTACAGTAGCATTTGAGTTCAGAGAAATTAGCCCTAATGTCAAAAACGTGGTTTTCCTTTGTTTTGTTTTAAATCATCTGATGTTGACTTCCACTCCCATAGAAGGAGGGGAATGAGGCCATGAGTAAGGCTGTGTTGCTCTCCTGAGCCACAGTGTTTTCATCTGGGGTATGTTGAGTGGAATAAAAACTGATTCAGTGCAGGTAGGGCACTGGCCTCCAATGGGCTGAATCCCTGAGCTTGCCCTAGTGTGGTGTGGCCAACCAAGCAGCACGTTTCTACTTTACTCCAAATCCTCATTGATCTGAAACTTACTTGTGAATCCAAATATTGAGTAGCAATGCACAGAATTAAAAATCTAAATAAAGCATGACAGAAATTGGAAGAGGCCAGGTGCAGCAGCTCAAACCTATAATTCTAGCACTTCAGGAGGCCAAGTCAGAAGGATTGCTTGAGTCCAGGAGTTCAAGACCAGCCTGGGCAACATAGCAAGACCCCATCTCTAAAAAAAAAAAAATTAAAAATTAGCCTGGCATGGTGGTGGCACACACCTGCAGTCCCAGCTACTTGGGAGGCAGAGGCAGGAGGATGCTTCAGCCCAGCAGTGAGTTTGAGGCTGCAGTGAGCCAACATTGCATCACTGCACTCCAGCCTGGGCAACAGAGCAAGATCATGTCTCAAAAAAAAAAAAAAAGAAAGAAAGAAAAAGAAAAGAAGAAAAGATTGTTCAGCTACTGAGAAAAGAAACTGTTGGTTCACATCACTGATATGCAAAAGGAAGGGAAAGAAGGCATTGCCCTGTCTCAGGTTTTATGTGGTCACATAACTAATACCACAGAGAGAACTGGTGACAAACAGGTGCAGAAAGGTAAGAGGTGGGGTCCACCTGTAGTCCAGGCAGGGTCCCTCTGTATCATTGCTTCTGCAAGAGACTACTGTGAGGTGCCAAACAGAGGTCATGGCCTCTTGGCCTAGCTGGGGCTTCTGCAAGCTGGCCCAGCAGCCTCCTAGAGCCTCTGCCTCTCTTTCCACTCTAATCCTGCTCTGGTCTTAAGATTTGGATGAGGGGGACCCTAAGGGCTCACAGGACCCATGATGGCCAGTGAGATTATTTTCTACTCTTTGGCTACTGCAGTTGGCTAAATAATGATCCCTGTCCTCACACCACACCCTGATGTCCAGAACCTGTGGATATGTGACCTTCTTCAGCAAAAGGGAATCTGCAGGCGTGGTTGTTATGGATCTTGAGATGAGGAGATTGCCTTGGATCATCTGGGTGGAACCCAGGTAATCATGAGGTTCCTTGTAAGAGGAAGCAGGAAGTCAGAGTCAGAGAGATTTGAAGATTCTGCACTGCTGGCTTGGAAGACGGAGGAGGGGCAGTCGGCCAAGGCATGCAGGCAGCTCTATGAGCTGAAAAGGAGAAGGAAATGGGCTCTCCCAGTTCCTAGAGACCCCAGAGGGAACATGGTCCTGCAGGCACCTTGATTTTGGCCCAGTGAAATCCATTTCAGACTTCTGACCTTCAGAACTGTCAGAGAATACATCTCGACTGTCTTAGGTCACGAAGGTTTTGTTGATTTGTGATGGCTACCTGTGACCAGGGTGGGCATGTGATGTGAGCCATGGTTTCTTCCTGGGGCCTTGGCCAACTCTCAGGAAGGATACTCTCTTCCCTTGGATCCAGGATCTGGGAGAGACTGAAGTGAGCCCAGAGTTGCCCCTGCAGCTGCCTGAGGCCCCGCACCAGAGCTTCCCTGAGGAGGAAGTCTGCCTGCAGGAGGCAGAGGAAAGGCATAAGGAACAGAATTTTTATGATGTCACTGGTGGGCAAACCTCAGCCTGCCTTGCACTGTTCAGCCCAGGGAGCCAACGGAATTTTTCCCTGCCAGATGGGTCTGAGTTGGGTTTCTGTAATTTGCAACCAAGACTGTCCTGACTGATTTTTAGCAATTGGGTTTCCTTGGTCCTGGGCATTAGAGCTTCATTGGATGGAATGCCTAGAAAATCATCGGAAATTAGAGAGACATAATTATCCTCTGAAAATGCTCTTGAAGATTTAGTTTAAGGTAGATTAGGTCAGAGGTGATTAATTCTGAATCAAGGGTTATCAGTATTGGCTCAGCAAATATTTACCAACTGCCCCCTAGGGGCAAGACACTGCTCTAGAGTGAGGAGACAGTAAGGAGGATTTAGACAAATTTCTTCCCCCATGGGCATGCTGGGCTCCCTGGGAAGCCAGATAGTATATGGAATTTATTTATTTATTTGAGATGGAGTTTCACTCTCTTTGCTCAGGCTGGAATGCAATGGTGCGATCTTGGCTCACTGCAACCTCCACCTCCCATGTTCAAGAGATTCTCCTGCCTCAGCTTCCCAAATAGGTGGACAATAGGCATGCATCACCACGGCTAATTTTTGTAGTTTTAGTAGAGACAAGGTTTCACCATGTTAGCCAACCAACCTAATCTCGAACTCCTGACCTCAGGTGATCCACCTGCCTCAGCCTCCCAAAGTGCTGGGATTATAGGCATGAGCCACCATGCCCAGCCCAGAATTTATTTTTAAATTGAAAAGTAATTAATAATTTTTCAGGTGTGATCAGTGCCATCGAGGCTGCCTGTGCATGTCTTGTGATGTCACTTGTCCTGCTTGGAGCACTGAACTGTGACTGCAGTGTGCAAATGTTGCAGAATCGTAGTCATGCAGATGGAGGGGAGGTACCAGAAACTTCTGGGCCAAAGTGTGTCAGGGCCCACCAGGTCTGTTTGGGTGGCCATGTGTAGCTGGGCCATACACCCACAGCCCTCTGGAGATGTTGGTCTTGATCGTCCTGTGCCTTGTGGGATGTTTAGCCACCCCCCAGCTTCCACCCGCTAGATGCCTGTAGCATTGTGAGAAAGACTGTGAGAAGGGGATGTTGGAGTGTTGGAAAGAGTTAGAACTGAAAATACATTGGCAGGCTGAAGTATTTGCAAAGCATTATGTGAGCTCCAGGATGGATGACTAGATTAGTGGATGGATGGGTGGATAGATGATCAGATGAATGGATGGATGGATGGAGCGGTGGGTAGATGGATGATGGATGGATGGAGGGGTGGGTGGATGGATGGGTGGGTGGATGGATGATGGATGGATGGATGGATGAATGGATAAATGGATGGATGGGGGATGGGTGGGTGGATGGATGGATGGATAGGTAGATGAATGGATGAGTAATGGATGGGTGGGTGGACGGGTAGATGGATGAATGGATGGGTGGATGGATGAATGGATGGATGATGGGTGTAGATCTGTGGATGGATGGATGGACAGGTGGAAGGATAGATGGATACATAATGTAGTAATTTCTATCCGTGCATCTCTAATACCTCTCTAAATTCAGACAAGCATATCTTCACCTAGTCCATTTGTTAGAAAGAAATCTTTTAAAACAGGCCTTATAGAAAGAGAAATGATGTATCTGTCTACTCCCTATACAAACTCTACAGTCTTGGGATCCCTTTATGATAAAGCATAGTTGAATCCTACAAGTGTGCTTTGAATACTAACTTATTACATGACTTTAGCAAGTTCTTGGATCTAAGGGCACAGAGATGCCCGTGGGAAGCCCACCTTCATCCTCTTTTCTCAAAGAGCCTGAACATCCGTGATGCCCTGAGGATGAGATCTGTTCTTCTCATGGGAAACAGGATTGACAGAATGTGGCTACTGTGTTTTTCTTTAGTAAATTATACTAAGATCCATGTGGCAATGTCCCAGAAGAGAGACCACATGGAGCTGCAAGGGAGCAGAACGCGTACTGCTTACATCCTCCCTCTCTTGAGAAGTTGTGCCAGCTGGCTTCCAATGTTTCTGGTGGAAAACAGGGTGAAGCAAACCCCAGCTGATTTAAAGGAGCTGGGCTGGGATGTTCCCCAAGGCACTACCACCGGCTCTGGGCAAGACCCTGTTTCTGCTCTCAAGAAGTTCCCAGCTCATAGGAGAAAGACATCTGTAAAAAATAAATTAGGCCAGGCATGGTGGCTCATGCCTGAAATCACAGAACTTTGGGAGGCTGAGGCAGGAAGATCACAAGGTCAAGACTTTGAGACCAGCCATGACCAACATGGTGAAACCCCGTCTCTACTAAAAATACAAAAATTAGCTGGGTGTGGTGGTGCACGCCTGTAATCCCAGCTACTCAGGAGGCTGAGGCAAGAGAATTGCTTGAACCCGAGAGGCGGAGGTTGTTGTGAGCCAAGATCATGCCACTGCACTCCAGCTTGGGTGACAGAGTGAGATTCCATCTCAAACATATATATATATATATATATATATATATATACACACACACACATATGCATATATATATGCAATATGATAAGGGCTGTAAAAGGAGGAAGCATTGTGAGTTGACCTTTGAAGCCTTGAACACATTCTAGGCTGCAAAAGCCCAGAGCTGGGCAGGGGGTCCTTAGAAAAGCATGTGAAAGGACATTCCAATGGTCTTGGGTGTCCTCAATTCTTTATGCCCCCAGTGCTGTCACATCTGCGGGGGTTCACTGAGACATTACGAACAGCAGCCACACGGAGAGGATTTTCTTGTGCCAGACCCTCTTCTGGGTTAACCCAGTTAGCCTCTCAACCACCTTCTGAGGCTGGGTAGCATCCGTCTCATTTTTTTTGTGGAGGGATCAGGCACAGGGGGACGAAGTGAGACCTCCAGCCATGAAAGCTGGAGCTAAAATGCAGCACCAAGCAGCCTCATCCCCTATCCTTGCTTTCCATCTGAGTGGCAAACTGCAAACAGCCATAGATTCCTTGCATCTGCTCTTGTTACAAGGTGGAACCTACTTCCCCATGCTTAAATCTGGACTGGTCTTGTGATTCCTTTGATAGATAAAATGTGATGAAAGTGACATTGTGTGAACTCCAAACGTAGTCATCAGAGGAGCTTCAGCTTCCTCTCTTGCCATGTTCAGACCACCCTGGTGTGGGAGTTGGAGTTAGCCTCTTGGAGAAGGAGAGGCCACATGGAGGAGAACTGAGGTGCCCAGCCAACAGCCAACCACCTTCTATACATGTGGCTGAGGCCACCTTGGATCATCCACCATCAGATGATCCACCCCCAGATGCACAAGACAGCTCAGAGAGACCAGTCAAACCAACTCAGACCAGAAGAACCCCCAGCTGACCCACAGGCTGTTGAGTATCTTATGACGGCTGTTGAAAACCATAAAGCCTTGGTATGGTTGTGTAACAAAAGTGAATTGGTGCACTCTGCTACACTGCCCTGCATCTGTACTCTAAACAAATGGTCCTTCGCAGACCTCCATGGTCTGCTTTCAGCTGGTTCAAAGTCATCCACTCACCAGTACAAAGATGGAAAACACAGAGAAGCAAAGGGGATCATTGAAAATCACACTGTAATGATCTGAATCAGAGGCTGGCAAACTAAAGCCCAGAGGTTAATTCCGGCCCACTGTCTGTCTTTTAAATAAAGTTTTATTGGAACACAGTCACATTCACTCATTTGCACCTTGTCTCTGGCTGCTCTTGGGCTACCATGGCAGAGTTGAGTAGTTGAGAACATGGGGCCCACTGTACTAGTCCGTTCTCATTCTCGCATTGCTACGAAGAAATGCCTGACTGGGAAATTTATAAGGAAAAGAGGTTTAATTGGCTCATGGTTCTGTGAGCTGTACAGGAAGTGTGATCCTGGATTCTGGGGAGGCTACAGGAAAGTTACAATGGTGGTAGAAGGCAAAGGGGAGGCAGGCTCATCCTACATGGCCAGAGCGGGAGGGAGAGAGAGGAGGAAGGTGCCACACACTTTTAAATAGCTCTATCAGGAATAGCACCAAAACTGGAAACCCACCCCCAGGATCCAATCACCTCCCACCAGGCCCCACCTCCAACATTGGGGATGACATTCCACACGAGATTTGGGTGAGGACACAGATCCAAACCGTATCACCCAAAAGCCTAAAATGTTTCCTATGTGACCCCCTTGTAGAAGACGTCTGACAACCCCTCACCTAGACTTTATCCCTTAACGCTCTGAAAACAGCTCTCAAAGGGCGACCCCAGTCCATCAGAATTAGCATCACTTGTTAGAAACACAGTCCTCAGTCCTCATCCCTCATCCACTGAACCAGAAATGGGGGGTGAGGGCCCAGCAGTCTTAGTCTAAGAAGACCCCCAGGTGAGTCTGATGCCCACCACTTCAAGATAAGACACAACAAAAAACCCACCACCTTCTGAAGAAGCTATGTTCCAGAAAACGTCTCAGTCCTGGTCAAACTGGGGCAGGTCCTACATGTGGGACTTAAAAGGCCAGCTTTTCTTTCGAAGAGCAGGGAATACGGCGGCCAATCTCGCCAACGAGCATCCACGGTTGCTTCCTACAGGTGCTGGGGTGCAGAGCTGGAAGCCACCCAGTGCTCAGGGAGCCGAGGCACAGCCGGGTAAGTGCAAAGGCAGCTACCACCCGGTGTGGGGCACCTCCAGTGTCATTCCCAGGAGCCCTGAGAGCTGCAGGGGTCATGGGGGCATCTGAGCCTGCAGTGCCGTGGCACATGGGCATCAGCCGGGATGCAGTGCCCTGGGATGGTCCTCTGCCTTGCGTCACTGTGCTCCAGACCCGACGGCTCTCACTACAGCTGTTGCTTGTCACGCCTCCTGCGCTACCAAGAAGCCCGATTTCCACACCAACTGCAGTCTCAGGGCTGGACTGAGCATGTGCGGTTCATCCACCCTTCCAGCCTCTAAAAAGCCACGCTGCAAACCCTAACGGCCAGATGGGAGATTCCCCAGATCTAAGCTTCTCCCTCTCCGCAGGGCTGCACCCTGAGACACACAGGCGGAAGGGATGATTTCTATTTTATTGTATACTATGTTGTTATGACGTATTTTAAAACAAGATATATGTGATGTCTACACACGTTAGGGATGACTACTTTATTTACTTCCTTATTTATTTATTTACTTTTTTTGAGACAGAGTCTGGCTCTGTTGCTCAGGCTGGAGTGCAGCGGCACCGTCATGGCTCACTGCAGCCTCCACCTTCTGGGCTCAAGTGACCCTCCCACCTTAGCTTCCCAAGTAGCTGGAACCACAAGCATGCACCACCGCGCCTGGCTAGTATTTTGTGTTATTAGTAGAAACAGGATTTCGCCATGTTGCCCTGGGCTTTTTTTTTTCTTTTTTCTAACAGACAGAGCCTTGCTCTGTCACTAGGCGGGACGAGAATGTAATGGCTTGATTAGAGCCCACTGCAACTTCCACAACCTGGGCTCACATGATCCTCCCAACTCAGCCTCCCAATGGCTGAGACTGCAGGTGCACAACACCATGCCAGGCTAATTTTTTTTTTCAGATACGGGGTCCTGGTATGTTGCCCAGGCTGGTCTTAAACTCCTGGCCTCAGGCTGACCTCCTACTTCAGCCTCCCCAGTGCTGGGGTTGTAGGTGTGAGCCACCTCACCTGGCCTTGTTTTAATAAATAGGTTAATAACCTACTACCCGGTTTAAGACATCAAGTATTCTCCATATTTCTCGTTTGGCTCTTCCTCCCAAAGATAGCCAGCACCCTAACGTTTTGCTGAATAATTCTCTTGCTCTTTTTAGCACGTTTGCCACATCTGGATACAGCCCTAGGGAAGATACCGGTTTTCCTGATTTGGGGCTTTCTGCAAATGGAATAACCACGTGTGTGTTTTTCCTGTGGCCTGTTTATTTTATTCATCCTCTGGTGGTGCACTCATGTTGATGTGTGTAGCTGTGGTTCATTTTTCACAGCCGTATAGTATTCCTGCTTCCACTGGATGGAAATGTGTTCATTTGGGTCAAGGGATATGCTTGTATAGCAACAGAAAGCTGGAAAATGGTCCTGTGTGGGTGATGCCATGCTCTGCCTGGAGGGCTTGATGGGGTGTGCAGGTGGAGCCAGGACTGAATTTGGGGTGATCTGCTGGGTGAAGCAAACTCCCACTACTCCCCCTCTCAGCACTCAGCCCCTCCCCTAAACACACACACCAGTCAATTTGGGCTGAAAGTTGTTCCCCTGGGTGCCGTATGTCTTGGATTAGCCCTGACATCAGCACAAATCAAAACCTTGAAACCTTTGGAAGGGCAGAGTGTCAGAAAACAGCATCTTACTCCCTCGTTTGCACCCAGAAACCCACTTCCTGCACCCCAAGTTAGCACACAGCACATCCCAGGAATAGCCTACACCTTTGAGCCTCTCGATCTCACCCCTGATTTCTCGTGTAAAGCAGGTCACTTCTGCGTGCACTGCACTCCCCCTGGTGGCTGTTCCCAGAGCACAGTTCTCACGCCTGTCAGTCTCAAACCCAAGTCCCAGGAAGGAAATGGCTTCACACACTATTCCCGCTGAAGCAAGGCTGGTGTTTTCAGCCTTTAAACCTGCTCTTCACATAATACCTAATGATTTTGCAGCATTTTTTTAAAGTTCTCAGAACAGAATAGTAAAAGGGATGGGCAGTTTTAATACATTTGCACTTAATTAAAACATCTAGTTCTAGGTCCGAAGGGGATGGGAGGCACTGTCTCTGTCTTGTAGCAGCGGGGGTAAGCATGTCTAGCGCAGGGGTTGGCAAACTGTTGGAAATAAACGCTTAGCGCCACAAAGAAAAATCAGCACTGAGACAAAGGATCTTTCAGCAATGTAATTTTTACTTCCTGGACTGCAGGAAGGGTACCCTCGCTAGCCATCATGCCATGAGAGTACAATGAATAAAGGAAAACGCACAAATGTATCCCTTACCCATTTGGGGTCGTCCTTACTGCAGTGTCTGATCTTCGTTGGCTGGAGCCAGACCTCCCAATCAAAACTAAAACCCAACTGGCTAACAACTTAAAGCTTTTCTAAAACAGGCCAAAGCAGTGGAGAGCTGGGACATGCCTGTGAGCACGTCCAGCACAGATACCTTGGTGAAAGTACAAGGACATAGAATGAACTAGGTGCCTATAAGCATGGCGTGTCTAACAGCTGCATCGGATAGGGCTTCACAGAGAGTTATTAGCACACTTACAATTTCACAAGGAAGGAAACTTGAAAAAGGGACTTTTCTGCTTCCCACACACACCGTGGCCTGCAGGACAAATCTGGCCCAGCGACCGCTTTAGCGAACAAAGTTGTGTTGAAACACGCTGATTGAGTCTGTGTGTGCTGTCTGTGGTTGCTTTCTCACCACAACGGCAGAGTGAGTAACCGCAGCAGAGACCTCATGGCCTACAAAGCCCCAAATATTTACTCCCTGGCCCTTTTCAGGATCGGCTCACCCACTCCTGGTGGAGTGTTTCAATGGAGACACCTATGACAATGACGTATGGTCAGCCTGGAAGGAAGCTTCCTCTTAGGATTTGGTTTTCCATTCATTCATTCATTCCAAAACTGTTGCAAAACTACTATGTGCCAGATGTTATTCTGGCCAGAAAGGATTCTGGATGTTGTTTTCAAACTTAGAGAGCTGTAGTATTTTCAGTGAGGACAGTAAGTCATACCAATCACCAAGGTTGGCCATTTGGGCACAGATGCCCCCTCTGTGCTGAACTGAAACTTATCTCAGGCCCCATCTCCGCCTTTGCCCGCATCCCCTGATACTGCCGGAAGCCAACTCTGTCTTCTGTGGAGGATATCAACAGTGAATCCCAGCCTGGTAGGATGGGGGAGGAAGGAGCGTGTTGGTAAGATCTGGACCTGGCTACACTCTTGCTGTTAGTCTGGGCAGAGTCTAAATTGAACGGTGGGAGTGTAGCCAGATCAAGTCAGGTCAGGTCCCTAGACATTGACTGGAGGCTGCCTCACTTCCAGCAGTGGTAGCCAGCTTGTGTCGCTGGCGAGAAACGCAAACGTTTGTGAATTTCAAATACACACACACACACACACACACACGCACACACACACACACGCACACACACATATAAATAGAGGAACAGAAAGCCAAATACCACATGTTCTCACTTGAGTGCACACAGACACAGAAGGGAATATTAGAGGGTGGGGCCTCTTGAGGGTAGAGGGCAGGAGGAGGGTGAGGATCGAAAAACTACCTATCCAGTACTATGCTTATTACCTGGATGGTGAGATAATCTGTCCCCCTAGCCCCTATGACATGCAATTTACCCATGTAAATATATATATATACCTCTCTCCTCTGTCTCTCTCTCTATATATATGTATATAAAACACTCTATATATTCCTATATATATATACATGCCTATACATATGTACTTCCAATACATATATATATGTATGTATTTGGAAGAAAATCCCAAGCTGCTTTTCATTTACCAGTGGCTGTACACAATGCATGGTTAAGCCTTTCCCTTAATAAACATACCTTGATAAAGAAAATGTGGGACGTATACACCATGGAATACTATGCAGCCATAAAAAGGAATGAGATCATGTCCTCTGCAGGGACATAAATGAAGCTGGAAGCCATTATCCTCAGCAAACTAACACAGGAACAGAAAAGCGAACACTGCATGATCTCACCTATCAGTGGGAGCTGAACCATGAGAACACATGTACACAGGGAGGGGAACAACACACACTGGGGTCTGTCAGGGGGTGGGGTGGGGAAGGGAGAGCATCAGGATAAATGGTGAATGTATGTGGGGCTTATTACCGAGGTGATGGGTTGATAGGTGCAGCAAACCACCATGGCACATGCTCACCTGTGTAACAAACCTGCGCATCCTGCACATGTACTCAGGAACTTAAAATAAAAAAAAAATTTTTTTAAGTACAGCCTTGGTTTAAACGTGGCCTTGCTCGTCTGCATTAGACATGTTACAGAAACCCAACTCTCCTAAGGGTCCTGCCAGGAGCCCTGAATCCAGAATCCTGCAGCCTGCTTTTGAGCACATGTCCACAGAAATTATTGAATTACAGGCACTTTTAGAATGGAACAAGATCACAGAACTAATTCAGTTCCATTTTCACTGACAAGGAAACCTTTTTTAGTAGCTGGAGGAAGAGGTAAAAAGGAGCATCAAGAGAAAACGTCAAACTGCTAACTTTCACTCACAAGAATCTTCAAACTCCCAGAGCACACCCGCAGGTGATTCTCCAAACACCCGGGAGGCACTCACCTCCCTTCTTACCTTTGCAATCCCCAGGAAAAGAGGTGGCACCTGTTGGCTTGATTCTCAAGGTGGCTTCGTGTTTATTCAGCAATTGTTGGTCTTGCTTGGGGACGTTCTCACTTTGTATTAAAGAATTTAAAAAAGATTCTGAAAGACTTAAACAGTGAAAACACCTGGGCTGAACCAGAGCTACTGAAACAAACAACTGTTTTAAAATCACCTGGAATGCAGCCCACCCACAGCCCTTCCGCTGTTTTCATTAGAGAATGGTTCGTTCCATACAACTGAATTATCCAGTTAACAGAAACTAGGTAGAGCAGGATGTTTTAAGATTCACCAAGACCTCTAGAGGGCATTACAAACCTGCCTGCCTTCCTAAGCTGGGATGCTGGGTGTCAGGCGGCCTCTTCTGGGTGGCTCAGGCCGTCAGTGGGCACAATAATGGCACTGTGCTGTAACACAGCTGTGACCTCAGGGGCCTCGCCCTGTGCGGGCATGTCCCTGGATGCAGTGGCCCCAGAACTTGACCTTTTTGCTTTTATGTTCATGTTTCCACTTTCTCCGTCTCCATCCTCACGGTTGTTTTTGAGTGTGTGACCTTCCAAGGATCTATCTCTGTTGGAAACAGATGCTCAGTGCCATAAAGAAAAATCAGCACTGAGACAAAGGATCTTTCCGCAACGCAAGTTTTACTTCCAGGACTGCAGGAAGGGTACCCTCACTAGCCATCTTGCCATAAAAGTACAATGAACAAAGGAAAACACACAAATTTATCCCTTACGCATTTGGGGGTCGTCCTTACTGCTGTGTCTGATCTCCATTGGCTGGAGCCAGACCTCACAATCTAAACTAAAACCCAATTGGCTAATAACTTAAAACTTTTCTAAACAGGCGAAAGCAACGGAGAGCTGCGACATGCCCGTGAGCACGTCCAGCACAGATATCTTGGTGAAAGTACAAGGACATACAATGTACTACATGCCTGTAAGCAAGGCATGTCTGACAGATACATAGGATAGGGCTTCACAAAGTTATTAGCACACTTATTCTATAACAAGAAAGGAAACGTTACAAAGGAACTTTCCTACTTCCCACATGTCCTACCAAGGCCGCAGAGACCCTAAGACTTTCTCCGGGATGGCCGAGAAACCGGGAGGCTGAAGAGAGAGCTCTAAGTATAGGGCGCCCCTGCCCTCAGCTCTGAGCAGGGGAGGTGTGGGAGGTATCCTAGGGATTCAGGAGAGGGGATCCACGTGGAGCAGCCAGAAGGGGAGTCCAGGTCATCTGGCTGGGACCAGGCAAGGGCAGAAGCAGGTGCACCTCACCTACGTGGGCTGGGCATTCCCACACCTGGGCCGAAACGAAGTCACCAGGCAGCTGTGGAAGGACACGGGCAGCTCAGCATGGAGACGCGGTACATGTCAACCTGAAGGGGGGAACCTGTGCAAACAGAAGGTATCCAGGACTGCTGCAGCCTGGGCTTCCTCAGAGGCACGATGGCACTGCCTCTGCCAGTTGGGAGATGAACGCAGGGGACCACCGCGGAGCAGTTCATGTTAAAAAAAAATTTAAGGTGGAATCTTGCTATGCTGCCCAGGCTGTACAAAACTCCTGGCCTCTAGTGATTCTCCTGCCTCAGCCTCCCAAGTAGCTGGGACTGTGGGTGGCTGCCACCACGCCCTGCTGGAGCAGTAGAGTTTACCATTCTGACTTCCATATGTCAGGGACCAGTTCCTAATGCCAGCTCCATGAACATCACGTGATGCCAGCCAGAGGTTGACTGTCCTCACTGGAACCCCACTGGCAAAACCCCCTTTTTTCCTCCAAATTTGCTTCTCGAGGTGCTCAGGGTCTGGAGAACAGAGTTTCGGGACTGTTAGAATTCTATCAAAACAAAGAGACAGAAGGCTATAAGCAAGAGTGTGGGCCAGGTGCTGTGGTTCACTTCTGTAATCCCAGGACTTTGGGAAGTCAAGGCAGGAGAACCCTTGAAGCCAGGAATTCAAGACCAGCCTGGGCAACATAGCAAGACCTTGACTCTACAAAAATTTAAAAGTTATCTGAGTGTGGTTGTAAAGTAGAAAATAAGAGCAGAAAAACACATTTTCCTTCCCTCCTGTAGAATAAATAAAACTTCCCTGAATCCCCCTCCCCAAGGAACTGTACCTTACTTTGCAAGTTTTGTAAGTTTATAGATTAATGTATTCTGTAGCTGATAACAGAAAGTTCCTGTTTTCCGTCTGAGCAGCATAGCAAAAGGTCAGGAGACAGGTCCCAGCAGGCTGGATTACGCCATCCAGACGTCATAGTGAAGGATGCGAGATAAACCATGCTTTGCGGGAAGTAGAAACATTCCTTTTTAAAGTTTCCTTTCTCGTTAAAGAATAAGTGTGCTAATAACTTTGTGAAGCGCTATCCTATGTAGCAGTTAGACACGCCATGCTCACAGGCATGTAGTACACTCTGTGTCCTTGTACTTTCACCAAAATATCAGTGCTGGACGTGCTCACAGGCGTGTCCCAGCTCTCCATGGCTTTGATCTGTTTAGGAAAACTTTAAGTTGTAGCCAATCAGGTTTTAGTTTAGATTGGGAGGTCTGGCTCCAGCCAACGGAGATCAGACACAGCAGTAAGGAAGACCCCAAATGCGTGAGGGATGAATTTGTGTGTTTCCCTTGTTCTTTGTACTCTCGTGGCAAGATGGCTAGGGAGGGAGAAAAGGAAGGAAGGAAGTAAGGAGGGAGGGAGGGAGG
>NW_022436954.1:86368-102900 GCF_009761245.1 Sapajus apella | reverse complement strand
AAGGAAGGAAGGAAGGAGGGAGGGAGGGAGGGAGAAAAGGAAGGAAGGAAGGAAGGAGAGGGAGGGAGGGAGGGAGGATGGAAGGAAGGAAGGAGGGAGGGAGGGAGAGAGGGAGGATGGAAGGAAGGAAGGAGGGAGGGAGGGAGAGAGGGAGGGAGAAAAGGAAGGAAGGAAGGGAGGGAGGGAGGGAGGGAGGAAGGAAGGAGGGAAAGAAGGAAGGAAGGAAGGAAGAAACAAAGGAAGGAAGGAGGGAGGGAAGGAAGGAAGGAGGGAAGGAAGGAAAAGGAAAGACAGGAAAGAAAGAGTGTGGTGGAGACGAACTTACAGCTTTGTGCTTAAGCATGAGGACCCTGGTGCTGGGCAGTAAGGATGTTGGCTCTGCACTTGCTGTGACCTGGACAGAACTACTGAGACCTGGCACTGCTGTTCCCCCTTGTTAGGTGGGAGCATCGGCAATCGTGAGGCCTGTCTCAGGGAGTCTGAGCCACTGCACAGCAGGGACTGAGACCAGGGCCTGGCCCCTGGTCAGGTGCAGGTCACCACCAGGGGTCGGGTTTCCAGGCTCCCACTTCGGTTGTCTGCTCAGGGTCTCTGTGGCCTGTCAGCTACTCCTGCACCCAGAGGGTCTCTACAAAAGCACAGCAGCCACTGCCCTCCCATCAGCACCTCCCTCCAGGAGACCCCCTTACGGCTCTCCTGTTGCAGGCCCCGGTCTACACCTGTGGCTCTGGTCCCGGTCCCAGCCCCGCCCCATCCACTGCAGGTGCATTTGCATGAGCTGCCTGGATTTCTTCCTTTCCTGATGAAAAGATATCATCTACACACCCGGCGTGCATTCATATCAGGTGCAGAGGGATGACTCACGTTTGCCTGCTCCTGAGTAACTGGATTGAGGCCTGGAATATTTTATGTGCCCTGAAGGCAGCATCCTGTTCCCTTACAGCTAGGTTACCCCACCTGGCCTCGAGGTCCCTGGAGGTAACCATGCTTCTGCCTCTCATTACAATGGTGAGTCCTCCCTGCCCTTGGCCACCATGGAGAGGGACTTGGCACCGCACACGCGATCTTGGGTCTGCTTCCTTCACTCAGCACGCTGCGTGCAGACCCAGCTGTGCTGCTGGGTGTGGCCATTGCTGCTTTCCAGGTTTCTTTCAGTTGGCATGCATGCTTCCACTGTGTGGCTGTACTTCCAATTATTCATTCCACTGCTGATTGACATTTGGGTTGTTGCCAACTGTTTCTTTGTTCTTTTTTTAGCTATTTACAAATAACGTCACTATAAACATTCTTGCACGTGTCTTCTGGTGAGCATGACTCCTCCCAGGAGTAGGGTTGTTGGCTCATAGGGTACAGGAGTGCTTGGCTTTAACAGACCCTGCCAAATAATCTCCCCAAGCGCTTGTTTCCACGTGCACCCCATCAGCAGCCAGAGAACACGTCCCCACCTCAGGCAGGCTTCTCAGCCTTTTTCTTTGGCATTCTGGTGGAGCTACAGTAGCTCCTGGTGGTTTTAATTTGCATTTTCCTGATGACTAATGATGCTGAGCACATTTTCATGAACGTTATTCATTTTGTCCAAGTCTCTGTCTCCATTTAAAAGCATCAGCGTGTCGGTCATTTTCTGCATGATTTGTAAGAGTCTCTTGGTGCAAAAGTAGTTGCAGTTTTTGTCTTTGAAATGACAAGAGCTGCAGTCAGTTTTGCGCCATCGTAATATAACGTGGACATGAGTCCTCCAGAGGATGGAGGTGTCGTTGCAAATGACTTTCCCCTCTCAGTGAATTGCCTTTCATTTTTGTAGCATTTTCTTCTGAGGAAGAGAAGTTCTAATTTCATCAACGTCCACTTTCTTTTTTTTTTTTTTTTTCTTTGCGGTTAGTGCCTTTATCATCCCATTTAAAATCTTTGCCTGATTATACAAGATCATTTTCTTATATATGTTTAAATATTTTACTGGTTTACTTTTCCATTTAGGTTAATAATCCATTTCAGTTTTGTAAATGATACGAGTTGGAGTCAAAATTCATTTTTCTCCATTTGGGTATCTACATGACTCAAAGTTTTTATTAGTTTTTTTAACTGTTAATTTTTTTGTTGGAAAGATTCTTCATTTCTCACTTGGTTGGAATGGTGCTGTGTCGCCAGTCTGATATGTAACCAGTATGTAAACATGTCACCCAGGCATAAACATGGCACACCCATTTATTAATTTAGCTCTTCTTTAATTTCTCTCAGAAATAATTTGTGGTTTCCAATATATGGTACATCTCCCATATTGTTAATTAAAATTTTATTCTAAGTTATTTTGTGTTTTGATGCAGAAAATGTTATCAAAAAATTGATGCTTACAATTACTTTTTTGATAGAATATTTAAAAAATCGATTTTTGGTATTGACCTTATGTCCTGCAGCCTCACTCAATTCTCTTCTTAGTTCTAGTAGCTTTTTTGTAGACTTTATGATTTTCTGAATAACTATTGTGGGGGGCAGTCAAGACCACCCTCAGGTCTGATGATTCACTAGGAAGGCTCAGAAAACTCCAGCTTCCAGGAAAAGGATAAAAGCCAACATCAGCAAGAGGGAAAAGGTGTAAGGGAGTGGAGTCTGGGGGACACCAGGTGTAAGCTTCCAAGGGTCTCTCCCAGTGGGTCATGCAGGACATGCTTAATTTTCCCAGCAACAAGTTGTGACAATATGTGTGACGTGTCATCAATCAGGGAAGCTCATTTGAGATTAAGCAGCCAGGACTTTCCAGGAGTGCTGACCTTATTCCATATCCAGCCTCTGCTAGCATGTGCCAAAATTCCAGACTCCCAGAAGGAAAGCAAGTGAACCAAAAGCCATTGTATTTGTACCAACAGCCTAGGCACAGTGAGCTACCCTTTCTTTTTCCTTGAGACGGAGTCTTGCTCTGTCAACAGGCTGGAGTGCAGTAGTGCAATCTCAGCTCACTGCAACCTCTGCTTCCTGGGTTCAAGGATTCTCCCGCCTCAGCCTCCTGAGTAGCTGGGATTACAGGCACATGCCACCACGTCCGGCTCATTTTTGTATTTTTAGTAGAGATGGGGTTTCATCATCTTGGCCAAGATGGTCTCAATCTCCTGACTTTATGATCTGCCCACCATGGCCTCCCAAAGTGCTGGAATTACAGGCATGAGCCACCGGGCCCAGCCAGCGAAGTACTCTTATCAATTATAGTGGTAAGAACCCTGCTCAAATCTAAATTCCCATACGCCACCCAAGGGCCTACCTCGCAGGCGGCTTTTCCAACCAGAGTAGTTAAGGGCTGTTGTGTTAACTCTTTCCTACACAACAATCTTGTGACTTGTGCTAACTTACCTATTTCTTCCCAATCTACATATCGTTTTCAATCTTTTTCTTGCCTTATTGCAATCTCTAGGATCTCTAAAATAGTTTGGAAGAAGCATCAGTGAATGTTCTTGCCACGTTCTTGATCTCATGGGGAGAGAATCCAATATCTCGCCATTAAATATGAAGTTAGCTGTAGGTTTTCTACGGATGTCTTTGATAAGACCAAGAAAGGCTGATGCCCTCTCTAAGAGAGTTTTTCTCATGAATTAGTGTCCTTTCCCCATCTATTTGATATAATAAAATGATTTTTCTTCCTCATTCAGTTAGTGTGATTAATCATCAGTTGACTGCTCTATTCTTTTTGAGAGCTTCATGATATTCTACCGTGTGGACGCACTTAATTAACCAGCCACCTATTGATTTGCATAACTTGTTCCCAAGATTTTCACGCTTTTTTTGCACCAGACCCTGCAATGCACAGCCTTGAACTTGCAGCCATTTTGCACATAGCAGGATATAACTGTGAGGACTCTCCCAACAGTGGGATGTATGGGCATAGGACCCACCACACCCTGGAGATCTCGGTGTGTTCCAAGGTACAGAGGGCCATGGTGACCCTCCCTGCAGCTCCCTGCATTCCTGTGCACGGTAAACAGTCCAGCTTGTCCTGCAGACGCCGTTGCTGCCCTCCCCAGGGTCATCTCCAAGTCTTAGAGGGAAGGCAGCTGTCCCTGTCTCTACTCAGCCTCCATAGCAGCATTTCTCCTCTGCAAGGCAAGTCAAGAATTCTTTCCCAAGACAAAGTGGCGTTCACCTCCAATTAAAGAAAAAAATACTAACCATGTAATTCAAATGCCTCCTACCTCCTCCTCACTTATCTAAGTCCGTAGCCTTCCAAGTGTGCTCAGGGGTGAGAAGAAGTGAGCCAACATGGAAACCGGTTCCAGAATCGGCACTTCTATTGATCTGAGTGTTGCAAACAGTTCTGCAAGTGAAATCCCTGGCAAGAAAGCTTGGCGGTCGACGTCTTCATGATCTTGGCTGCAGGGAGACTTGGCATCAATAATTCTAACTGGGCTTTGACTGAGGTGGAGCCGTGCCAGAGGCCGGGGGAGGTGGCGGGTATGGCTGTTGCTATGTCAATGTGAGAGGGAGCAGCAGGAGAGGTCTCAGGGTCCACAGGGCCGCGGAGGTCCTCAGATAGACCCTGGATTTTATTGGGAGCAACCTGAGAAGACCTTGGAAAGTTGTGAGCGGTGGATTGACAGGACTGGACTCACATTTTGATGGAATAGCCTGGCTGTTGAGCCAAGAACAGTCTGAGGGTGGAGGCAGGAGGTGGGGAGACCTTCGCTGGGTCTGAGAGAGGATGGAGGCTGGGATGGCGGCACCCTGTGGATGGAAAGTGGTCTTCCTGGACATTTTGCAGGTACAGCCATAGGCTTGCCCTCCGATGGAATGTGGGGTGAGAGAGAGAAGTCAGGCATGATACCAGGTTTTGGGGTAGAGCAACTGTAAGTATTGACATTTATGGGGAAAGGTCACGAGTGACAGAGGCGTGAAGTCGAGTCACCGTTCAGAGGCTGAGTGCAGACAGGGCACGTGGACTCATGAGCAGAGTTTAGGACAAAGGTGTGGCTGGAGATGTGCTCGATATAGGTGCTCAGTGCTTCGAAGAAAAATTAGCACTGAGACAAAAGAGTTTTTAGCAACACAATTTTTACTTTCCGGACTGTAGGAAGAGTACTTTTGCTAGCCATTTTGCCACAAGAGTACAAGGAACAAAGGAAACGCAGACAAATTTATTCCTTACACATTTGGGATCATCCTTGCTGTGTTTTATTTCTGTTGGTTGGAGCCAGTCCTTACAATTCAAACTAAAACTCAATTGGCGAATAACTTAAAACTTTTCTAAACAGGTAAAAACAATGGAGAGCTGGGACATGCCTGTGAGCACGTCCAGCACAGATATTTTGGTTAAAGTACAAGGACATAGAATGTACTACGTGCCTATAAGCATGGCATGTTTAACAGCTACATAGGATAGGGCTTCACAAAGTTATTAGCACACTTATTTTTTAACAAGAAAGGAAACTTTAAAAAGGAAATTTTCTACTTCCCACAAGATAGAACCTTGGAGTCGCCAAGCCGTGGAGGTGTTTAAAGCTATGAGCCAAGTGGGCTTGCCTGGTACCTGCCCCCTGCGGACAGCTGTCTTGCAGCTTCCCTGTGTGTCCAGGGGACCACACTGGCCCTGTACAAACCCCTACCCCCGCCCACTTCCTGAGACAACAAAGAGCTGGCCCATGTCTGTGGGTCATTGCTGAATGTAAGGGGCATCAAGCTTCTGAAAGCCAGGCCCAACCCATCCCCAGCTCCCCGTTGGTGCAATCTGGGTCTTCCCAGGCAACACCCAGATTTCCTAACATGTGGAGACCAAGGTTTGGTAAAGGGGCGAGAATGGATCTGTGAGCTGAGAAGGCACTCAGGGAGAATAATCTGCCCATCCTGATGAAATAATCACACAGCGGGGACTTCGCTCTCAAGTCTGCATGGAATGTTCTCCTAAACGAGGCTTCTTGACCAGAAAATCTGGCTGGGCCGTGGCCTGGCCTTCCCTATCCTGATAATGCATGGTTTTTCTTGGTCCCTTCATAGGACCCACAGAAGGGGCCCTGTCTGCTCAGCTCGCTGCCCTTAACCCCTTGCGGGAGGGAGCATATGAGGGAGAGAGCGTGGGATCCAGCCAGCCAATCCAGGCTTAGACACGGGAGCAAGCTCCATGTGGGACCTGCGGCCAGACCAAGCGTGTTTCCCCAAGGGGAACATGGCAGCACCCAGGTGAGGGTGCTTGTGATGCCAAAGCCTCAGAGGAGGTGTTACATTACTCCCTGAGTTCTGCCGTTTGTGGATGGGGCTGTGTTAGCAGCTCAGCTGGCCCCCTGCCTTGTCACATGGGGTGGCTACCTTCTGCTGGCAAGGACAAAGGGCCATTGTGACAGCCTTTCTGCGCACCCACACTAGGTGGGTCCTGCTCTTGTCCAGCATCCAAGAATGAAGTCGCATGGACAATTGAAGGATGGTGAAGGCGGAGAATTTTATCTAGCAATCAAGACGGCTCTCAGTGAAGAGGGGAGCTGGAGAGGGGCCGGGAAGGGCAAGTCATCTTCCCGGAAGTCAGGAGGTCTCTTCTCCAAAGTCAGGCCATCTCCCCTCCACTGACTGAGTCTGGGGTCTTTATAGGCACAGGATGGGGAGTGCATGCTGATTGGTTTGTGAGTATGCAAAAAAAAAAAAAAAATGGTTAAAATGAGGCCAGACGGGGTGGCTCATGCCTATGATCCCAGCACTTTGGGAGGCTGAGGCGGGTGGATCACCTGAGGTCAGGAGTTCAAGACCAGCCTGGCCAACATGGCAAAAGCCCGTCTCTACTAAAAATATAAAAATTAGCTGTGTATGATGGCACACGCCTATAATCCCAGCTACTTGGGAGGCTGAGGCAGGAGAATCACTTGAACTGGGAGGCGGAGGTTGCAGTGAGCCGAGATGGAGCCACTGCCCTCCAGCCTGGGTGACGAAGCGAGACTGTCTCAAAAAAAACAACAAAAAAAAGTTAAAGCAAAGATGCCACTCCAAGGGGGCCACGGCCACGACAGTGTAGAAGACCAATGAGGAAAGGGCGGGTGTATGTAAAATAGGGGAAGAAGGGTGGGGATCCGCCAGAGAAAAGTGCACCAAACAGGAAGACAAGTTCTCAATTCGGTCGGAGGATTTATTTATTTTTTAATTTTTATTATTATTTTTTTCAACACATCCTAGCAATTTTTTTTCCCATTTATTTATTTTATTGCATTTTAGGTTTGGGGGTACATGTGAAGAACATGCAAGATTGTTGCATAGGTACACACGTGCTGCCTTCCTCCCCATCACCTACACCGGGCATCTCTCCCCTTGCTATCTCTCCCCAACTCCCCACCCCCCACCGTCCCTCCCCTATTTCCCCCCAACTGACCCCAGTGTGTAGTGCTCCCCTCCCTGTGTCCATGTGTTCTCATTGTTCAACACCCGCCTATGAGTGAGAACATGCGGTGTTTGATCTTCTGCTCTTCTGTCAGTTTGCTGAGAATGATGGTTTTCAGGTTCATCCATGTCCCTACAAAGGACACAAACTCATCGTTTTTGATTTAACTTGTAGCTTGGCTTTCAGCCTTTAAACTGTCTTTGGCTTGGAGGCGGGGCTTCACTGGGGACGAGTCCCTGTCTGCTGGGCCCTGGTTGTCTCCTGTCGCTATCACTGACACCCACCTCTGATATTCCCCCAGACAAGAGGGGAGCTCTGAGCAGAAGCGAACTGCACACGCCTGACTCCCGCTCCTGAAACCTCCCTCCCTGCAGGCAACACAGTGAAGCCAAGCCCAGTCGGCCCTTGGTGGCACCAGTGTCTGTGTGGAAACCCCCTCCTGGTTGGAAGTCCTTCTTCTCTTTGGCCTGTTTAGGTCAGGAAGGTCTAGTTTGTTAAAAACAAATGCATTGTATCTGTCTGGGTGCAAGCAGCCTTCCTCATCTCTAATATCATCCTGCAGAGAAGTTACTGAAAAATAACATTTATTAAAGATACAGAAAAAAAAAACCTAACCATCTATTACCTCTGCCATGCAGCTCTGAATAGCATGAATGTTTATGTTTTGCTATATACCCTTTTATGTATATATTTCACATGAAAACATTATTAACTTTTTTTTGAGATAGGATCTTGCTCTGTTGCCCAGGCTGGAGTGCAATGGCACAATCATGGCCCACTATAGCCTCAACCTCCCCAGGCTCAGGTGATCCTCCTGCCTCGGCCTCCTGAGTTGCTGGGACTACAGTCATGTGCCACCATGCCCAGCTAATTTTTGAATTGTTTTTGTAGAGATGGGGTTTCGCCATGTTGCCCAGGCTGGTTTTGAACTGCTGAACTCAAGTGAGCTGCCCATGTTGACCTCCCAAAGTGCTGGGATTACAGGTGTGAGCCACTGCACCAGGCAGAAAACTTTATTATTAACTATACTTGCACGAACATTGTTATTGAAACATATTTCTCCTCGCTTGAATTCTTCAGGGTGAATTTCTTGAACTGAATTAATGGATGAAAGAACTCCTGTGTGCCATTTAGGAGAACACTGGTGTCTTGCTGACCTTGGTAATACTGGGAGTTACTGTTTCAATGAAATTTGCCAATGTGATAAAGTTTGCCACGGCGTCACATGATGTTAATTTTCCTTCTTTTAGTAGGCCGTGATTGTGCCACTGCACTCCAGCCTGGGCACAGCAAGACCCTGCCTCAGAAATTAATAAAGTTTTCGTATGGAATATATTCATAAAAGGATATATGCCAAAACGTAAACATTAATGCTATTCATAGCTGCACGGTGCTGGCAATAGCCTGCGGTTTTTTCCGGTATTTTAAATAAACGTGATGTTTCAGTGACTCCTCTGCAGGGAAGTTGAACAGCTTTTCAGATCTTCATTGATCATTTGTATTTTTAATGGTATTTTCAGTTGACAATAATTGTATCTATTTATGGGGTACAATGTGATGTTTCGATATATGAGTAAATTGTAGAATGAGTCAATCAAGCTAATTAACATATCCATGCCTTCACCTAGGAATTTTTTGTGGATATGGTGAGAATATTGAAAAGCTACTCTTAGCAATGTTGAAATATATATTTCTTAACTATGGCCGGCCACCATGCTGTGCAAAGATCTCAGACACACATCCTCCTGTCTCACCAAAACTTTGTACCCTGTGACCTACATCTCCCTGCATCCCTCCCCCTGGGTTTAAATTTGGCCTCTACCAGTTGCTAGTTCTGTCATTTGGGGAGAGTTGCTTCAAACCCCAGGCCTCAGATTCTCAAGAAATCAGCTCTGCCATCAAAAGCAGCGCCCTCAATCTTCCAGGCTCCTCCCAGGACAGAGATCTGTGCTTGGTAATTGACTAGTAAACGTGGATCAGAAAGCAGACTTGCTGGAGCCAACAGTAGGGTGGGTTCTGAGAAAGTCCTTGCCTTGCTTTCCAAGGCTGAGTTTGGGGAGGGTGGGGTGTGTCAGGACTGAATCTCCTCATGGAAGGTGCCCACTGTGTTCCTGCACTGACCCTGTCCTGGGGTATGGGATGCCTGCCCCTTATCAGAGGGCAGCACCATGCCCCATAAAGCACAGATCAGCTGGCCCTGGCAATCGGTCTGAGCTGCCCTTCACTCTGGAAGGGAGCAGAAGGTCAGGCCAGCTTCCCAGAGATCGGGCACACAGCTTCACTGGGAACAGAACGCACTGTGTACCTGGAGAATGGCAGAGGCTGGCACTGTCTAATCTGGGCTCCTGGGTCGCCCTGCTCTTGCCCAGAGACAAGTTGGCTCCATCTGGGAACGCGTGAGGTCAGATGTGTCTGGTGGGGAGAGCACGAGCCACAGCCTTGCATCTGCAGAACCCATTGAATGCAAGGTGCCTGGAAGAGGAAGCCGCCACCCGGCGCAAGGCTGCTCAAACGGAAAACAAACTATCAAAACCAAACCTCGGCTGCTGGAGAGGCCACTCTGCATCCGAACCGAGAGATCTCCCACCAAACCGGCCCGGGAAGCCCTTCTCACAAGGCAGGAAGATAATAATGACCCTTATCTTTCAAAAGAGGAAGCTGAGACCCAGAGAGGGTAAGTCACCTACTCAGGGTCATACAGCTCTTAAATGCTGGGGCCAAGATTCCAACGTGGGCAGGGAGGCCTGGATCTGAGCTCACAGTGACCACACCCCAGCCTCTATGAAATGAATTAGCTCAAGGTCTGGGAAGAAAGGCAGGTCCCGTCCGCTCACAGCCGTGCAGGGCAGTGTGCTCCCGCCTGCCGGGTATTTGAATCACTCTCTTGGTCTATGTCGAGCACGGATGCCCGGAACCCCTCAGGCCCATAACTTCAAACAGGGAGCGCTGAGGGCCAGTGGGTGAGCACCAGGGCTCCTCAGTCAGTCTGGGTGGTCACAGTTCCCATCCCCTCCAGGTTGTGTGGGAGGCCTGGCTATGGGACCAGTTCTCACGTGAAGCCACTCTGAGCTTGGCCCCCTGCCCTGGCGTGGGCACTGGCTCGTCACCTTTGTGAAACTCTCTCATTTCTCCAGGCATAAGACAAACCTGGAACCATCTTTCTGGCTTCTCCGTTCTCCTGCTGGGGACAGGTGGCCAAGCCTGGCTTCGTCTTCTTGGTGAATGGAACACTCTCCACATCCAGCCCGAAAACAGCCCCAGCAAAGGGCTGAGATGGGAGGGAGAGGGACAGGTGGCGCCATGCACCCATGCGTACCCAACGCTCTGACGCCGCACCCAAGTGTCTCTCTTGGGCATCCCTTCTCATACCGGAGGCAGCCACGTGTACCGGTCGGACCTGCGGTCAGGCCCATTCACGAGTCAGAAACCACATAGCCATTTATCTCAACCAGGAAAGTTTAATATAAAGATGCACTCTACTAAGAGTGTAAAGTTTAAAAAGAGTATCACACAACACTCTAGGGGTGAGGGAGAATGCCCCAGGTAGGAAAGCGTGTGAAAGGAGGTGCCGCCCAAGGCCTGAACTGAGACCTCCTCGCTGGAGAAGGTGTGGGAGGCCCCCGAGGTGGTTCCCAGGGCCGCCCGAGCCAGAGTCTGTGCACAGTCACAGGCCAAGCAAGAATTCCTTCCAGGGGATGGGCACTGAGGCTGCTGGGCGGATGCTCACAGGGGTTCGGGGAGCAGAGCCCACTCACCTTACCCCTGAAAGGCCACAGCTGGTGCTGGGACCTCTGAGGTCTCCATGCTCCAGGCAGAGTGCCCTGATGTCCCCTGTGTGCCCCTGGCAGCTATGCAGCAGGAAGGAAATGACACAGAAGTCCTGGAGCTGGAAAGAGAAGCTGCTTCCTCCCCAGCATCCCTGGACACCTTCCACTGGCTATTCAACGCTGTGCACGTAACCAAGGAGAAAGGTGGTGCGGGCCCTGCGTGCTACTGCAGAGCAGCCGGGGAGGGGGACCTGGAGCTGACAGGCAACACACTGATAACCGGCGCACCCCACATCCCACTCCCGCTTTTATTTCGCCAGAATGAATGCAGCCTCATCACAGCGCGGGAAGACGCCCTGCTATGCGTCAGACACCAGTTTGCGCAGTGTAGTGCGGCCGGGGCTCCTAAGACAAATCAATTATCTCCAAAGGACTAGTAAAGGTGACCAGGTCACCCTCCTGCCCCAGGGACAGTGATTAGAGGAAATCGGTCTGTGTTGGCAACACGGCAGTGGTGTAAACTCGAATTCCCTTGAAGACAAAAGCCAGGAACACAGCGTTATTATATACTGGATACCTGCCAAGTGCTGGGCCCTCTCCAGCTTACGAGGAAACAGAGGCCCCTAGAGTCAGAGCTGGGAGCCCTGTCCCCGCGGACCTGGCAGAACACACTCTTGACAGCCCCGGAGGGCATCTCCCTGGGGTGCTCCCTTAGAAGATTCCAGGCAGCAGGCGGTAAGGCACGGCGGCGGTGTAGCGCTCCCAGTCCGGGCCGTACTTGCTGGCACAGCGGTGCTCGTCCCGGAGGCAGCGGTGGGTCAGCAGGATGGCCATGTAGATGATGTAGAAGTAGGGCAGCAGGTGGCCGCCGCCGCAGGCCAGGCAGTAGGCCAGGCTGCCCATCAGGTCGCCGACATAGTTGAAGTGGCGGGCCACACCCCAGAAGCCCGACACCAACAGCTTGCTGTGGTGCTTCTGGCCGTCGGCGGATGTGTAGGAGCACTCGATGGCCTTGGGCTTCCTGCCCCAGATGAGGCAGCGCCCGTCCGTGCGGCGGAACAAGTCCTTCTGGTGGTTGGTGACCCGGAAGATGTAGTAGCCCACCAGGCCCAGCAGCAGGATGCCCACGGCGTGCGGGGTGGACAGCTCCACCGGGTGGTACACCAAGTACAGACCCTGGGGAGCGAGGAGAAAGGGGTTGAGCGGTGCTTTGCCCAGGGAGAGGACAGGAGGGTGGGCTCGGGGGCCTGGCAGCCTGGCATCAAACCCCAGCTCTGCCTGACACACGCCTTGCCTGGGTGTTCTCTTCCATAAATAAAGGCACCTACCTCGAGGGCTGCTGTGGGCATTAAATGAGTCACTCTGCCTGCCTTCTACCTGTCTCTGTGTATATGTGTGTGTGTCTATATGCCCCCATAGATTACATATAATATAAATATAAAATAGGTGTTTGAAGGCCAGGCACGGTGGCTTACACCTGTAATCCCAGCACTTTGGGGGGCTGAGGTGGGTGGGTGGACCATCTGAGGTTGGGAGTTCGAGACCAGGCTGACTAACATGGAAAAACACCATCTCTAACTAAAAATACAAATTTAGCCAGGTGTGGTGGCGCACGCCTGTAATCCCAGCTACTCGGGAGGCTGAGGCAGGAGAATTGCTTGAACCTGGGAGGTGGAGGTTGTGGTGAGCTGAGATTGTGCCATTGCACTGCAGCCTGGGTGACAAAAGTGAAACTCCATCTCAAATATATATATATATTTAGAATCTAATATGGTGATGGTCAATTTAATGGGTCCACTTATACTTATCCACTGTGTTCCCCAATATTTGATGAAACACTAGTCCAGTTGTAAAGCATTTTTCAGATGAGCTTCACATGCTAATCAGTAGACCAGCTAGGGCAGATGACCCTTCACAACGGGGGTGGGCCTCATCCAATCAGTTGAAGGCCATAAGAGACCAAAGTTCCACCTTCCCCGAAGAAGAGGGAATCTGCTAAAAAGTGGCCTTCTATGTAAGCATAGTATCAACTCTTTCCTGGGGCTCCAGGCCGCCCTGAAGATTTGGGACTTGCCGCCCTCAATCACAGGAGCTGAAAAACACATCTCTCTCTTAACATGTATGCCCTCCACCCCCTATTGATTGTATTTCTTCAGAAAAGCCTAATGCAAATATAGTATCAAACTGTACCTATATCTTGAGACACACACAGAGCCTAAACCAAGTAGCAGGTTTTATATATCACTATGCTTTCACATGCCTGGAAAACAGAGTTTATAAAACCAGGGAACCAGCGGGCCTGCAGCCAGCCAGGTGGAGAAATGAGGCCGGGTGGGCCAAGCAGGGGCTCCGAGGACCCGGCGTGAGCAATGGGTCAGCTGGGGCTCTGCACCCTCCACCTGGTACTGGCCCTCACTGTTGTGGGCGTCCTGCTTTTCTAGGGCACCCGTGCCTCTATCCCACAGGACTGGCTGTCACAGGTGACGTTGGGCCTGTCACATCCTGAACAGGTGGCAGCCTCTCCATGTTGGTTCTCTCCCCTCATGCACAACTCTTGGGGCAGGCCACCCTGCCGTGCAGCTAAGCGAGTGCCCTGGGGCGAGTTCTTTCTGTCTTCTTCCTAGAAGGCCTTCCCTTCTTCCTAGAAACAGGGAGCAGCTTCGGCACCCCAAGAACAGATACTTCTGCAAGGAGAAAGCTTTGCATGTGTCTTCCAAATGCCCTGCGGGGCCAGCCCCCGGCCTGCCCAGCTCCTCACCTGCAGCGTGTAAAGGTACGGCAGCCAGACACAGTCGCCCCAGCCCAGGTACCACCCGAAGTGGTCATGGCAGATGTCAATGGTCTTCAGGTACCAGGTTTCATTCCAGAAGAAGTCGAGCACATAGACGGCCTACAAGACAGAAGCAGCCGCTGACCAACCCTGGCTCTCCCGGAGCCCGAACGGGCCTTGGGGCGACCACACTCCAGGCGGAAGCAGGAGGGGGCACTTGGGGAGCTGCTGAGCAGCTTTCTCAATGAGCATCGGGGGTTGTTTCTGCCTGGGACGTGGGCAGGGGTAAGGGCGTCCTTAGAGTCAGCCTGAGCCCATGGCCCTGGCGTCTCTTCCAGCCCAGTTCTCAGGGCCTTCAATGGCTCGTGCTGAGGGGAAGGAATTCATCCAACCCAGGTCAACCTACTGCCTGAGCAGTGTCCGCAGCCCCTGACCGGTCTCCCTCACCCTAGAGGGCTCCCCTCACCGGCTCCCTGGGTGACGCTTTTGAACACACCTGATCCCTGCCACCCTGCACCCAGCTCAGCGCACACTTTCTGGGTCTTGCTGCTTTTAAGATTAAGAGGAGGACTTCCATGAGGCCTCCAGCCTCACCTGGCTCCAAGCTCCTGAATGCTCTCTGCTCAGGATGTGGGATGTTCCTCAGTTTCCCAGGCTTGCCACCCTCTCCCGCTACAGGGGGTGCCTGGAGCACGCCCTCTCGCCTCCACTCTACCAGGTTAACTCCCACTCACCCCCAGATTCTACCCAGGTGTAATTCCCAAGGGAGACCTTCCCGGACCACGCCTGGCTGCACAGCACCTGCCTCCTTCCCCACCAGGGCGGCAGTGACGGGCACCCGAGGATGGCTTCCTTCACCACCTGCTCGCCAGCCACTTCCCAGTGACACCTGGGGAGGGTGCTAATTCTCTACTGCCTGTGATAGATTAAGGTCAAGGGAACATGCGCTGGCTTTCAGGTTTCCCCAGAGCCCACCAGCATCGGCGTTCCACCCCCTCCAGCCATGACAGGCACCTGCAGGACGTTGACCAGGACCATGGCGTTGGTCACGTGGCCGTGCAGCTCCCGCTGCTTCGCTGCGAAGGACAGGTTGATGAGGGTCCAGGCGACGATCCCAGGGCGCCCGTTGAAGAATAGCTTGAAGTCAAACCACTCCCCGATCCGGGGGTTAAACTCGATGCCCATCATGTAGTTGTAAAAGAAATTGCCTGTGAATTTGCTTAAAAACATAAATAAAAGATACATTTAGTAGATGGGCACATCTCACAATCCACCTTGCTTAGTAGGAGCCCAGCACTGGTCCAGGGTCCCAAAGGGTAACGTGAGACGGCCCAGGCAGAGGCTGGCCATGAGCTGCCAGGACCCCCAGGGCCGGAAGCTTCAGTCGGGCTGGCTCCCGGTACCCTCGTTCACACTCTCTTTGCGTTCAGCTGCAGTTCAGCAGAGACATCCTTGGGCAGAGGTCCCAGGGCACCTGCTCTGTGCCCAGGAAGGGTGGGAGACGGGCTCAGGCTGGCACCTGGGTTTCTCCCCACCTTTCCCCAGGTTCCCTTGATGCATGGCACAGGTGAGCCGAAGAGCTGGCTCCACTACACCGAGATGACATTCTGGGGCCCAAGCACATGTCTGAAACACACCTGGGGCATGCAGCCCCTCATGGGTGAGTGACATTATATATCATGCCAACGTAGAGAACTGCAAACTCACCCTGGGCCCGGCTTCCAGCATGTACTGGACAAGTTCTTTGACCAGTTACTGGAATCCCTCAGTCCCCAGCAGGTCAGAGCATCAGCCAAGGTAACCCCTATGGAGATCCTCGCTAGGTACAGCTGGCTGAGGACACGGAGCAATTTCTGTCTTAACTAGAAAACCTGATTTTTATGTCTAGTTCCCTCAGGTAGGCTAAGTAGAAAGAAGCAAAACACAAAGTCTACAACCATTGACGTGGTTATAAGGTGGCGAGGATGATTTTCAGGAGTCATCAAAGGCCAGCCTCATTATCTGGTAACACACAAGCTACAAAGTGTCATCCTCCAGAAACATTTCCCAAGAGCCTAGGTGTAACAGTTAAAGGGAACACACCCTGGTTTTTTGGATCCCCCAGACTGAATTGTAAGACCCACTGCCTGCAACTGTCCCCAAGAGAACCCCACCAAACATTTGTTGATGATGGATGGATGGATGATGGATGGATGGGAGGATGAGTGGGTGGAAGGATGGGGGAAAGGGATGAGGAGACGAGCAGGTGGATGGTAAATGATGGGTGGATGTGAGTGGATGGATGGGTAGGTGAATGGATGATGGGCGGATGGATGCGTGGGTGCTGAGATGTGTTGGTGGGTGGGTAGGTGGCTGGGTGGATGGACAAATGGATGACGGGTGGGTAGACGGATGGGTAGGTGGGTGGACGGTGGATGGGCAGGTGGATGAGATGGATGATGGATGGGTAGGTGGGTGGAGGGTGGATGTATGGGGAGATAGGCGGGTAAATGGGTGGGTGGGTAGGTGGATGGGCAAATAGATGAATGGATGATGGAAGAGTAGGTGGATGGACAGATGGATGATGGGTGAGTGGGTGCAGATGATGGATAGGTGGATGGATGGATGGGTGATGTATAGATGGATGATGGGTGTTTGGATAGATGGATGATGGGTGAGTGGG
>NW_022436954.1:62461-86358 GCF_009761245.1 Sapajus apella | reverse complement strand
GAGGTGGATGGACAGATGGATGATGGGTGTTTGGACAGATGGATGATAGGTGAGTGGGTGTGGGTGATGGAGAGGTGGATGCATGATGGGTGGGTAAATAGGATGGGGTGATGAGTGGGTAGATGATGGGTGAGTAGGTGGATGAACGGGTGGACGGGGGTGGGTGGGTGGGGAGATGGGCAGGTGAATGGATGAGTGGACAGACAGATGTGGGCATGACCACTGTCCAGCCAAGGCTTCCGTGCTGGGTACAGACCAGCAGGGCTCTCCTGCGAAGCTGTTAAAGCCACAGGGATAACAGGATTCTTCGCTAAGGTTGTTTTGAGCCTCACCAGCTAGTCCAAAGAGGCAACGGGCGGCCTGTGTCCCAAGCCGGAAGTTCTTTCTGGCTTTCCTACCCCCATGACAGCCCTAAAGGCCGTGATCTGGCCACCACATCTGACCTGGCCATCTTCAGCTGCATTCTTGCCAAGGTTGGAGAAGCCACCCAACACTCAGAAGGAGGCTCCCCAGGGTGAAGCACGTTCGATGCTTTACAACAACCAGCCCCAGGCAGCAAAAAAAGCCCAGTGGTGGAAGTTTCCGCTTTCCACCTCAGGCTGGACCCGCTGCTAAGAACGTACCGGTCTCTGGCGCTGGTGGGGAAGAGGTAGCCCTTGACCATGGCGAAGGTGGAGACGGCGTAGCCGAGGATGTTGGCACACCAGAGCAGCGGGATCCAGTTGTCGAAGATGATGGTGGGTGAGAACCAGGACAGGAGATGAGCAGTCACAAACCAGAGCAGATGCGTGACGAGCCAGGCTTGCAGGCCGTTGATCTGATACTTGTTCACAATCCCTGCGGATGGGGATTCAGAAATCAGGTGCTTTCCCAGCCTGCGGCGAGGAGCTTGGCTGGGTTGAAGCATGCCTGGCGGGGGCCCTGGTTACTTTCTGAGCATCTACTGCTGCAGACCCTCATCCACGGCCCCAGGCACCATCTCAGAGACTCCTACACCCTTGGCCAAGGAACTGCCTGCTCCTCCTAATTCCTGGGAAGCAAGAGAGGAGGCCGATCCATCCTGCAAAGAGGGAAAGGAGGCTGATCTATCCCAGGAGGAGGGAGAGGAGGCCGATCCATCCTTTGGTTCTGCATGTCGTTAACTGGCCGTAGGCTGAGTGACAGGTACGCAGTCTGAAAAGGTAGTCAGGGCCGAGGGGCAGAAGCAAGTAAGGATGGCCCTGTGGTGTCCCTGGCCCTCTCTGTAATTGTTGGGGAGTGCCTCGGCCCACTCACACCCCAAAACAGGGAGTCTCTCGGGGCAGTCAGGAGGGATTCCAGTCTGCACCCGCATGCAAGGCATGAAGCCAGGTTCCTTGTGGGTTTCCAAGGATGGCAAGGAATGAACGGATAAGGCCTCCCACGGACAGCCCTGCGGAAGGCGTGGTGGTCTCTGCAGGAAGCTCCGGGGCCCAGTGCACCCCCTGCTACAGGGCTGGGAAGGAGCTGGGCCCATCCTTTCCCTCCTTACCCAGGAAAGTGATTTCTAACCTGGGTGTGAGACAGCTCCAGTATCCCTCAATGGTTTTTGAGGCCTGGTGCTGTGAAAAATCTCCAAGCAAAATGGATTTCTATTCTGTGACAAGTCTTAGGGAGGAAGCAGCATGGGGGAGGACAGGCCCCTGCGAGAAGGGACAGGAACGGGAGCCTGTGGAGGGTGGGCGGGGCTACCTGCAGGAGTCACGGCCCCCTCCTGGATGCCTCCTACGTAGCCGGGGAGGAACTTGTGGCAGAAGTCTGGGAGAGACGTGTACAAAAGCACCTGAAACATAGAAGCAGCCTGGTCACCCCCGCCCGGAGGCCACCTGCAAAGGGGGACGCACAGCAGGACAGGAGAATCGCAACCACAGTCTTTTTCTCCTGGAAGCTCAAACTGCTGGGCTGCCAGTTTTGAAGGTGGCTCAGGAACAGTAAACTCATCAACCAGGAAAAGCACCAACACGTTCTCCCACACGGCTCCATTCACCCCTCAGGAGAGCACACAGGTCCCTCCCGGTCACCTTTTAAAAAAGGAGAATCCTACAAAATTCATCTTAAAAAAAATTTTTTTTAGATGAGGTCTTGCTGTAGCACCCGGGCTGGAACGCAGTGGTGCGATCATAGCTCACTGCAGCGCTGACCTCCTGAGCTCCTGACTCTTCCCCCTCAGCCTCCCAAGTAGCTGGGGTTGCAGCTGTGCCCACCACCCCAGGCTAAAATTCGCCCTTTTAAAGCACACAACTCAGCAGCATTTACTGCATTTACATCGTTGGTTGTGCAACCATCACCACTCATTCCAGAACTTTTCATCGCCATTAAAAATGTGGTTCCCGTCCGTGGTCACTCTGAATTCCCTGTCCCTGCTGCCCTGCCTACCACCGAGCTTTCTGCCTCTGCGGATTTGCCTGTTCTGGGCATTGCATACAGACGGAACCACACAGTAGGCGGTGTTTGCGACTGGCTTCTCTGGCTCAGCAGTGTCTTCAAGGGTCATCCACCTTGCGGCCTGCATCGGAGCCTCCCTCATTCCCTTCCACTGTCAAATAGTGTTCCACGGTGTTCTGTTCTGTGTGTCTGTTCGTCTGCGGAGGGACAGGTGGGGGTTCCCACTTTTTGTCTATTTGTCATTCACAATGCCCCTGCCATTTTTCACTCAAAGGGACCAAGAGATCTGAACTGAGAAGGATTCTGGAGCCCAAAAGCTTGGACCCTGGGGAGAGACAGCTAACCATGATCTGGGCCGGACACGGTGGCTCACGCCTGTCATCCCAGCAATTCGGGAGGCCAAGACCGGCGGATCACGAGGTCAGGAGTTTAAGACCAGTGACCAATATGGTGAAACCCCGTCTCTAATAAAAATATAAAAATTAGCCAGGCATGATAGTGCGAGCCTGCAGTCCCAACTACTCGGGAGGCTGACACAGGAGAATCACTTGAGCCTGGAGGGGGAGGTTGCAGTGAGTCGAGATCACGCCATTGCACTCCAGCCTGGGTGACACAGTGAGACTCCATCTCAAAAAAAATTTAAAAATTATGATCTGAGCCATCCTCCCTCCCAGGAAGGAAAACCCAGGCCTCTTTCTCGCACCATTTCCCTGCAAACCTTTTTCTGGTTCAGGTGATGAGCACCACCTCTGTGTGCCCCAGGTTTTCTATAGAAACAACCCCTTCCTGAAACTCCCTCTGGACTCGGAGGCCAGTGGGGACACAACAGAGCTGAGGACATCCTGGACCTGCCACGACTCCTGTGGGGAGACACGGCCTTGGCTTCACTGAGTGGCATTTCATGACTGAGAGCGTCCCTTTGGGGACTGAGACGCCCCTTTGCAGGCCTGGTGCGAGCCGAGATTCCTGCCAACTGTGGGGCTTCCTCGGGCCAGCCCTGCCCCACTACAGGGTCTTGCTCCCACCCTCAGCTTGTCCCTGCAGAGCTGGGCGTGCTCAGGAACTACATCTGGGAATGATCTGAAGGCGTATCAAATGTCGACGTGACAGGTGCCCCGGCCCCACATCTGAGGATGCATCTGAACACACCAGAGTCCAGGGACTGCCCTGCTGGGTCCTGGGAACCCAGATTTCAACCTGAGTCAGGTTCCATGTCCCAGACAAATGGAAGGATGACCCCAGCAGGAGGGCACGCTGCCCACCTGCTGTGCCCCGACCCCAGGGCAGGGGATGCTGACCTGTAAGGTGACCCAGAAGGTATAGAGCTGGGCAGCTTTCCTCGTTATAGGTGGAGTCTTAGCCCAGATGTCCGAGAGCTGAGCACGCCCAGTGGCGATGTCCACCACGGGGCCGGTCAGGGCGCAGCTGTACTGGTCACAGGCCATGATGAAGTAGTAGACGATGAAGGGTGCGAACAGCAGGAGGAAGATGACGCTCGCCAGGGAAAACCAGTCCACCTCCCTGCGAGGGCGGACACGGGCAGTCACACTGGGGCCCATCTGCCCCGGGGCTCACCAGGACCCTGAGAGGCTCTGTGTGGGGGCCTGATGCTCAAACCCACCAGCAGCCCCACGAGAGAAGGCGGCATTAGCTCCTAGTGCGGGCCCTCCTTGTGGCCAGAGGAGCCACTCAACATCCTGCTTTACCGCCGTCAATTAATTGGTGGATTCACCTGCAGCCCCACCTAAGGCCCAGAGCCCAGAATGTGAGTGCGGGTAGGCCTTTCATGACCACCAAGGCCACGGTTTCCGCAGTTCCAGGCCGGGGAGGACACTCACCCACACTATGTCCCCATGGCCCTATGGCAAAATGGGAGCTGTGACACACATAACACCCCAGGGTGGTGGGAAGGCCCCCACTGTCCTTGAAGCCCATCTCTTTCCGACATTGTTGACTGACCATGATTTCTAGTTTTTTTCTTTTTTAAATTCCTTACTTTATAAAGTGGAAAACTGCTTACCTTTCAATAGTCTTGACAAAAAAAAAAATTTTTTTTTTTTAAATAGGTCATTCATTCCTTTGGGTCCATACACTTTCAAAGGCTGGAAAGCTCTGAAACTATACTCGGCTTTCTAGCTGGGAGAACAGGCAAGATCCTTACCAGGCCCGGCCCCACTGCCCTTGAGATGTCGTTCTGCCATTGGTGACGCCGTCTAGACTCTTGGTTTTGGGAGCACTGGGCTGTGACTTTGCAGCCATTGGGCCCTGTAGGAAGGAGAACCTTGCTCACATCATCCCTCCAAGAACAGACACCGCCTCCCCCTCCTGCATCCACCGCTGCTCCTGGGCCTGGTGGGGCTGGCCTCTTTTGCACACCTTCCCAGGACCCTGTCCCCGACGGCAGATTCCAGGCAGGGAAGGAAGCATCCTGTCTTAGACTGTCCCCTCCCTAGACCCTGCAGTCCCCTCCCACCTGGCCTTCCTATGCCTGGTCTTGCTTGCCTCAGTTCATTCCCCAAACATGGCAGAACGCCCCTCCCTCTTACAGCACAAACTGGCTCCTCCCTCCCTCCCTCCCTCCTGCACATCCTGCTCCCCTATCCCCCTCTGCTCCAGGAACACAGGGGTCTTCACTTATCCTTGAACACGGTTTAAGTCGTCCGTTTCACGGACTTCCTCTGCTTAGAGCATGTTTGCAGGTGACCTTGCCCAGGGCTCACATAAAATGTCCCCTCCTGGGGAGGTCTTCCCTCCCAGCCAATCTGAAGCAGCTGCCCCCCGGCTCCCCGCCAAGGCCCTCCACTGCATGCTTTATTTTCTTAGTAACTCTACCCATCACCTAGAATTATTCATTTGTGTGGGTGTGTAGTCTGCCTCCCCTCACTAGAATGTAAGCTTCCCAAGGGCAGGAATTGTGTATCTTCTTAATTGTTCTACTACCAGGGCCTTGAACAGTGGCCTATATGGGACCCTCAATAATCACCCAACAAAAACAGAGAGAGAGAGAAAACAGAATGTCTCTAGGTACCCACAGCTGCTCTACATGGTTATAATTTGGGGGAAGCAGTGACATCCCCACTTCCAGAACAAGTTCATCACTGTGAAGCTTTAAAATATCAAAGCTTTTAGAGAAAACCCGGGAGTAAGAATCATGACAGCCTTACATTTCTCAACAGCAAGCTGGATTCTAGAAGGCAATGATGAAAAATGTCAAAATTCTGAGGAAAACTTTTTTGCAACCTAGAATTCTATTCCTGTGTGAACTATTACTCAAGGACAACATGGGATCCAGGACACTGGAGGTCCAAGAGAGCTGCTGAAGGAACGTCCATGAAAGGGGAAGGGCGAGTCCCAAGAGGACAGCTATGCAGGAGGACTAGTCAGGAACCAGTCCACACTGGTACAAGATGAATGGCAAAGAAAGACAGGACATGAAAATGATGAATTTTGTTGCATCTGAGTGTGTAGGAAAATTACTGATATGTGTAACAGCTCGGTTAGCGCATCCAGAAATAAAATGAATGATTGATGCACAGAAACCTTACCAAATGAAAAAAAAGTGAGGCAACTGTTAACTCCAGGAAAAATAAAAAGTCATGCAAGGAAGTAAAAAAAAGCCACCATAATTACAGGACCTTACTCTGGCTCAACAGTGAATAATTGTAACTTTGTCGTAACAATGTATACTCTATTGATTGACTACTGTATGCACACAAAGGAAATTCTCAAAGTTGGGGGTGCTTAAAGCAAATCACTTAGAAATAAGTAGGTACAAACAACAACACAAAAGTAGCTAAAAGAATGAAAAAAGTGTTTGCTGCTCACAAGCAAGAATATGGGATGTGGTAGAGACTATTTCTTTTGAAGCCTTTTAACACTGATATTTAAAAATATGTGAGCATGAATTACTTTAATAAAAATGTACATTCACTTTAAAAATTTCAAGGATAAAAGACATTTTCCTTGTGTGGTGTGAGAACTGCAGTAGCAGCACTTAATTCAATTTACACAAGTTTATGAAGTGCCCATGATGTACAAAGCAGGACAAGAGGTCTTGATGGGAAGGGACCCTGTGTCTCTACAGCTCTAAATACTAATACAGAGCCCGGCGTGTGCCAGTCACTCTTTTATCTGTAAAATCAAAGTGGATAAAAGAAAAGTGCCTCTGATAAGAGCTGACACCCTAGTGAGACTGATCTCAAGATCGTCCCACCCTCGCCCCGTTCGTGGGCACCTGCCAGCTTGCTTTAGACAGTTCCTCTGCCCCAGGCTCTCATCAAGATAAGATTCATGTTTAGTTTCTTCCCAACCCAAACTTACCAGGTCAGTGCCCCACTCCCTCCCATCCCTCATTTCCACACTGACTCATGTTAATCCGGACCACCCACGTGCACACTTGCCTTACAGGAAGGCTAAGCAGAATGGGGTGGTGTCCTGCTTGCCCCAACTCACGGATTAGCTACCGGGAGACAATGCCTGGTACCAACATTCGATCATGTAACATACCGGGAAACTGCAAAACGGTTGGGGGATGTGTAACCTCAGAGCTGAAGTGTGAAAAAGCCACGGGGAGAATGTTGTCAAAAGGGATTAAAACCAGACCTAAAAAGTGGCTTTAGCATGTGAGAGTTCATTCGCCCAGGAGTCAGCTCTTTAGTCACAAGCACAGAGTTTTGTAACAGGCATCTAAGTCACATCCTTTCCAATAGATGGCTGGGAACAAAGGGGAAGTGCCCTGGGTATGCTGCATTTTACTCATACGAGGTTCAGACAGCAGTTGACATTTGAGAGCTGGTGGACCAGTCTGTCCGTATTGTTTCAACACTGTGAAGCCATAGCCTGCGCCCAGGATCCAGGGCCCTGAAACACACTTACCTCCTGTCAAGTAGTTTCACAGCAGAAGGGAAGTTTTCCTTCTTGAACTGGCCCCTTAAAAGTTTCTAGACACCTGTGCTCCAAATGCCTGCTTGATCCTTCTCAACCGGCTAAACAAAGTCCTGCAGGGAACACAAAGATGAAGACCCCCAGGGAGCTGACATTTCAGGAGAGGGCAGACCCTCAAGGCCCACAGTTGGAGTCGAGCAAGAGGCACAAGCTCAGCGCTCAGGGCCTCAACAGCCCCAGTCAGGGGGGCAGTCCCATGGTAGAGCTGCTGTGCCCGGCTCGCCACCGACAGAGAGGGAGGCGAACAACAGGTGGGGCACGGGAAGGCGCCGCAGCGGATGGCGGCATCCAGGCCAGGAGCCAACCCCGGAGCCAGGCAGCCCCCAGAGCATCCCGCAGGGGTCGGCTGGTGGGGAGGGGGTCGGCTCATGGTGGGGGGTCGGCTAGTGGGGAGGGGGCGACCCGCGCCCCCAAGCCTCCGCCCCGCTTTCCCGGAGCCCCAGCGGCCCCTCACCTGTGAGCGGGACCCTCTCCCCACCTGCGCGCACAACCCTGACCCCGACCCCACCCTCGCCCTGCGTGTGCGCACCTGCTCACCCGGCCACGGTCCCCCACTACGCACGCCTCGGCCCTCACCTGCGCACCTGGAGCCCTCACCTGCGCACCTGGAGCCCTCACCTGCGCACGCGCCCGCCTCGCCGCGCGCAGCTCCCTGCTGCCGAGTCCCTAGCCAGGGGCCGGAGTCTCCTAGGTCCGGTAGGGACTCCCGCCCCCGTATGACGTCAGCGATTGCCTGCCAATCGGAGTTGGACCCTGCACGCCCGGAAGGCCCGCGCCCCGCGATTGGCCGAGCCGCCTGAGCTGACTCCGGGCCCACCGCACCCGCCACTCGGCAGCGTCCGAGCTCGAGATTGACAGCCCAGGCCCCGCCCCGCCCCGCCGCCCCGCCCCGCCCCGCCCCGCCGCCCCGCCCCGCCCCGGCCCCCGCAGGTGGGCGCAGACTCAGGCGCTTTGCCAGGATCCGCGCGGACCGGCCGGAGGTGTGACGGGGTCAGGGCTGGGGCTCGCGGGGGGGCCACGTGGGCCGCGCGGAGCGCGCGCCAGGCACCTCATCACCTGGATGATCTTGGGCCTCCGTGCCTCAGTTTCCTCCTCTGCAAATAAGGCTTCCGCGGCTCGCGACGCACGTGGATGAGCGTGTGTCCAGGCGCCCGTGCACCGCGAGGAGCACAACAGACACAATCCCTCCTCCTGGGGCTCACGTCCTGGGCGAAGGGGATCCTCCATTAACCACCAGGTAAACACTCGGGTGTCAGGGGAGGCTCGCCGCTGGGAGACCGCCAAAGTCACCCGAGATGGAGTCTGCGTGGCCTGCTTATTAGGGGGCACACCTGTGCGAGGACGGGACAGGGGGTATCACGGTATCTGCAGCTAATGACACCATGGGGGAGGGAGCAGCAGGGCAAAGGGAGAAGCTGAGCCATAGTGAGACCCAGACACACGCGCCAGCTCTTGGACACGGGCCTGGTTGCGCGGGCATGACCTGGGGCGGGGCAGCCCTGGAGGTGGGGACAGCCGAAGGTGTCTGCTGACCCCACACCCAACAGCTCGGGTAACAGGCCTTACTTACTGGCAGAGCGGTCTGGTCGCCACATCTCTGTGGCCCTCAGGGACATCATGCTTTATTTTTTCCCTGCAACTTTTTATTTTTAAAAATCTTCAGCATACAAACAAGTGGAATGTAAAGTGAACACGCAGAGTCCTGGAGTCAGCAGGGTGAACAGGTGGCCACGTTTCATTTCTCTCCCTCTCTCTATATATATTTGTGTTTTTCTGTTTCCTCCCCACTCACTGCCACCATTCATTAGTTGCAGATACCATGATTCCCCCCTCCCACAAATACTTCAGTAGCCACTTCCTAAGAACTAGAACCTTCTACATCACCGAAATACAGTGCCCGCATCAGTTCAGAGCTGCTGTCTATCCCCATCTCTGGTTTCCCCGGGTTGTCCCAACAATGTCCTCTGCAGCCCTTTTGCTATTGTTGTTTTGTTTTGCTTTTTGAGACAGGGTCTCTCTCTGCCACACAGGCTGGAGTGCAGTGGCATGATCGCAGCTCACTGCAGCCTTGAACTGCTTGGCCCAAGCGATTCTCTTCCCTCACACTCCTGAGTAGCTGGGACTACAGGAGCATACCACCACACTCGGCTATTTTTTTTTTTTTTTTTTGTAGAGACAGGGGTCTCACTATGTTACCCAAGTTGGTCTTGAACTCCCGGGCTCAAGCGATCCTCCCACCATGGCCTCCCACAGTGCTAGGACTACAGGTGTGAGCCCCTGAGCCTGGCCTACAGCCCTTTTTAAACCCCAGGATCTAATCAGGGAGCCACACTGTGCACTCAGGCTATGCTCTTTTCTTGGCAGGATAATACACTACATAAAGCATGTTTTATCTTGTCAGAGGCTGTCAGCCTAAAATAGCCAAACAGGTCAGAATTTAGATTAAAGAGAGTTCACTGGAGTGCAAAGTTTGAGCACAGGGCACCTGGGAACAAAGATTTTAAAGAATGGAAATCAGTGTTTCAAAGTGTAGATGTTCGGGATCATTTATGTAGACAAAGTTTAGGGAAGTTTAACAGAATTTTAACATCTTTTATGTAAGGTTTCGCATAAAGTGATAATCCGAGCAGTTGAGGTGGTCTATTTTGGAGGGAAGGTATATTTAACATTTTACACTGAAGATGTAGGAGTCTGGTCTGAGTTAAATACAGGATAATAAGACACAATCTATCATAAAGATCAATAATTAGAAGGGGAGGAGGTCTGGTCTGTGGTCTCTCCTAGTCATTTATAAAACATAAATGATAAAGAAAAACATTAACCTATAATCTAAAAGACAAAATTATGAACATGCCATGTGACCCAGTGTCTAGGACTTAACTTCCCCCTCTTGACATAATAAATTTGTTTATTCATTTTTATTTAGAGATGAGACCTTGCTCTGTTGCTTAGGTTCACATACTAAATTTTGAGAGTCCCACAGTTTTCTTTTCTAAGACAACACATCACTGTGCTCCAGGATTGACAGTAAGTTTGATAGTGGGGCTCAGTGGTTTCTGCCAGGAGTCTCTATTTTTCCTTTTATGATTAATGAGTAATTGGTGCAGTGATACTTTGAGACTGTAAATATTCTGTTCCCGAACTACCTTTCACCCAGTAAACTAGCGCTTAATGAAGACTCTTGCCTGAATCCCTTATTTCTTGGGACAAAGTGTTAATTTTCTAATTTTGTTCCCTTGACATTTATTAATAAATTATTATTTATTAACAAGCATTCTTCTGTAGAGAATTTCCTCTTTTTTTTTTATTGCATGCCTTAATGGATTTTTTAACTCAGTTATGATTTTTTTTTTTTAAGGCGGAGTTTCACTCTTGTTGCCCAGGCTGCAGTGCAATGGCGCAATCTCGGCTCACTGCAACCTCCACCTCCCAGGTTCAAGTGATTTTCCTGCCTCAGCCTCCCGAGCACCTGGAATTACAGGCATGTGCCATCATGCCCGGCTAATTTTGTATTTTTAGTAGAGACGGGTTTCTCCATGTTGGTCAGACTGGTCTCAAACTCCCAACCTCAGGTGTTCTGCTCACCACCGCCTCCCAAAGTGGTGGGATGACAGGCGTGAGCCGTAGCACACGGCATGATTCTTACTGTATTGTCTTATATTTGGCTAATGGGAACCCCTTCAAATTGGCTTCTTTTTTCAAATGACATGTCCCTACCATCCTTTGATAACTTCCTTATTTTCTGGGACAACCAGATGTCCGAGGATCCTCACCTCTGCCAGGCCTAGTGTCAGCCATTGTTGGCAGGAGATAATTTGAGCAGATCGTGTGGGATTTCGGAGGCATGAAAACTACCCCAAGGTGACGTTGTGAGAATTAAATAACTTAGCATGTGTAACATTCTTGTGCTTTTGTGGTGTTTCCAAATTGTCATGAACAAGCATTACTTTACAGACAGAAAAAACATGATTAAAAATGTGAAAACAAGTATATGCACATAAGCTAAAAATAAAATCCTAAGCCCCTGCATTGACCAAAGGGACGCCCCTCTTGACCAAGGGGACAACAGAAAACCTTAAAACTGAGTTCCCAGGCTGGGCACGGTGGCTCACGCCTGTAATCCCAGCACTTTGGGAGGCTGAGGCTGGTGGATCATGAGGTCAGGAGTTCGAGACCAGCCTGGCCAAGATGGTGAAACCCCAACTCTACTAAAAATACCAAAGTTAGCTGGGCGTGGTGGCGGGCACCTGTAATCTCAGCTACTCAAGAGGCTGAGGCGGGAGAATCGCTTGGACCCAGGACGCACAGGTTGTGAGCTGAGATTGAGACACTGCACTCCAGCCTGGGTGACAGAGCAAGACTCCGTCTCAAAAACACACACACACACACACACACACAACTGAGTTCCCAGATATGACAGGAGGGGAGATGGAACACACCTGGGTATAGCCCTTCTTTTTGGAGTTTGGACACAACTGGCTCGCATTCATGTTAAAACAGAAATCATAAGACTGATAGAATGGACTCTGGCAACAAGATACCGAGTTAATAAACAGGACCTGAAGCCTTGCGAGGCAAGCGTCAGTCAGGCATCCCACACTTAGAGAAGAAACTGTTCTAACGGCCACAGGTTTTTGTGTTTCTCTATTAGCCACGGAAGCACTGGCCTTGGGATCAGCAATATTAAAACAACTGCAGCTCCAGGAGGTGCTGACTGACTGACCCTGTTTCAGCAGCCTTGACAGCTGTGATTGGACAGGAGACTGACTGCAGTGGCTTTCTCCTGATAAGAGACCACCGACCCTGGACTGGCTCTGACGGGTTTATAGAGATGACGCACCTGCATGCCTGTCCTGAAAAGACTTTTGGCCCTAAAGGCCCTGATGTAAGATTGTGAATGTTAAGACTCCACCCCCAAGTGAACATGGGTCATATATTACTTGCTTTGCTCACTGAGAGGGCCTGTGTCAGGACCAGCGTCATGAATATTCATAGCTCCTCCTGTAACCTGTTGAATATGTATGTTTTGCCAGTGCCCTCCGCATACATGCTCCTGTCCCAACCCCTCCTCCTTGGAAGTGCCTGTCTGGCCTTGGCTGAAGACCATTCCCAGCCTGAGGGATGGCTGCCGCCTTGAGGGCTACAACCCTTTACAAGAAATAAAGCCTCCTCTTTTTCCAAATGTATAAATTGTGTGTGTTTTTAAATTAACATGAAGGACGGAAGGATGGGCAGTTCAAGCAAGGATGGCGAGGCAGTTACTTATATGGGGGTAAAAATGGACTGTACCCGGGGTGGACTAAAGAGGAAATGTGAGAAAGAAAAACTGAGAAACTGCTGGTAGTGAATCGGGGCAAGCGCCTGGAGAACAGACGGCAACATTTAGCCAAGTGGAACAGCACAAACCCTGCTGCTCCGCAAAGCTGCTTGCAGGACCTGGAGCAACGAGGCCTGGAAGGAAACCTTGCCGGAAAGGAAACCGGCAGCAGTGCGTGCGTCTGTTATTAGCAAAATGCTGCTACTAACTTCCATGCCCACCCGCTATCGAATAAACCTGCTTTCTTCCTGCCATGGAATACCAAACCGCAGAAAAACAATTAAATGAGCGTATCTCCTATTACAGGGGGAAAAACTCAAGCTGCAGGAGCACATTAAAGTGCAGTTCCCGTCGTTTCAGAAAAGGCGAGCAGCGCGCTACCTGCTACTTACACACGTGGTACAGGAGGGAAAAGAGGCAGGAGAGGATTCCCAGGAACTCAGGGCCCTCCGCGCAGGGAGACGGGATTGGCAGCACGGAGAATCGGTTGCCATCCTCAGCTGTCCTGCGGGCTCGCTGAAGCGCTCCTGCCCTACTGTATTCTTTTGGTGTATTTGGAACGTTTCACGCTGTATTAAAATAAAACTTGGCTAAGCTGGTTTGGGGGAGGGGGTGTGGGATAAAATAGAGGGGTGCGGCAGCTGGGCGGGCACCCCCCCCCCCGCACCTCTGCGCAGGGACAGGTTTGCTCGCGAGACCGGGGGCGGGGCCGGGGCCCGGAGCGGGGGTGGAGTCTAGGTGGGGGCGGGGCCCTTCGCGGTGCCTCGAATTGGGCAGCCAACTCGCTGCGCAGGCGCAGTCGTGAGCTCCGCAGACGGGGCGGAGCGATCCGTGGGCGGGGCCTGAGCCGTAGTCCTCGGCCGGAGCCGCCCCGGATGGGCGGGGAGAGGGCGGGGCCATCCTCCGAGAGGCGGGGCGAGGACTGGCAACCCGGAAGGTCCGGTGCCCGAGTCTCTTATCTTGCAGGGACCCGGGTCCTGCCATTCCCCGCTGGCCTCCCGCCCGGGCGATTGCGGCCAGGATGGGCCGGAAGGTGACCGTGGCCACCTGCGCACTCAACCAGTGGGCCCTGGACTTCGAGGGCAATTTGCAAAGGATTTTGAAGAGTGAGTTTGGGGGCGGAGGGGGCCCCGGGCGGGGGTGGCGCACGGGCACTATGGTCGGGCCCGGGCTTGCCGGGGCGCGCTGACAGCCTTGCCCTGGGACACGCGCCGCCCTGGGCGTGGGATCAGGTGAGATAACATGCTCAGGTCCTCCTCGGGAAGTGTTTATAGTTCCTGGGGACAAGCGGTATACGAGGCGAGGGGTATACGATTGATGGTTTCTGGTCCCCGTGGGCCTTCTTGGTGTCTGGGCATCGAGAGAAGGCATCCCAGAAAGGGAAGTAGAAAAAGAAGGCCCGTCACCGTGGCTCACGCCTGTAATCCCAGCACTTTGGGTGTGGGGGCGGGGGATCAGCGGAGGTCGGGAGTTCAAGACCAGCCTGGCCAAGACGGTGAGACCCCGTCTCTACTAAATATACAAAAATTAGCCAGGCATGGTGGCCGCGAAGACAGGGTGCGGTTGTTGAAAGGTCACCGTCTAATTTTTGTTTATATGGACGCACCTTGGAGGATGAAAAGTCAAACTATACACCTGCACCTAAATGGGCAAGCCTGCAGGTGTGGTCAGGTTGCGGGTTGGCTTGCCCTGGTCTGCTGACTGCAAGAGCCTTTGCGGCAGCAAGAAAACAGAATGTTTCAAAAGATGGCATCTTGTCAGCATGGACCTTTTTTTTTTTTTTTGAGATAGAGTCTCACTCTGTCGCCCAGGCTGGAGTACAGTGGTGCCATCTTGGCTCACTCAGTCTCCGCCTCCTGGGCTCAAGTGATTCTCTTGCCTCAGCCTCCTGAGTACCTGCATTTCCTGCAGCTATAGGCGTCAGGCACCGCACATGGCTAATTTTTGTACTTGTAGTAGAGACAGGGTTTCATCATGTTAGCCAGGCTGGTCTCGAACTCCTGATCTCATGTGATCCACCTGCCTCAGCCTCTCGAAGTGCTGGGATTACAGTTGTTTGAGAGGCTGCGCGGCCCCAGTGTTTTTTATGCATCAACAACCTGCTTTCACCTCATTTGCTCAGAGCAAATCCAGCTGGACTGAAGGAGGCTGGGTGGTCAGAGCTAAGTTTCCGCTCTGCGGCCTCTCCTCCCTAGATGCTTGTTGGAAGCTGCTGGCCGAGAGCAGCAAGCTAATGGTTCCTGACAGTGGCACCACTGCTGGACTGTTCTTTTTCCTCCGGATGGTGTTGGGCATGTCCTTGTTAATAAACTACCAGGGTGTGACTTATTCCTCTTCCTCCGCCTCCTCCGTGGTGCTAAGGGTCAACCCTGCAAGCTCTCCCTGTTTTTCATTTCCTGCAGGTATAGGCAGATACATGAAGTATGAGCAGGTGTAGGAGTAAGCAGGTGTATACAGGTGTGTGCTGCCCTCTGCTGCGGGGCTGTCAACAGGAAGCCTGACTTCTTCCCGCTCCAGGAAGGCACAGAGGATTTTTGTTTGTTATTTTTTTGTTTGGTTTTTTTAAAAATCATACCTACAGCCGCAGGTTTTTTTATCTGTCTTTGAACATATAGGTGCTGAAATTGCCCCATTTTCTTTTTCTCTCTGTATTTTCAGGTATCGAAATTGCCAAAAACAGAGGAGCAAGATACAGACTTGGACCAGAGCTGGAAATATGGTGAGAACAGCCACAGACACCCTGGGGTGGTCAGGGAGCGATGCCTGCATCAGCCTTCCCCAGCTGAGAAGGCTAGGAAGGAGCGGGACATGCCAGCTGCCGATGCCGACATGCCACGCCCACTCTTGGGCCTGGTCAGTGCCGTTGAACACCTGAGCACGAGCAGGCCCAGGGAGGCTGAATAAGTCTAGATTGCCATCCTGAGGAATTAAAGGAACAGACTTTTACCAGATTAAGGCCGATTTCAAAAATAGGCAGCTTCTGTGTTCCCACTGCTGCCCTTTTGCTGTGTTCTGAATATTTGAATCCCCCTAAAATTCGTAAGTTGAAACCCAACCACCAGGTAATTGTATTAAGAGATGAGGTCTTTGACAGGTGATTGGGTGATGAGGGTGGAGCCTTTATGAATGGGATTAGTGTCCTTACAAGAGAGGCCCAAAGGAGCTTGTTGGCCCCTTCTGCCATGTGAGGACAGAGAGGAGATAACCAGCCCTCCCCAGATACCAAATCTGCCAGCAGCTTGGTATGGGCTTCCCAGACTCCAGAACGGTGAGCAGTACCTTCCTGTTGTTAGTAAATTACCCAGTCCAAGGCGTTTGCTTGTAGCAACCTGAAGGCCCAAGACACCATCCCAGGTTTTCATTGTTGTATTTGGCCATGCAGGTTTTCCTCCGGTGATCTCAGCATCTTTCCACCAGCAAGCATAGGCAGTCATTTCTTACATGCCTTTTTGTAAAAATCAGGAAAATGGATTGCTTCTCTCCCTGTCCCTTCTTCACAAAATCAGTGTGTAGCCACATGGTAGGTGTCTCGTAAGCTGCAGTCCTTTCTCATTCTGGATGTCAGCTGCCCTCTGTGCTCCACTAGCTTCCTGTTGGTCTTTGAGGCCCCTGACCCATTGTGGAATCGGGAAGTCCCTCTTCAGCCTTTGTCCCCTGCCTTAGTGGGTGTTCCGGCTTCTGGACTCAGAGTAAGCGGGAGCTGTCTTCTCTGAGGAGGTTGTGTGTGACTGGAGGCATCTTTCTCTCAGTCCTTCCAAGTCACTTTCCTTCATTAAGCTGATTTCTCTCCTTAGAATCTCCCCTTCATACAGGGCTGTTCCTCCCATAACATCCAAGAACGTTGACTTTGTTCTTTGATTTGTCTTCATTGGATTGATTCTTTAAGAATCAATTCTTCACCTAAGTGCCAGGGGACCTAGGATTCTGGGTCGTCTGAGGTCACAAAGCTTCGGTCCTCTCCTGGCCTGTGGCCCGATCCTCTCCTGGGCCGGGTTCAAGGCCTGATTGTCTCATGGGCCCGACCTCTCCTGGGCTGGCCCTGGGGCTCGACCCTCGTGTCCTGTCTGCTGCTAGCCCTGGAGGAGCTGCAGTGGTGTCAGCCCAGGACCCCTGGCCTGACCTTGCCCAGATGCTTAGAGTGTAAGTCTTCTTTTCTTTCTTTGTCCTAGCCTCTCCCTTCTATAAAAGTTACACCCACCTCTCTCCTTCCTCCAAATATAGACCTGTTTCATTTTCAAAATGGAAGGATGTCTAACTATAGACCCCTGGGATGAAATATTGGCACCCAGCAGCGACAGGGGCCCAGCTGAGCAGGGCTCCACACAGCTCACAACCTGCTGAGCAGGCTTCTATTAAATATTCCAACAATTTACAAAGAAGAAACCGAGGCAGGAGAGGAGGGACATCACTTTACTGAGCACACCGTCTCTTGTTCTTTTTGTTGTTGTGAGATGAAGTCTCTCTCTGTCGCCCAGGCTGCAGTACAGTGGCCAGATCTCAGCTCACTGCAGTCTCCGCCGCCCAGGTACAAGCGATTCTCCGCCTCAGCCTCCCAAGTAGCTGGGATTCCAGGCAGTGGCCACCACGCCTGGCTAATTTTTGTATTTTTAGTAGAGACGGGGTTTCACCATCTTGGCCAGGCTGGTCTTGAATTCCTGACCTTGTGGTCCACCCGCCTCAGCCTCCCAAAGCGCTGGGATTACAGGCATGAGCCACCGCGCCCAGCCTCTTGCTCTTACTGGTCAGAAGTCCAGCACCTGATACACAGAGAGGCCCACTGGCTTTAGAGTGGGCTGACTCATGGACCAGAGACCCTCGGCTAGAAAGGTCAGCGTTTCCTTTGAGCCAATGCTGGAGGCTTTGGAGAGGGAAGGCTGCCACCCAAATGGGCCCTGGACACTGATTGACCAGCCCCTGTGATAACCTGCTCCTCCAGCTGCCGGCCCATCGAAGGGATGAGAGGCCTCTGGTCGCCGGACGCCATGCAGCGGGCCGTCTGGCGTTGTCATGTTATTTGGTTTCACATGTGGGCCAGGACGCCAGCAGGGTGTGAAAAGCCAGGAAACAGGGATCTGTTGGAGGAGAAAGGACATCTCAGGACTCCGTTCCTTTTTTTTTCTGAGATAGAGTCTTTCTTGCTCTGTCGCCAGGCTGGAGCGCAGTGGCTCACTCCGACTTCCGCCTCCTGGCTTCAAGCGATCTCCTGCCTCAGCCTCCCGAGTAGCTGGGACTACAGGTGCGCATCATCAGGCCCAGCTAATTTTTGTATTTTTAGTAGAGACGAGGTTTCACCATGTTGGCCAGGATGGTCTGGATCTCCTGACCTTGTGATCCGCCTGCCTCAGCCTCCCGAAGTGCTGGGATTACGGGCGTGAGCCACCATGCCCAGCCAGGACGCCGTTCCTTACTGGGGCATTTCCTGGATGCTCTTCTATCAGAGAACTGGGCGTTTCCTCTTAGCAGAGCCAAGGCCAGAGAGCAGTGCTTTCCCAGATATTAAAAATTACAGCTGCCGCTTTTGGTTTAGAGCAGGCTGACTCATGGACCAGAGACCCTCAGCTAGGAAGGTCGGCATTTCCTTTGAGCCAATGCTGGAGGCTTTAGAGAGGGAAGGCTGCCACCCAAATGGGCCCTGGACACTGATTGACCAGCCCCTGTGATTGACCAGCACAAACCTCGCGGGTGTGTGCGAGGTTTGCTGAGCATTTGAACCGTGCCTTCCAGGCTGAAGCGTAGCAGAAGGGAGGACTTCCTGAAGAGTTACAAGTGTTCTGCAAACACTCTATAGTTTATCATGGGAACCCCAATACTAAGCAACCCAGTCTTCACATTTTACGACACCACGGATTATTGAATTAATTCCTGTGACTGCCAAAACACATGGAAACAAGTAGTGGCTTAGAGCAACAGAAATTTACTCTCTCACAGTTCAGGAAGCCAGAAGTCCACAACAGTCAGGTTGGCAGCAGGGCCCAGCTCCCTCCGAAGGCTCTGGGGCAGGGTCCCTCTGCCTTTCCCAGCTCCTGGTGGCTCCAGGCACCCCTTGGCTTGTGGCCGCATCGCTCCCTTCCGTCCTCAGGTTGCCTCCCCCTGTTCTCCCTGTCTCCCCTCTCCTTTCTCTTACAAGGACGCTTGTCATTGGATTTAGGCTCACCTGCAAAAGCCAGGGTGATCTCATCCCGGATCCTTAACCCAGTTACATCAGTGGATTCCTTTTCTAAAATGAAGTCACATTCGCCGGTTTCCGAGGTCGGGAGATGGACAGACCTTTCTGGGGTCCATCCCTCAGCCCACTGCAAGCATCTATAGCAAAAAACTCAGCGGTGGCTTTGTGGGTGGCTTTTCCGAATGGTTGTTAGCGATCTTCTTTGCCAAATAATGTATTTCTGTGGGTCCAGCTTTGTTCCTTTGGGGTTCTTCTCTTGTAGATCAGTGTCGTTTGGGCCACATTAAAGGTTAAAAGGAAACCCAAGGGCAGGCACTTCCTGATCCGAGAGCAAGTTTTTGTAGTAACTTAGAACTCAGCGAGCGGAGCAGGGGCCGTGTTCTTCAGCGTCACTAACGTGCATCGTGCTGTGGCGGTGCTGCTTATGCTGGCCGCTCTTTGGAATCACCTGGAATGCTTTGGGAATACGTCTGAGCCCCGCCCCCCACACACGTTCAGCCTGCCGTGGTCCACAGCCCTGCCCCTCCGCGCTCACCTGCGCTGTTGCTGGAGCTCACTTTCTCTCTGGCTCCGCAGCGGCTACGGATGCTGGGATCATTACTATGAGTCGGACACACTCTTGCATTCATTTCAAGTCCTCGCTGCCCTCCTGGAGTCTCCCGTCACTCAGGACATCATCTGCGACGTGGGGATGTAAGTGCCAGTGTGAGTGTGGAAGGGCAAGCCCAGGACAAGGGCAAGCTCAAGGGCATGAGCCACCCAACCACCTCCGTCCATGGTGTGGAACCTGCATGCGTCCAGGGATCCCAAAGGCCTTATGCTTGAAAAGGGGGTTTTGTTCCTGTCCCGGCCCTATGAGCCACCTCATTTCCCCTGCAAGGAGGTAACTCCTGGAAGCAGGATGTGTCAGCTCTTTCAGAAGGTCCTGTGCACACACCAGCATACTCTGCAAAAGGAGAATGCAGCAGTCATCCCATTGCGTGCAAAGAGCCTTACTCACTTCACGGGGAGTCTTGGGCTAATTCCCGTCCACATGTCACCACATGGTTCCCATGGCCTAGGCTGCATATGTGTAGCTCCACAAGGCAGGACTCTGCACACTCCATGCTGGTGTCTGTGCTGTGTTCTGCATAGCTGTCCCCATGGAGGCCTCTGCACACTCCGTGCTGGTGTCTGTGCTGTGTTCTGCATAGCTGTCCCCATGGAGGCCTCTGCACACTCTGTGCTGGTGTCTGTGCTGTGTTCTGCATAGCTGTCCCCATGGAGGCCTCTGCACACTCCGTGCTGGTGTCTGTGCTGTTCCCTGTGTTGCTGTCCCCATGGAGGCCTCTGCATGCTCCGTGCTAGTGTCTGTGCTGTGTCCTGCATTGCTGTCCCCATGGAGGCCTCTGCATATGCTGAGTTAGAGGTTGAGACACTGCAGAAGCAGAGGTGAGGGGTCCGTGACGTCCAGGCCCAGTCCTGGGAAAGGGCCGACCTGGGCGGTGGATGGATGGGTCCCTGTCCCGGGAGGTGGTGAAAATGGGCTCAGGGCGGAGATAGGCTGCAAAGTGGGTGCCACAGGTGAAGGTGAGTCAGTGAGGAGGGCCAGGGAGGGGGAGGACGCAGCAGAGGCTGGAACATTCCAGGAGGAGAAGGAAGACCCCTGCGGCGGAGTGACTTTGCCCTCCGTTGAGCAGCAGCCCTCTAGTCTCAGAGTCTGCTCCCTGCATGGCAGAACCACCTCTGCTCATCTTAGCTTCGATCTGAGGGCTCCACAGAAGAGCCCTGCAGCTCTCTGAAGGGATCGGAGGAAGCTTCATATCGAAGTAAAATGCAGGGTTCCGGGGCTGCGGCCGCCGCCTCCGCTTGCTCTGTTTTCAGAGCTCAGCAGACACGCGCGTACCTCCCCTCTCTCCTGCAGGCCTGTGATGCATCGGAATGTCCGCTACAACTGCAGGGTCATATTCCTCAACAGGTAGGCTCCCTGCCCCCTCCCCCAGGGGGTGACCAGTTTCTCTCCCTGGCTTTCAGCCAAGGGCTGCCAGGACCTGTGCTGGTGCCCCAGGGACCCGTTGCTGGGGGGCTGCTTCTGGAAGCACCCAGGCTTAGTGAGGGCAATGCACCTGGCAGGTATCCGTGTGACTTTGCTTCTCTGGGTCTCAGCCACCATCGACACAGGCATCCTCAGGTATCAGAATGAGAGAGAGACAGAGGGCAAGGGTGTGAGCACCCCAGTCCCTGTGGCCTAGAAGCCATTCCAGGTGAGCTGCAGCGCGGGTCCTCAGCTGCTGTTGAGGTACACACCTGCTGGAGCTTAGCTGCTTCATGGTTGACGGTCAGGGATGGATGCAGCCACGGGGACCCGGGTTGTAGACAGAAGCTGAAGCGCAGTGAAGGAGAGAGATTGGCTTCGGGCCCCATTCTCGAGCCGACTCTGCACGCATCACCCTGTCCTTCGGTGGCCGTGACCTCCCGCAGCGGCACATGTGTCTCAGGAGCCCCGTGTGCATGGCCCTGTTCTCCTGCCTGCAGGAAGATCCTGCTCATCAGACCCAAGATGGCCTTGGCCAACGAGGCCAACTACCACGAGCTGCGCTGGTTCACCCCGTGGTCGAGAAGTCGGTGAGTCGGGGCCCGACGGCCCTGGGATGTGTGTTAAGCACCTTCGCCGCGCGTAGCCTCAGGTCCTGATCTGGGAGTGTTACTGGTGGAGGGTGGCCAGGTTCTTGGCGTTTTCAACAAAGAATTGGACAGAAAGCACGAACAAAGCAAAAGAAGAATGAAGTAATCAAAGCAGAGGTTCATGGACAATGAAAGCCCAGCCAGGTGCGGTGGCTCACGCCTGTAATCCCAGCACATTGGGAGGCTCAGGTGGGTGGATCGTGAGGTGAGGAGTTGGAGGCCAGATGGTGAAACCCCGTCTCTACTAAAACAACAAAAATACAAAAAAAATTCGCCAGGCATGGTGGCAGGTACCTGTAATCCCAGCTACTCGGGAGGCCGAGGCAGGAGAATTGCTTGAACACGGGAGGCGGAGGTTGCAGTGAGCTGAGAATGCAAGACTGCAGTCCAGCCTGGGCAGCAGGGTGAGACTCTATCTCAAGAAAAGAAAAAGAAAAAGGAAAGAAAATGAAAGCCCAGTCCACAGGGTGAGAGTGGGCCGAACAAGCGGCTCGAGGGCCTGGTTCCAGAATGTTCTGGGGTTTAAATATCCTCTGGAGACCCCCTTTTGGTTACTTGGTGTGCATCCTATGTAGATGGACACTGAAGGGAAGTTACAGGGGTATTCACTTGGTGTACACACTACGCAAATAAAGAGGCTGTTTCCTGTCAGAAGTGGCTACACAGTTACTTACTTGGCCTTAGAAAGCTGGGGTTTATTGTTCGATTTACTTCTAGGAAGGCCTTAGGTTTCCTACCCCAGGCCCTACTCTCCTTTTGCAGCAGTGTCACTGGTAGGGACCAGCCGGGGCGGATGGTGCAGGTGGTAAAGGAGTTTACCAAGACAGTTGTACGTAGAGAGGCAGATTCATTAGAGAACATGTGAAAATCCGTTCCAGGATTGCAACAGGCAGCACAGCAGAGAAGGGGCTGTCTGCAGAGGCAGGGCTGGAGGGAAGTTGTGTAGAGTTGTGCTGGACGGGCTACACTGGGGATGAGGTAGACCTACAGGGACCGAGGACAGGGAGGTCATTGTGCCTGCGGAGGTCATCATGCCCTCAGGGTCCCCTCTCAGAACACATGTTCACGGTTGCCCCACATCTGGAGCCCCTTCCTCCTGGCTTCCTTACCTGATCAGGCCTCCCCAAGTAGGAGATGCGCAGGAACGTGGGCCAGGGTCTCCGCCCCCGGTGCCAGCCCCTTACACGTCTGATTGTTGCTGCCGATGACACTGTGGCCAGGCTCAGCGCAGATCAGATGGAACTCGCAGTTCTCCATCAGGAATATGAGTCCTGTGGGGTGAAGCGCCACGTTCATCTCATGTGATACTGAATGTCAGGTATCACGTCTTCACGTGGTTGACATTTGGGTCATTCTTCGTCATGATGGGGCGTCCACCGTGTGCATCCTCAGGCATTTACTGGCATCACTGGTCCCCCGGTAGATGCTCCCAGTTGTGACAATCAAAAATGTCTCCAGACATTACCAGCTGTCCCCTGGGGGGCAAAATTGCCCAGTTGAGAAATCCTGCTCTCTATTTATGAGTTATTCCTATTTTTTTATTGTTGTTACTGTAAGTGGACTCTTTAGTACCACATTTTTAAGCGGTTAATATTTTTGTGTAGGAAAACTTGATTTTTATGTCGCTTTTGTCATTGACCACCTCACTAAATTCTCCTCTCGTGTCTGTTGGTTAGTCTGTTGATTTTTGTAGTTTTTCTGTGAAACTGAACTTATGTAATATGCAACAAATTTTACTTTTCCTTCAGTATTTACACCTCTCGGTTCATTTTCTTAACGTTTGTTGGCCAGCATTTCTAGAACAATGTTCTAGATCATCTCTGGAGCAAAACTCTAGTTCTCAGCTTATCCCGTGTGACATGTCTCTCCGTAAAGCTGAACATCAGTGTGTGGGGAACCTGAGACACCCTGATGGTTGGAGAGCCCAGCCCACCACGGTGTCACGGCGTCTCATCAGGTCACCCTGACGCTCTCCTTTTTGTCTTAACGTGATTGTTTATTGCGCTGGGGGCACACGTGGCAGGGCCTTTGCCAGTTCGTCCATTTGGAGGGTTCAGTTTGATTTTTGTTTGGATGTAGCTGCCATGCCTCGTTTGTCCTGAGATGCTCCTCCTCATATCCGCGGTGTTTTCCTCTCCAGGCACACAGAGGAGTACTTTCTGCCTCGGATAATACGGGACCTGACGACGCAGGCAAGTCCCTGGGTGTGGAGCCCGTTTTTCAGTCAGTCGTGGCTGTTCTCAGCCAACAGTGGACGCGGTGGGGCGGGACTCTTTGGGATCCAGGAAACAGAAGGCACCATGGTGCGACCAGGTCCGAAACAGACCAAGGGGGCAGCTTCCTACAGTGAGGGCAGCAGCGGGGCCAGGTAGCGGCCTGGGCGGCTTCTCTTTACCTCTGGGC
>NW_022436954.1:35373-62361 GCF_009761245.1 Sapajus apella | reverse complement strand
AGGCGGAGGTTGCGGTGAGCCGAGATCGCGCCATTGCACTCCAGCCTCCTGGGTTCAGGCAATTCTCCTGCCTCAGCCTCCTGAGTAGCTGGGATTACAGGCACGCACCACCATGCCCAGCTAATTTTTTGTATTTTTAGTAGAGACGGGGTTTCACCGTGTTGACCGGGATGGTCTCGATCTCTTGACCTCGTGATCCACCCGCCTCGGCCTCCCAAAGTGCTGGGATTACAGGCTTGAGCCACTCCGCCCGGCCTTCCTTTTTTTTCCCTCCTTGTGGCAGAGGATGGCCTGCTCCACCCCCAGGGACTGTGTCCCCACATTTAAGCCTTATCTAGACCCACAACAAAATGCCGTGCTCTCAATTTTGAATTCTAAGGGAAGACGCCCTGGGGTCCCCTGCTCAGCCGCTGCCCTGAGGCTGGGAGTGGGGGGTCGGGCTGCGTCACCACCCGGGGCAGCAGCTGTTCTGATGTGATCACAGGACAGGGTCGCTTCAGAAACTGTTGGCCGCGACTGGCAGCCCTGTCAGTGTCCCCTTGGCTGCTCAGAGGACAGGCGTCCCCTTCTTCTGCACATAGACTCCTACAGATGCCCCTGCCTGGCACCACTCGTGTTCCCATGTGCGGCCGCAGGGCGCCCACCTCTTCTGAAGGTGTGAGAGCCCAGAGCCATGTGGCTGCGGGATGGCCATGGTCCTGGGGTAGTGCGTGGCCCAGACAGGGTGTGGCCAGCACGTCTCATGCACTCTTCCCTTCCAAATGTAGGAAACCGTGCCCTTCGGAGACGCGGTGCTGGCGACGTGGGACACCTGCATTGGAAGTGAGATCTGTGAGGAGCTCTGGACGCCCCACAGGTCAGCCCCACGCCCCCATGCTGTCCAGTCCCCAGCACACGCGGGCCGCCGGGAGGACCTGGGACTGCAGACGTCCTGGGGCTGTGGCCGTGGGCTGGGAGCTGCCGTGGGAAGTGTGAGGGGCCAGCCGGGAGGCCGGGTTGGAGGAGAGGGGTGGTCTCTTCTCTTCACCTGCCTCTGCCCACAGCCCGCACATTGACATGGGCCTGGATGGCGTGGAGATCGTCACCAACGCCTCCAGCAGCCACCATGTGCTGCGCAAAGCCAACACCAGGGTGGATCTCGTGACTATGGCCACCGCCAAGGTAGGGGTCGGTTCGGGCTGGGGAGCCAGCGCCACGGGGCAGGCGTTGTGTCTCAAGCACTCCTGTGTCCTCAGTGCCCAACTCAGGGCTGAGCCCACACACCACGGGCACCCGGGGCTTGTAATTACGGCCTGTACTCAGCAAGTGTGCCCTGCTGCCCTCCGGGGATCCACCGGCACAGCCCATCTCACCCTCACTGCCATCCCATGAAACAGACCTGGTTCCCCTCTCTGCAGTGACCAGGAACAGGGACGTGCCTTGTTTGTTGGCATCATGGCAGGGCATGGGAAATGCCTGCCACCCATACATTTGCTGATCCTGCTCTTGGCCAGTGAGGCGTGCAAGGGGCGGCGCTGGTTAGCGATTCACGGTGCAGGCGTGGGTTTGGCTAAGTCGCCTTTGAATCTGGGCTTTGTCCACGGAGCTCTCTTGGCTTGTCTGAACTTCATCGTGCCTGACGGAGGTGATGGAGCCCGCCTTGTGGGGCTGTTATGAAGCAAAAACAAATGAAACAAACATTTTGTGTAAAGGCAGGTACCCAGCAAGGCTAGGCTCGCCGAAGCTTCGTGGCTCTCTGCCTCCCTGCACGTGCGCCTACTCTCTGCAGCAGTGGGGCCACTCACGATGACCTATCGGGACTGGGGGACGTTGCTGTACGTGGGCAGGTGGCAGGCAAGGCTGGTGGACCACAGCTGACCCCTCCGCTGTTGCGTCTTTCAGAACGGTGGGATTTACCTGCTGGCCAACCAGAAGGGCTGTGACGGGGACCGCCTCTACTACGACGGCTGCGCCATGATCGCCATGAACGGGAGCGTCTTTGCTCAGGGATCCCAGTTTTCTCTGGATGATGTGGTAATGAGCGGGCGTGGACATGGCTGGGGGAGGGTTCCCTGTGCAGAGGCCGAGCCCCTGCCCTCCCTAGTAAGCCGGGTGCCTAGTGAGGGCACCTGTGGAGAAGTTGACCTCCCATCCTTGGGTCTGGGGACAGCCAAACCCCGACACATGGCCCATGGCCGTGGATGGATGAGAGTGAGGGCAGCTCTGTAGTCCTGCGTACCCACAGTCCGGGAGGAGGATGCCGTGCCACACAGGGCCACAAGGAAAGGGGCTCAGGAACCGAGGGGATGGTCCTGCTGTGGGAGGCGGGCTTTATGGTAAGGAGAGGGTGGGTGCCACCTGGTCCCTGCAGGAGGGTGTAGTTGGTTGGTTTGAATTCTGAGGGCTGGCAGGGAATTAAAGCCTCTCCTTTGACAGGAGCAGGCTCCATGGCCTCTGAGACAGGGCTAGGGATGCCGTGTTTAGTTAGGGGGCCTTATCCGCGGGAGCAGAACTGGCAGGGGGCTCATGGTGAGTCCGTGGGAGGACCTGTCAAGGGCACATATACTCAACCTAGGCCTTAGGCCACACTGCCCCTGCATCCTGGGAAGCAGGAGTGGAGACCCCAGGACACTCTGGTCAGGGAGGCTTTGTTCTGTGGGGCTCTCTGAGCACACAGTGGCCAGCTGCGTGGGGACAGCCCTGGGGGAGCTGTGAGTTACAGTTCGGAAGTGCCGTTGCTATCCGAAGCCACACATATATGCGCGAGTCACCAGCGCTCCCTCCCACGCGGCGCCGCCTGCCTGGCCTTTGGCCCTGATGGCCTTCTGCTCTGCTCTTGTTGGGGATGGGCATTAAAGCGGCAGATTCACCGAGGCAGGCGGTAGGTAGCACGGGAGACGGCTCTGCAGCTGGCTTTGCAGGAGCGGGGCGCGCTTGTGTCCTGGCGTCACCAACTTGGCCGGGCTCTCGGAGCAGTTTCGTTGCTTTGCTGCCCCTGCATTCCCATCGCGTGATTCTCTGTGGCGCTTTCTGCACAGCATCGGTGCGGGAGCATGGAGGTGGTTATGAAACCAAAGCAGTTTCAAGTGGACTCGGTGAACTTCAGCGTGAAACAGAATTCCAAGGCCTTTTCAGGGGTCCCTTGCATAGGGCACAGGCAAGGGTGTGGCCGTCTCGGCCCCACGCCCTGCTTTCCACGTGACAGCGTCCCCAAAAGGCCTCTTTGCTCTTCCTGGTTAACCATGACCGAGCTGGAAGGGCTTTGAGGAGAAAGGTTAAGTTCCTGCTGATGGGAAGTGTGGTCCTCTCCCTGTTGCCCACGTCAAAGCCACAGGCACGTTGGTCGTGTTGACTGGCCGGTGTATTGGGAATCACCTGCCCCAGGACCCCCGAGGGTTCCCGGCCCCACGTCAACCCCCGATCAGAGTCCTTGGGGTCTGTGTTTTTAGTGATCACCAGGAGATTGTTCCACACGCTAGAATCCGGGAGCCACTGCTTTACACGTCACTAGAATTTCTGGTGGTGCCGCATGCACCGTCCTAGGCTGCAGCCACGGGCCTGCCACGTTGAGGGTGACACTGCCGCCCTCAGGCTCAAGCCACTGCCCTCCGCCAGGTCCTCCGTGTTGCACCTTAAATGGTCAGCAGAAGCCCCGTGACGTGTGGAATCATTTTAGAGTCGTCCCTTCTGCCTCCCGCTCAAGCAACTGACCTGCCGATCCCCCTCCAGGCCACGTTTCTCAGGGTCTTCCTGATCCCCTGGGTTTTCTGGTTTGTCGTGCACTTGGAGTCCGACTGTGATGGTGAAGTTCGTTAACCTAGCTCTGGGGAGAGTGAGATGGAGCCACCTTCTCACGGAATGATCCTCGCCACTCTGTCTCCATTGCATTAAGGCTTCACACTTGCCATGACTTAACATGTGAACGTTTGGTGGCTATCACTTTGGAAAGCAGCCAGAGAAGCACAGGACACGTGAACCGGTCTCCTGGTCTTCACGGCATTTCCAGCCAGGTTTGGCCCACGGTGACGGCGGCAGGAGCGAGGGGCGCACCAGGTGGCCGCGGCCGTCCTGTGAACCGCCGCAGTGGTGCCGACACTGTTCCTTCTCTCCCACACTTGCATTGAGCAAGGCAACTGTCAGAAACAATTGGATAAAGACATTTCTTCATGAAGTAATAACCCTATGAGTTAAAACGTCATTTCTGCATACACTGCAATTGGCAGAAGCCCTACCATAGCCAGGTTCAAAGGCAGGGCGAAGTCACCTCCTGTAACACAGGCGGCACGTCCGGGCTGGGACCCTGGTGTGGATGCCAGGGCTGCGGCACTGCCTCTGCCGTTCCCCAGCTCCACCCTCCTCTGTTGCCTCTCCTCGTGGGCACAGGGTGTTTGCAGCAGCTCCACCCACCCCATCTTCACACTGCCACGTGCAGAGGCAGCAAAGGGGCCTTGCTCTCCGTGTGTCTTTTTGATGAGAGAGGCGTTCCCAGAAGTCCCCGGCAGGGGCTCATTGACAGGGTGGCGTCTTGTGCGGTGCTGAGTGGGTCACTGGCAAGTGTCTGGATGCAGTGGAGCTTCTGGTGGCAACAGTGAGGGGGCAGGGCTGTGGTTTGGCCTCAATGTCACCTGTCCTGTCCCTGGGTCCCCAGGAATCCAGGAGTCTCAGCCCCTGCTTTAGAAGGTGCAACCACACCAGTGGCAGTGGCCAAATGACACGGGGGAGTGGAGCAGATGGGAAATTACGGGTTGTTCTCTCTAAAATCTCCTTCCCCAGGAAGTCCTGACGGCCACGCTGGATCTGGAGGATGTCCGGAGCTACAGGGCGGAGATTTCATCTCGAAACCTGGCGGTGAGTGCTCCAGTAGACACTGCGTGGGATGCTCATTACAGGTGTGGAAAGTGGCCCCATTTGTGCGGGCGTGGAGGAGGCCGTGAGGGTGCAGTGCCTGAAAAGTCTGACGGGGATGTTCCGGACTCCTCGAGTGAGGAAAGGGCTGGTGCTGTGGACGGAACCTGCTTCCATCTGTTCCCAGTCGTCCTCTGCTGGAGCCAGGCCCTGAGCTGGGGTGAGCGGGACAGGCAGGCAGAGAGGCCGAGGAGATGGTCAGTGTGCTCGGGTCCAAGCAGCCTTGGAGGCCAGGAAGGCCTTGAGATGGCGGGTGGCAGGCGTGGTGGGGACAGGCTGTGTGTGTAGCCAAGGCTGGTCCCCACCTCAGAAGTCAGGGGCAAGGTCCATGGCGCATGCGAGCCCGTGTCTGAGTCCTGGGATGCAAGTAACGCCCCTCCTCCCGCCCGGGGTCCGCTGCTGGGAACCTGCAGCTCTGCGTTTCTGCAGAACGCCATCACAAATAGGTCATCAAACTGCGCAGCCGTCGTGAGACAGTGATTTTCTGAAGAAGTGTCATGCTCATAGCAGAGTGGACTCTTCTGCTGTTGATCGGCTGATTGAGACAGGGTCTCGTTCCGTCGCCCAGGCTGGAGTGCGGTGGTGCCATCACAGCTCACTGCAGCCTGGACCTCTGGGCTTTAAGTGACCCTCCCACCTCAGCCTCCCGAGTAGCTGAGACAACAGACACATGCCACCGTGCCCAACTGATTTTTTATTTTTGAATAAAGACAGACTCTCACAATGTTGCCCAGGATGGTCTTGAACTCCTGGGCTTAAACAATCCTCTCGCCTCAGACTCCCAAAGTGTCAGGGTTACAGATGTGAGCCACCGTGCTCAGCCTTTTTTTCATAAGTTTTATTAAGTTGTATTGGCCATATCACCCAGTGTCTCCATGTAAGCAGCTGATCAGTGGTTTTTAGTGTACCCATGGAGTTATGCAGCCACAATCTTAGAGCATTTTCATTACCCCAGAAAGAAATTCTAGCCGTTAAGCACCGCCATGCCCCGCCTCTGGCCCTGGCAGCCACAGGTCTGTTCTCTGTGTCTATGCATTTTCCTATTCCGGACATTTCATCGGGATGAAATCACACAGTGTATGACCTTTGGTGTCTGGCTTCCCGCACTTGCTGTGCTGTTTTCAAGGTTTATCTGTGTGTCAGTACAGTCACCCCTCGGTACCCATGGGGATGGGATCCGGGAGCCCCCACTGACCCCCTGCAGGGATGCCCGTACCCCGCAGTCCGCCCGGCAGAACTCACTGATAAAAAGAATCGGCCCTCTGTATGTGTGGGTTTCAGATCTCGAGAATACTGTGCCTTTTATCTGTGTGCGGTTGAACCTGGGGGTTTAGAACCCGCAGATACGGGGTGTGTCTGTAATTCATCCCTTTGTATTGTCAGAGTTCCGTAGCCAGGATGTTCACAGTCTGTTTCTTCACTAGTCCATTGGTGGCCATTGGGAATGTTTCCACTTCCCATCACGAACAATTCTGTTGCAAACATGCATGTACTTCCGTTGGAGGGGGCGTGTTTTCATTTTCTTGGGTGTGTCTGTCCAGGAGCGGAATTGACTGGGTCGTATGGTAACTGTTTAGCCTTTTGAGGAGCTGCCAGGTGTTTGCCGAGAGGCGGCACCGCGGTGGGTTCCCAGCAGGCGGGGATGAGAGTCCCAGTTTCTCGCCCCCTCCAGCTCCTGTTGCCATCTGTCGTTCCACTCCTCGCCATCCTCGTGGGAGTGAGGGCGGCCTCGCTGTGGTTTTGACCTGCCTTTCCGTGGCTGATGGAGCCCTGCTTGTCTGTGGGTCCTGGGGACCTGGAGGGTTTCCATGAAGCTGGGAGTCATTTTGTCTTCAATCTCCATTGCCAGGCCAGCAGGGCGAGCCCCTACTCCCGGGTGAAGGTGGACTTCGCCCTCTCGTGCCACGAGGACTTGCTGGCACCCATCTCTGAGCCCATCGAGTGGAAATACCACAGCCCTGAGGAGGAGATAAGGTGTGTGGCCCCTGACTCCTGGGAGGGACCTGTTGTCCACGTGGCCACGCCTCTGGGGTGTTGACCCCTGGAGATCACGCAGTGGGTTTTCAGAACCTGCCCCGGTGGGGACTTGGCAGGAGTGGGCTGTGCCTCCCTGGATTGAGGGCATGGATGCCGGAGCCAGACCACCTAGGTGTGACCCCCAGCCCTGCTGCTTCCCCGTGCTGTGACTTGGGCCCCAAGGTGCTGCCCATTCTGTGGCTCGGTGTCCCCCGTTTAAAATGATGATGATTATACCCGCGTCCCTGGGTTATCTTGAGAGTCACACGCATCCCCTCACACCAGGTGCCTGAAGCAGAGTCAGGCCTCCTGAGAGCCCTGCGTCGACTCTGGCCCTGCAGCCTCCTGGGGCCGTCCGGATGGGTTGCCAGGGGTGCCGTGGGCCGGGGCCGCCGTCTGGGCTCCATGTTCTGATTGCCTTGCAGCCTTGGACCTGCCTGCTGGCTCTGGGACTTTTTAAGGCGAAGCCAACAGGTAAGACTTCCAGTTTCTAGTGAGCCCACCCTGCTTGTTCTACTGGTTGGTCTGGTTTTATTCTGGGGCAGGGCAGGGTTTTGGTTTTTTTTTTTTTAATGCAAACAATAAAAAGCGTTTCATCACTCTGCCTCCATGGGGAGCTTAGTCTTTGCTAGCCAGAGGCAAGGTGGGCACAGCGGCTGGTGGGTCCGCTCCAGCCCTGGAGGCGTGGCAGGACCCGGTCTGATGGCGTTCAGTGTCATGTTCGCCATCATGATCCCGAGATTCATCAGTGGAGTCAGCCTCAGACCTGCCCCACCCCCCGAAGCGTCTCTTTTCCCTCTGGAAAATCCATTCACCCTGCCACGTGTGGACGTTTGTCCCGACCTCAGGGAAAGCTCTAACACCCGCATGCATTTCCGTGGACGCCTCCTTGAGGTCTGCAGGCAGAGTTAGGCTGATCCTCGGGCGCGCTGCTTCTCCGAGGCTCTGCTCACACGTGTTTGGTTGGCTCATTCCAGGCGGGGTTTTTGCTGCCCCTGAGTGGCGGGGTGGACAGCGCGGCCACTGCCTGCCTCGTCTACTCCATGTGCTGCCAGGTCTGCGAGGCTGTGAGGAGCGGAAGTAGGTGGCATCTGTTGGCACGAGGGAGGCTCCAGGGGGCCAGCCCTCGGGCTGCCTGAGTGGGGGGATCTAGGAGGGGACAGAGGAAACACCTGGGCCATGGACATCGGGGTGAAGGGGGCTTTGTGGCCATGCATAAATGACACAGCGTCACACCCCAGTCCTGCAGCCAAGGCAGCAAGGCCCTCAGCGGCTTCCTGGGGCTTTGGGCACATGCGGCTAAGTCCCCAGAGCTGCACCTGCCTGCTCTGTGCACGGTGTGGCTGGGTGGAAAGACGCAGGTGTGGGAGGCTCACATTCTCCCCTGCGTGCTGTGGCATCGGACATCACCTTAGCGTGTGCAACAGCAGGGGGCAATGATACCCACTGGATGGAGCTATGGGCCATAGCGTGGGCTGGAGCCCCACGGGCACCTGGGGGTGTAGACGGGGATGGGGCCGCCTGGGCACCTGGGGGTATAGACAGGTGGAGCCGCACGGTCACCTGGGGGTGTAGACGGGGATGGAGCTGCACGGGCACCTGGGGGTGTAGACGGGGGTGGAGCCGCGCGGTCACCTGGGGGTGTAGACGGGGGTGGGGCCGCGCGGTCACCTGGGGGTGTAGACGGGTGGAGCTGCGCAGGCCCCTGGCGACCAGAGCCTGGGGTGGAACTGTGTAGACACCCCACACACTCAGGTGACTTCTACCCATTCTGTCCTGATGGTTTTCAGATCAGGAAGTGCTGGCTGATGTCCGCACCATCGTGAACCAGAGCAGCTACACCCCCCAGGATCCCCGAGACCTCTGTGGACACATACTGACCACGTGCTACATGGCCAGCGAGAACTCCTCCCAGGAGACGTGCAGCCGGGCCAGAGAGTTGGCCCAGCAGATTGGAAGGTAGAGTTGGTCCCTGGTGTTGGGCTTGGCAGGCAGCTGACAGCTCAGAGCCGCCGGAAGCCGTGCCTGTAGCGCATTGGTGCCTGGCTTCGTTCATTCTGCATTGTGTCATCCACGATGTGGAGAAGCTGTCAGCGCTCCATCCCTTTCTGTGGGTGAATAATACTCCACTGTGTGGATAGACCCTGATTTGTTTCTCCAGGCATCAACAACTGCTTAAATGTGCAGCTGGAAGCTTCTCAGGGCTTCGCTTTCTCTTGGTTTGAGGCCGATTTCAGGGAAGCTGTGTATCAGTCCTCCCTATCTGACCCACCCCATTCTCGGACTGTGCCTACGATTTCCGCCCTTCCTCCCTCCACTCCTTGCATTCCCAGTGCCGGCTGCAGGTCGTTTGTGCTCAGATGGGAGCTGGCTGTGGGCTGACTCATACCCCTCCTCCTGTCCCTTCCCCCGCCCTCACTGCCTCTTCTGCTGGGTGGTTCTCTACATGGACAGTAGAGGGAGGGCAGCTTTCCAGAGAAGGGAGTCTGGGTTCCATCTAGAATGTTCCATCTACAATAGCTCTTAGGAGAAAATGAGCAGCTGCCCATCCTGTTTGTTGAGCTCAGCTAAAAGCTGTCCCCTGCCCCCAGCAATCTCCTCTAGAGATGTACTCAGAGGAGTCAGAAGCAGGGACCCAAACAGATACTTGTTCAGGAGAGTCCATAGCAGCACCATTTGCAGAAGCTAAGAGGTAGGGTCAGCCCAAAGTCCATCCCAGATGAATGGAGAAAGAATCTGTGGTCCATTCACACAGTGGAATATTATTCACCCAGAAAAAGCAGTGGAGCATTCGCACATGACACAGTGAGGAGAAACCTCGAAGACATGGTGCGGAGTGAAAGGAGTGGAGCCACACAAAGCCATGTGGTGTTTGATTCCATTTCCATGCAGTGTCCAGAGCAGGCAGGCAGCAGCACAGAGGGCACGTGTCACCCTCCGCATCTGTCACTGTCACAGCTGTCAGAGCTGGAGGAGAAGAGGGTGGGGACAGACTGCCGGTGGGATGGGGTTTCCTTCTCGGCTGATGAGACACTCTGAGCCGTGTGGTGGTGAGGGCTGCACAGCACTGTGGATTGCTAAACGTCACCAGTCATACACATTAAAGCGCTTACAGTGGTCAGTTTTATGTCACCAGGGCTCCACCACACAGGCACACACACGTGCACACACATGCACACACACACATGCGCGCACACACACACATGCACACGCACGCACACGCGCACAGATGCACACATGGTCACACACATGCACATGCTGCCCTCCACGCCCCCCCTTCTCCTTCCAGCCACCACATCAGTCTCAGCATCGATCCAGCCGTGAAGGCCGTCATGGGCATCTTCAGCCTGGTGACAGGGAAGAGCCCTCTGTTTGCAGCTCGCGGAGGAAGCAGCAGGGAAAACCTGGCGCTGCAGAATGTGCAGGTGCCCCGGCCTGGGCCGGCGTCCCCTGGGGATACAGGTGCAGGGAACCCTGGGATGCCTGGTATAGGATGCGCAGGTGTCCCCGCCTGGGCCGTCATCTCCATGAAAGTCATGGCAAAGGGCACCCAGGGGCAGCTGGTGCCGGGGTCCACAGCCTGTGTGCCTCGCTGAAGACGTCAATCATGCAGCCTTGTTAACAAGGATGGGTGTGTGTGTGTGTTAGTGCCTGAGCATGTGATGTCTAAGAGCAAGAGCAGGGGTGTAAGGGTGTGCATGCTTGAGTGTGTGCAGAAGCGTGAGTGCAAGAGCAAGAGGGTGTGTCTGAGCGTGAGTGTGAGCATGAGAGGGCACGTAAGTGTGAGAGTACAAGCGTGTGAGTATGCACAAGTGTGGGTGTGCTTGTGAGTGCTTGTACACAAGCGTGTGTGCGGATGTGCAAGTTATGTGTGCACAAATGCGATTGCACAGTTGTGTGCGAGTCTGCTTGCGTGAGTGCACGTGCATGCCTGTGAGCACATGGGTGGGTGTGCATGACTGTGACAGTGTGCACGTGACTGTGTGAGTGTGTGCCTCTTGAATCCTCAGGGAACAGCCCGGATGCTGTCTGCCTCCTGGGTTACTGCACTTGACTGGATGCTCCATGATGGGCGGAGGAGCAGAGAGGCCAGGGTGGAGGTGGGGGCTCTGGCTGCTGGGATCTGTCCTGTCTCTCCCTGTCCCCTTTCTGCTGTGCATGGGTGGCCTCTGCCCTCCTGTCCGTGGGAAAGGGACAGAAATGCCATTGCCAAGCTTTCTCCCAGGGAGCCCACAGCTCAGTTCTGCCACTGATGCTGCCTCTGCCCTCCCAGGCTCCGGGTGCTCCCATCTTTGAAGGCAAGACCCCGCTGTGCTTGCATGAGCTCTGTGGAGGCGGGACCACCCCGAGAAAGGCCTCGGGACACTGTGGGACTTGGAGGCTCGGATGTTCCCAGAGCACTAGAGAGCTCCTAAGTGATTTTAATTTTCTTGTTTTCAAGAGGTTGCAGGTGTGCGTCTCCCTGTCCTCCCTTTGCAAGGTAACCCGTTATTTCCTCTGTTGTGTTGTCCAGGCTCGAATACGGATGGTCCTCGCCTATCTGTTTGCTCAGCTGAGCCTCTGGTCTCGGGGCGTCCGTGGCGGGCTCCTCGTGCTGGGGTCCGCCAACGTGGATGAGAGGTGAGTGTGGCCCAGTGGCAGGCGGTGGTGGGTGTTAGAACCTCTCAGATCTCTGAGGGTGACGCATTGTGAGATGCTGTCATCCTGTGCCTCTCGTGGCGGGTTTGGGCCTGGGACAACATTCCTCTAGAATTTCACCCGACCCGAGTGGCAGAGCAGGTGGCATTGCCTTCCTGTAGGCGGCTCCCGGTGCTCACCACTCTCGTCAGCCCTGTGGTCCTTCCTCTCTGCTGTGCCTCAAATTCATCTCCCCGCTCCGTGCAACAGACAGGCTTCCCTCCTTCTTCTAGGCTGTTCCTAGAATGCATCTTAAGTCATTTCTTTGCAGCTCATTTTTACCTCATTTTTTATGTGGACTGAAAATACTCCCCTTCTCATCTGCTTCTCTGTTCAACAAAACTCAGTGCCTCCCTGTTGTTTTCCAGATAAAATTCAAGCTATTTATCAAACCCAGCAGTGGAGGCTGCTAGACAGTCTTTTCCAGCCTTGGTTTCCCCACTTCCCTTAGGTGAGCCTCTGCCCCTCTCAGCTCGTCTGTGCTGTTCTTAGTTGCTCCTTAGTAGCTGAGGAATTTCAAAAACTATTTGTCATTCATTTGTTTGTCTATGCATCCATCTATCCATATGTCAATTCAGCTCCATCCATCCATCCATCCATCCATCTATCCATCTATCCATTCATCTACCCATCTAGGCACCCACCCACCCATCTACCCACTTACCTGTCCATTCATCCACCCATCTGTCTGTCCATCCCTTCATCCATCCATCCATCCATCTACCCTCCCAGCTATCTGTCCATCCATGCATTCATCTACCCATCTATGACCCATCTATTCATTCATCCATCCATCCACCCACTCACCCATCCATTCATTTACCTATCTGTCTATTCATTAATCCCCACCCATCCTTCCACCCACTTGTCCATCCATGCATTCATCCACCCACCTACCTATCCATTCATCCACCCATGTGTCTGTCCATCCACCCATCGGTCTATCTGCTCATTCATCCACCTGTTCATTTACCATTTCATCTGTCCACCTACTCATCCATCTAGCCATCTCTCCATTTATCCATCCATCTACCTATCTGTCCACATTTCCTTCCTTCCATCTGTCTGTCCCTTTCTTTTTTCTATGGTGTGAGTATCTTAATCACTCTGCATCCTTGCCTGTCTGCAGATGTGTTCTCTTTTAATCTTAGACTTTTAAATCCTATTTTAATTTTCTAATTACAGAAATTTGAAGTTTTACTGGGTAAAAATTCTCATCCTCCCCATGCATATTTCGTTAATTGCTTTTCTGGTGCCTCTGGTGCCTTCGTAAGGGACTGAATCTTCAGGAGGGGTGTGATGGGTGGTGTATATTCTGAGCTCTGGTGTAGTTGAGGATGTTGATGTTTTGTTTTTGATTGCATTGCTTTTGCAGATGAGGAAGAATTTGATCTGTTATAAAATTGTGTTGTCGCAGTTCCCTGTCACAACTCTTGTCCATCATTTTCTAGTATTTAAAATGTTAACATAGAAACAGATACTGTTCCCAGGGTGGGATTGGGTTCTGGGAGCTTGATGGCCTCTGGATCCCATTTAGAAAATAAACAAACCTAGGTAGTCACCTCTCATCCCTCAGCTGCTCGCCTTTCCCGCTGCTGGACAGAAGGCTCTCTGTGGCTGCGGACACTCCCCCCATGATGTTGTAGTGAAGCCCTTCTGTCCATTTCACATGCTGCACCTCCCTCTCCCGCCACCTTCTCACTGGTCACAGCTAGTCCTTTTCTTCCCCTCCATTCTGGGGAGAATCTCAGATGTATAGTGTTGATTTTTAAAAATTTCCCTGTAATTCTGTTGTTTAATTGCTTCTGATTCTAGGTCAGTTGCATCCCTGTCTGCTCCTCAGGGGCCTGTTGAACACCTGCTCTCCATCAGGCATTCTTCCCTGTGGCATGAGCAAGTCAGAAAAACAATTCCTGTTCTCTGCAAATGGGAGGAAACAGTGATAGCCCAGCTGATGATGTGTGTATTGTAGGAAACGTCTGCTGAGAGAGCTCAAGGAGGGAAAGGGAGAGCTGGGAGTTTGTAAGCAGCTTGCTCAGGGAGGGCCCTGCTGAGAAGCAAGTTTCATAAAGGCCTTCAGTGCCAGGGTCCATCCCATAGACCCCAGCTGCATGACAAATGAATAAATTCACTCACACACAGAATACAGTAAGCAAGTGGTCTGTGGGGTTGTGAGCCACTCACAGAGAGAGATCCCACCTACATGATGCTGACTAGTTTGCCCTCTCCCCATTTATTCAGTATAGATTTAATAGCAGAGGTTCTAAGTCAACACACTTGTAGACTTTCTAAGCCCAAGGCAAATATCATTAGAAGGTGATCTCCCTAGTCAACCTACCCCCGGGAGGGCCGTCTGGCTCAAAGCGTAGTTTTGAGACCACTTGAGTAAACAAGTTATTCAGATAAACTTTCCCACATACCCTAGCTATTTGCTTTTCTTATTAACTAAAGGTAAAGGAGATTTAGGGTGCCTTCAGCCAAAACTTCTACTGAAACTATGCAAACTCCTTGGCCTTCCAAGAAGGTTTGGGACTATATTCTACAACTTTCTCTAATATTTTCCCCTTAATGTTTTTGCCACCACCCTGAGTGAATTCCCACACTGCCGGAGGTGAGGGTCAGTAGAGAAGAGCCCGGTGAAGGCCTGAGTCGTGTGACTGCCCCAGGACTGAGGGCTGGTCATTGTCTCCCTGAAAGGCCTGGTCTTAAGTGGGGACCAAAAGACCTGCAGAGCTGGTTTTGGGAAGAGTGTAGTGTGGGGGTCAGGGGAGGTGTGAGAAGTCAGAGACAGTTGTTTCCGGAAATTTCACTTTCAGGGGGTGGGGAGGCACAGGGTAGGCACTGCAGAGATCAATGGGGACAGGAAGCAGAGTTTACTATATTGTTAGAGACAAGGTCTTGCTCTGTCACCCAGGCTGGAGTGCACTGGCACTGTTACAGCTCGCTGCAGCCTCAACCTCCTGGGTTCAAGCCATCCTCCCACCTTAGTCTCCCAAGTAGCTGGGACTGCAGGTGCATACCACCAGCCTAATTTTTTTTGTTTCTGCTGTGCTCCCAGGCTGGTCTCCATTTGTTTTCTTGCTTTAAGATACTGTCATGAAAGGACCAGTAGAGAGTGAGTGGATTTGCTGGTGCAGGATGTTGGGGATGTTTCTGACAAGGAGATGAGAGCAGGTAACTAGGCAGGAGGGTGGCTTTGCTGGGGGCCCAGCCAGCACGTCCACAGCAGCAGGAGGGGTGGGTTCAGAGGCAGGCCTCCAAGGGCACTGCAGGGGCTGTGGCTGCTCTTCTGAATGGTTTTTTCTTCTCAGTGAAGTTAAGAGAAGGTTCCAGAGAGACCAGGAAGGTAGAGGAGAGTGAAGCCAGCCCTGCAGGGTCAAGTCAGGGTCAGCATGGGAACTGCAGAGCTGAGAGGCTGTGTTGAAGGTGGGCATCTAGCAACATAATTTCAGCTGATGGAAGTGACCGGCTTGGGGGAAAACTCAGTGCAGGGTGCGAGAGGAGAGGCCAGCTGCTGGAACTCAGTGGTCCTTGATTGAAATTGTGTGGCCATGCCTGTTGCTGGCTTCAGAGTCTCACCAATCTACCAAATCAGTCTTGATTTCACCAGAAAAAGTCTGCCTCAGTTTTCAGCCTATAAGCATGCCTCTCATCCCCAGGGGGCCCCCACCTCCCGGTTGGGGTTTCATTCCAGCAAGACAAGGTAGCATCCTTGCCCCGTGGGGCTGCAGGTGGAGCCAAGCTCCGCGCTGCTGGGATTTCCCCGGCTGTGCTGAGTCAGCCCAGGCGGACTTCCCCGTCTTTGGCAGTCACTGGGGATGGAGGAGGAAAGGTGGTAAGATGAAGACCATCATCTCCCCTGGCTCATCTGGCCCATATCCCGGCTCCTGCTAAAGGACCCTTGGATGGGACAGGACAGAGGCGATGGGATGACTGGGGCAGCCCCCACTGAAGGCAGCACAGGGCCTCACTCGTCCCTCTGTTGGGACCCTGGGGGTCTCACACCCCAGACATCGCACCACAGCAAGGGTCAGGAGGGGTGAGAAGGCATGGAGGTGTGAGTTTGTGAGTGCTGAGAAATGTGTCTGGTGGGACAGGCAGGGCCAGCCTGGAATGGCTTGCAAGGTCAAGGGCACCGTTAAGGGGATTCAGACAGTGGAAGCGCCTGGCCTGGGCTGGTGTGGGTGGTCAGCCAGGAGCCAGGGGAGAACCTGGAGGCCTGCGCCAGCATTGGCGGCGGGGCAGGGTGAGGAGGACGGGGGTGTGGAGGGGCTGCAGGAGTTTCCCGTGGCTTCTGTAACCCATGACCACAATGTTAGTGCCTTCAACATTGTGGTCCTTCAGCTCTGTAGGACACACATCCAGTGTGGGTCCCCTGCCTCAAGTTAAGGGGTGCACATGGCTGGTTCCTTCCAGAGGCCCCGGGGAGAATCTGTTTCCTGCAGTTTCCAGGCTCTGGAGCCCCATCTTCATTGGCTCGTGACCCCTCCTCCTTCACTGCCAGCAGCCTTGCGTCTCCATCTTTCTCCTATGGTCATGGCTCCCTCTGACTCTCACCTTCCCCCCCTTCTACTTTTAAGGACCTCTATGATTGCATTTCAGGCCCACCCTGCAATCCAGCGTCACCTCCACATCTCAGGTCCCCAACCGAGTCCATCTGCAAAGTCCCTTTTTCCCTGCGAGGTGACAGAGTCACAGGTTCTGGGGATTAGGACGTGGGCATCTTTGTACGGGATGGACTCTTCTGCCGACCACAGGCCTCAGAGTTGACGGGAAGGGGAGGGGCCCAGCTGTCCAGGCAGCAGAGTGTCTATGTGTGCTGAGTTCCTGCTCACCCCCAACGCTCCAGGACTTCTGTCCCTAAGGTCCGTTCAGATGGCTGATCCCAGCTCTGTGCTGGTGACCCCTGAAACCTGCCTGCCATCCCTGGCATGTCCTCTGGTACACCCAGAGGCTCTCCTGGGTCATCTGCAGCCCCTGCCACCTTTGCTGGCTGCTCTGGGGCTTCTCCAGGACCCTTGAAATTGCCTTGATTCTGGCTTCAGGGCCCCTGGAAGAAGCAACTCCGTGAGGGCCAGGGTTGATGGAGTCTTCGGCCCCTAGGGAACCCGTGCACTCTCCCTCTCCCTGCAGTCTCCTGGGCTACCTTACCAAGTACGACTGCTCCAGTGCGGATATCAACCCCATAGGCGGGATCAGCAAGACGGACCTGAGGGCCTTCGTCCATTTCTGCACCGAGCGCTTCCAGCTTCCTGCCCTGCAGAGGTGAGTATGCTCATAGGCTGTGGTTCCACAGCCACGGGGCTCATTCCATAGCACAGCCCTGGCCACTCTGGGCCTCACTCAGGTGACTTTGCAGCTCCTGTTGCTTGCTCAACAGCCCTGCCCTTGAGCTAGCACCTGAGGCCCGTGACCAGGCCTCCCTTTCTTCCTGTGGATGCCTCAACAGCCCCCAGGCTCCAGTCAGATCAGGGAGCTGCAGCCTCCTGCCTCCCCTGCCTGCCCCGCCTCCCCCGCCTGCCCCACCTCCCCCGCCTGCCCCGCCTCCCCCGCCTGCCCCGCCTCCCCTGCCTCTGCTGCCTGCCCCGCCTCCCCTGCCTCTGCTGCCTGCCCCGCCTCCCCAGCCTGCCCTGCCTCCCTTTCCCGCCATCCCCATGCTGAGGGACCAAGGTGGACAAGGCTTGCTGCATCTGAGCAGAGCGCCTGCGCTTCAGCAGTGACTGCAGACGGATCAGTGCCTGGAGCCTTCCTGGCCTTTGCTCCCATGGCTCCCTGTTACGGGGATAGATGTCTCTTCTCTTTGCTTATCCTCCCTGTGGTGGCTCTGCCCCCCAGGGGACATCAGGTAGTGTCTGTGGACATGCTGAGTAGCTTTGTTACATGGGCTCTGCTGCTGGCATTAGCAGGTAGAGGCCAGGGGTGCTCCTGAGTGTCCTGCAGGGCACAGGGCACAGACATTCCCTGTAGCACGGTTCCCTCCACCTGGGTGTGGACGGCGCCCGGTGGGCTGGCCCTGTGCTGTGCCTCCGTCTCTGCCTCTCCTCCTCAGGTCGTAAGGCCACAGCAGCACACATGCTCCTCCACCCGGGGTACTCAGGAAACTTAGTTTGGGGATTCTCTCCCAGAGCTTGTGCAGCCTGGCAGCTTCGTTGACCGGCCTCTGTGGGTGACACCCCCCATGGGCACCAAGGGAGGACTGTCCAGACCCCAGGCACAACTAGTGCCTGAAGAATATCTTAGTTTATAGTGTTATTGCCTAGCCGTTTCCTTTATATAATCCCTCACATATAATCATATATTCGTTTATAGACTTAGTGCCTGGAGTATAACTTTGCTTGCTATATCTATCTTATATAATCATATTTAATACCTATATTTAGCATACTTAGTTCTATATCATCTTTGTATATAATCACATAGGTATTGCAGTCGGAGCTGCACTGACTCATTTAGTGCTGATTTATAGAATCCTTCCATAGAACCATATAGTAGTCTGTAGTAGGAGGAATGCCTAGAGCAGTCACAGCACAGAAGCAGCACATGGGAAAACAGCCAGACCAGGACGAGAACCCAAGACCCAGGCGGTGGCGTCCCTGCCTGAAAGGGCATATGCTGTATGGCAGGCTTGAAGCAAGAGCCTCTCCTCCTGATAAAGGAGTGTGGTACCTTGCATCCAGTTCCTGTGGAAAGTCGGCCTCAGGCCTGAGATCCTGGAAGTAACCGTGGGAGAAGAACCCCTCTGGTGTGACCAGTCACGGTGGCTGTGCACCCTGTCAGTCTTTTCTCGCTTCTGTGCTAGCTCAAATCATCCTCCCATAAATATCTTAGAGAAGAGCACAAGTCTGTCAGCTCCCACTGCACTGGCTTACAGCATCCTTCTATTAGAAACCCTTTGAAGTCTCCAGGCCCCAGGCAAGAAGTGTTGCACACGACACCTGTTGCATACAGCCCACCTCCTTGCCTCGGTGACCTAATGGGGGCGGACCCCTTTTCTGTACATGACCCTCTGCCACTGCGCATGGCATGGCCCCCTACTGCGCATGGCCCACCCCTCTGCCCAGGTGACATAACGGGGTGGCCCCCTCGCTTGTGACTCATGTGATTATGTATGCCCTATCACTAAGCCTATAGGTGATGACCTCACTCACGACCCTGCCCCCTGCTTGGACCTGATAAATACAGATGCTCTGGGGCATTTGAGGGCCGCTGCTGATCTCCGCTCACAGGTGGTGTGCCCCCGCAAGGCCAGATGCTCTTCACCAGTTCTTCAGTGTTCTGTCTCTTTACCTCTTGGCTACTGTACCCCAACACAGCATAAGGGACACCCCCGACCCTGTGGGGCCAACAGCTCTACTGACCTCTGTGTGTTTCCGCCGCAGCATCCTGTCGGCGCCGCCGACCGCGGAGCTGGAGCCATTGGCTGATGGACAGGTGTCCCAGACCGACGAGGTAATGGCGGTGGCCTTGCCACGGCGCTTCTGCCCTCCTCTCCACCACTCACTCCCTGACCCACCCAGAGCGGCTTCCAGTCCCGCAAGCTCCGTCCCTGGGAAGTGTCCTATGCAGGTGTCCCGTTTTTTATCCTTCCTGCTGTGTTTTCACCATCCCTTTTCTACGTTTAGATACATCAGTACTTAGCGTTGTGTTAGCCCAGCCCAGAGTGTTCAGTAGAGTAACATGCTGCGCACGTGTGTAGGCCGTACGCTGCGGCCGAGGCACATAGGCGGCTAGAGCACCTGGATGCATGTAAGCGCCTTGAGGGTGTTGACACCATGCAATCGCTTGAGCACGTGTTTCTCAGAACTCATCCCCATTAAGCGATGCACACCTGACTTTCTTTACAATCCATTGATTTCTATGAGGTCACTAGGGTCTCTCTCTTTCTTTGCTGATTTTAGTTGTCTTCACTCTTTCTTCTTGGTCATTTCAGCTAAAGGTAAAGATTTCTCCATGTTTTTTTATCTTTCTAAGCATAACTTTTTGTTTTGTTGATTTTTTTCTGCCGTCTTTCTTTAATTTCCCTCTGATCTCGGCCATTTCCTTCCCGTGCTGGCTTTGGCTTCCATTTGCTCCTCTTTTTCTGGTGTCTCAACGTGGAAAGTTAGGTTATTGATTGGAGATCTTTTTTCTTTTCTAAGATAGGTGTTTACAGCCACGAATTTCACTCCCAGCCCTGGGTTCAGTGCCTCGCACACGTTTTGCTCTGTTACGTCTTCCTTTCATCCATCAAAGTACTTTCCGACTCCCTCTGTGACTTCTCCCTCGATCCACTTGTTATTTAGGAGTATCTGCGTTAATTTCCACATATCCATGAATTTCCAAACTTTCTGTGACTGAATTTCTACTTTATTCCATTGTGGTAAGAACACATACTTTGGATGATTTCAACATTTGAAGTTGCCTGAAGGCTTCTCTCGTGGTCCAGCAGGTGGTCTGACCTGGGACGTGTTCCGTGTGCCCCTGGGAGGCAGGCGGCTTCCGCCGCCGGGGGGTTCAGCGCCCTGCAGGTGTCTGCCGGCCCTCCTGGTTGACAGAGCTGTCTGTATCTTCTGTTTCCTTGTTGTGTCCATTATTGAAAGTGGGGTATTGAAGTCTCCAGTTATTACCGTTGACTTGAAGGAATTAAATGTCACACTGGAAAATGGTTACCTCCTGCAAAAGAAACCAGTCAAATAGCCACTTGTGCCCAACCTGTCGGGTGCTGGGGACTCTGTGGTGAGCAAGACAGACGTGGCCACCGCAGGGAAAACGCTTACAGTCCCCTGGAGAAAAGGACGAGGAGGCCCGGCTATGGCTCTAGCCGTATGGTCTGATGACAGCTCTGGGGTGTGGTAGGAACTGAGAGGGAGTCGGAGCAGCTATTGAAAGATGGAAAGGGTCTGGGTTGTGTGAGCTTCAGGGTGACATTGGCCTCTGAGCCTGGCTGGAGGTATTCGTTGCCTGGCTCTAATACCGTTGCCTAGTGATACCAGCGGCTCCTCATGGCCTCCAGCATGGCTCCAGATTTCAGTGAGCCTCCTGCCCTGTTCTCTGAGTCCCCCACACTTCAGGGCGTGGGCTCAGGAGGACAGCAGGCAGGCTCCACGTGCTCAGGGTGCCACGCCTTCCACGGGTGATTTGTGGGACTGCTGTCGCTAATGACCCGGTGGCTTAAACAACGGGAATCCCTTACCCCACAGTTCCAGAGTCCAGGGTCTGAAATCAAGGTGTTGGCAGAGCCCTGGTCCCTCTGAAAGCTCCGGGGCGGTGGTCCCTGGTCTTTTTGGCACCAGGGACCAGTTTCCTGGAAGACAGTGTTTTCCAGGAACAGAGGTGGGAGATGGCTTTGGGATGAAACTGTTCCACCTCAGGTCATCAGATGGTGGATTCCCACAAGGACTGAGCAACCTAGATCCCTCATTTGCGCAGTTCACAGTAGGGCCCACGCTCCCACGAGAATCCAGTGCCACCAAGCATCTGACGGGACGTGGAGCTCAGGCGGAAATGCCCACTCGCCCATCCGCTTACCTCCATCATCCCTTACCTCTGTGCAATCCAGGTCCTAACCGGCCAGGGACCAGCGCCGATCCACAGCCCGGGGGTTGGCGACCCTGCACTAGGGGGTCCTTTCTTGCCCCTTGCATCTTTTGGGGACTCCAGGTGTTCATTGGCTTGTGGCTGCATCATTCCAACCTTTGCTTCCGTCTTCCTGCGGCCTCCTCCCGTCCTCCCTGGGGGCCTATATCCTCCTGGCCCTCATGAGGGATGTCATTGGCTGCCGGGCCCACCCTACATTCAGAGTCGTCTCACCTTAAGATTCTTTTTTTTTTTTTTTTTTTTTTTAGAGGCAGGGTCTGGCTGTGTCGCCCAGGCTGGAGTGCAAAGCCATAATCTCGGCTCACTGCAGCCTCGATGTCCCAGGCTCAGGTGACCCTCCCACCTCAGCCTCCCTAGTAGCTGGGACTGCAGGTATGCACACCACCTTGCCTAGCTAATTTTTTCAATTTTTCATAGAGACAAGGTCTTGCCATGTTGCCCAGCCTGGTCTTAAACCCCTGGGCTCAAGCCGTCCTCCCACCTCTGCCTCCCAAAGTGCTGAAATTACAGGTGTGAGCCACTGTGCCCGGCCCACACACTTTTTCCAGATAAGGTCGCATTCCTGGGAACTGGGCTTTCAGACATGAGCACTTTTGGTGAGCCTCACTTCACCCAGGACAGTCCTCCAGACCAAATGTCTGGTTCTTCATTGATGTTTTCCAAATGCTACCTCCTTACTTGCTGACCAAGTAAGCGATGGAGAGGGAAACCCACCTCTGCTCCTGCCTCTGGGAAAGTCTCGCCTCCTTGGCCTCTGGTTCCCATCTCCAGAAGAAGCTTTTGGGTCTCCCAAGCTGTGACTTGCTGTCACTGTGGAATGGGTTTTCATCCTGCACAGGAAGATATGGGGATGACGTACGCGGAGCTCTCGGTCTACGGGAAGCTCAGGAAGGTGGCCAAGATGGGGCCCTACAGCATGTTCTGCAAACTCCTCGGCATGTGGAGGCACATCTGGACCCCGAGACAGGTAAGGCCCGTGCGACGCATCACAGAGGGAAGCCATAGGTAATGTCCTCTTTCCTGAGGCCAGTTTGACCTGTAGGAACAAGTAGATACGGTGTGACCCTAACATAATAAAACCGTGTCTCACACAGTGACACTTTCCACTTTGTTTTTTGAGACTGAGTCTCACTCTGTCGCCAGGCTGGAGTGCAGTGGTGCGATCTCGGCTCACTGCAGCCTCCACCTCCCGGGTTCAAGCGATTCTTCTGCCTCAGCCTCCCGAATAGCTGGGACTACAGGAGTGCTCCCCCACACCCAGCTAATTTTTGTATTTTTAGTAGAGACGGGGTTTCGCCATGTTGGCCAGGATGGTTTCAATCTCTTGACCTCGTGATCCACCCGCTCAGCCTCGCAAATTGCTGGGATTACAGGCGTGAGCCACCGCGCCCGGCCCTTTCCACTTATTTTTACCAGTTCTGATCTTCTGTAGGCCCAAAGTTAATCTGAGTGGGGCTCATCCACAGCCAGGTAAACACGACATGAAACAAGCCCTCCCTTTTTTTAAAGGCAGAATGTAAACTTCAGGGTCAGAGTTGTATTGCTTTTCTACTAGCTGTGAGTCTCTCCGGGACTGAAGCCCATAAGCGTGGTGGTCCCATGGAACCTCCTGGAAGCCTCGTGAAATAAATCTTCGTGGGATGTATCTCACATCTCCTGAGGCAGCATGCCATAGCATCAGAGGCAGGGGGACCCTGGTTTCACAGCTCAGCCGGCGCCCCTGGCATGAGCATGGGCATGCCCCACGTCCGCCATCCGGGAAGGTCCTGTGCGGGGAGTGGCCCATGAACTGTTGGCTTGTGTGGTCCAGCAAGGGAAATCCGTCCGGGGGCCTTTCCAGCTCTGCGAACACGAAGCTCGTGTGTTGCCACACCCACCAGGTCGCCGACAGAGTGAAGCGGTTTTTCTCCAAGTACTCCATGAACAGGCACAAGATGACCACGCTCACACCCGCGTACCACGCCGAAAACTACAGCCCCGATGACAACAGGTTTGATCTGCGACCGTTTCTGTACAACACGGGCTGGCCATGGCAGTTCCGGCACATAGAAAACCAGGTAGGTCCAGCAGAAATGTTTCTTTCTCCATGTTTCATATCTATAAAAGGAACACAAGGTTATTTCCATTAAGGATTGAAAAGCTTTCTTGTATACTCAGTGGCATTGTTTACTGTCCTCATTCCTGCAGAGGGACACATACGTTTAAAGTGGTTTTTGTCTTTTAAATGTACTTCTTTTTATGCTGACAAGTAAAAGTTCTATGTATTGACGGTGTACAACATGACGTTTTGATATGTGCCTCACAGTGGAGTGGCTCAGCCCAGCCATTTCACGGGTACATGCCTTACCCCACGTGCTTATTATTTGTGTGTGGCAAGAGCACTTAAAATCCACTCTCTTGGCCGAGTGCGGTGGCTCACACCTGTAATCCCAGCACTTTGGGAGGCCGAGGCAGGCGGATCACACGGTCCAGAGATTCAGACCATCATCCTGGCCAACATGGTGAAACCCCGTCTCTACTAAAAATCCTTTTTTCTTATTAATTACCCGTAGAATCAAGGAAGGACTAATACAGTCAATGAAAAAGGATAGGTCCTTCCTTTTTCCAAAGCCAGGCAGGAGCCACGACAGAGCAGGGTGGCCGTGGCCTCCCCAGCGCAGGGGATCATCTGATGAGAGGGGAGAGCCGGCCGATGAGTCAGTCAACAGTGTGAATTGTGGGCCGGGTGCAGCTCACGCCTGTCGTCCCGGCACTTCAGGAGGATCACTTGACCCCAGGAGTTGGAGACCAGCCTGAGCAACGTGGTAAAACCGTGTCTCTACAAAAGATACGACAGTTAGCCAGACATGGTGGTGCACACCTGTGCTTCCAGCTGCTTGGGAGGCTGAGGGGGGAGAATCACCTGAGCCGAGGAGGCGGAGGCTGCAGTGAGCTGTGATCATGCCACTGCACTTCAGCCTAGGTGACAGAGCCAGAGCCTGTCTCAAAACAAAATTTATAATTTAAAAACAATGATAAATCCTGAGGAGTGTACCCTGAGGATGCCTGGTGTCCTTCCGGCACCTGTGAGACCAGAGCACAGTGTGACTGCAGCACAGGACGATGAGTGCACGGCAGAGACGCACACACGTGCTGTACAACCACAGAGTTGTGACCTTCTAACAGGAAGATGTCTTCAACTCTCCCCGAAGGACACGAGGAAAACCCTGCCTATGCTGAACTAGCGGATGCAAGGTGCTGCTTTGTACCTCATGGCTGGTGACAGCATCTGTGAGCAGGTGGCATGTAAAACGAGGGTGGATCAGTGGCAGGGGTTCTACATCATCTGCGACCGTTAGCCTTCTGGGGGGACATTAGGCAATGACCCAAGATAATTTTGGTTCTCATGACTGGGCTGAGGTCTGTGCTCCCAGCATCCCGTGGGTGGAGCCCAGGGGTGCTGCTGAACGTCCTACCATGTACAGGACGGGCCCATCCCAACCCCGCGCCCGGCAGAGAATTCTCCGTTCTGCATGTTGGTGGTGCGAGGCTGAGGAATGCTGACATTTGGGGCTGGAAGGTGTTTGGGGCCGCATGGTTGTAAGGAGGAGATACTGCGTCTGGCTGATTTCCATGGAATGGAACTTACTGGAAGAGTAACTTAGAGGGTGGAAGGGAGGGCAGGGGTCACAGGGGCTGGAAAGCTATGACAGGCCAGCCGGCTGCTACCCTGTGTCCCCTGCTGTGGCTGGATGGAGCCTATGTGCCACATCCTGCCTGGGCTGAATGCCAACCTGCTCTGCCATCCCAAGTGGCCAAGCCTCAGGTGACGGGCCCTGTCATTCGGCTACCTGGGGCAGGGAGGGAGCTGCCCCGGCTCCGGCCCCCGTAGTAGGAGGTGGGGCTTGGCTCCCACCAAGATGCACTTAGGGGTGGGCTCCCCCAGATCAGGAAGGGAGTTCAGGGGCTGTGCAGGCAAAAGAGTGACGCACATGGGAACAACAGAGATACCGAAGGTAAAGGTGGAAACACTGCCCTGCCGTCATCTGCGGGGACTGCTGGGCCTGTGCTGGACCTGCCCCTCCGGGCTTTTCCGGCGCACACTCCCAGCATCCTGCGGGGACTCTGGTAATTTGCTTTTTCACCTCTGGGACTTGTGACCCACTTTTGGTGTGTGCCAGTGTTTCGGCAGCCCCACAGTCTGTCTTCGTGGGACTGTGGCGTCACAGGCCTCTCTTTCCAGGTGCTGCAGCTCGAGAGGGCGGAGCCACAGTCCCTGGATGGCGTGGACTGAGGCCGGTTCCTTCCTGGAGGCCTCCTCTCCTCGGGGACCCCAACGCCACATCATCAGCATTGCTGGGACCAAGGGAAGGAGCCCTGCGGTAGGAGCCCAGAACGGCATGGCGCATCAGTCGAGAAAGAGGGAACTTTTCAGTCGAATTCCTCCAAAAGAGGCTGGAATAAAGCCTGGGCTTAAAAGGAGGCTGGAATCTGTGCATGTGATTTTGACCTCCCGCCACTGTGCGCTTTCCCACGAGCTCCAGCACTCCCCGACAGAAGCCGCCTGGCAGGAGGGGCCCCACCGCCGCCCTGTGTGGCATCTTTGCTACAGGAACAAGAACGGTGGCTCCTGGGCAGGGAGGGGTGTCATGAGCAGAAAATGAAGGAGAGAAGGAAGACCTCCTCTCCCACCCACATAAATTTTCCTGTCCTGGGTTCCAGAAGGTTCTGGGGAGATGGTCCCCACAGAGCTTTCTTCCTGGGAGTCTGGGAACCAGTCGGCCTTACTCCTGTCCTGTGGGAGAACCATGCCATCTGGGCATGGGGGCAGGTGTGGGGCGGGGGCTGGGCCCTGTGGTTCCCCCATCCTGCTGGGCTTCATGCCGTTCTGGGCACCTTTGTCTGTTTATGGAATAGGGTGAGGAGCGACTCTTCCATCCTCGCCAGAGCTCCCCTTGGTCCCTGAACCCTCTCTCCGGGGTAGCCCCAGGGAGTCTCAGCCTCCCATCCTCTGAGGGTGAAGATGAGATGAAGATGGGGGCACATGCTAGAACCTCCAGGAGGGTGGAGTGGGTTTGGGCCTGTGCTGCCTGTTGGATGTCTGCCCTTCCTCTCCCAGTGCCTGGCCCCTCTGCCTAGGGCACTCCTGCTTCCCAGCCTCACCTAGAGCCCCACACCAAACCCAGGACCCGGGCTGAGTCGCAGGCCACAGCCGAGGGTGAATTTCCCAGGGAGCAACTGGGGGCCCTGGGCTGGGGTGAGGGAGTGATACTCCCACCCTGCCGCCTCTGCGGGTCTGTGTGTGGCCTTTCTCCCCATCCCTGCTCTGTCTCCTCTACTGTCCCTCTTTCCCTAAGCCAGGGCTGTAGATTTGCGTTGGTCCTGGGCAACCAGGAAGCTTTCCAAATATAATGTGCCTGGGGCTGAGGGGGCCCCCAGCAGCCCCTGTCCCTCCCTGTGTGCTGCCACTGGGGACAACCCCTGGGGGTGGCTTCCAGAGGCCTCCTTGATCCATCCTGGTCTCACTGTCTCTAAGTCATAGCAGCACCAAGTGGCATGACAGCAAGAAGTGGGGGGTGCTCGGCAGGTGCTGTCGGGGTAATAGGAAGTGGGGGGCGCTTGGCAGGTGCTGTCAGGGTAATAGGAAGTGGGGGGCGCTCGGCAGGTGCTGTCGGGGTAATAGGAAGTGGGGGGGCACTTGGCAGGTGCTGTCGGGGTAATAGGAAGTGGAGGGCGCTCAGCAGGTGCTGTCAGGGCAGCAGGAAGTGGGGGGCACTCGGCAGGTGCTGTCGGGGTAGCAGGAAGTGGGGGGCACTCGGCAGGTGCTGTCGGGGTAGCCGGAAGTGGGGGGCACTC